>NC_077235.1:30691332-30991332 GCF_027887165.1 Monodelphis domestica
TCAGCTCTAGGCGCACTGAATCCTTCAACTTCTCATCCTTGGGGCCTATTAATGTCATTCTTTGAGCTCCTTTTCAAAGGCTGAATAAAAGGTCTTTGACCTTAGCCACCCCCTCCTATAACCTTGCTTCCCTTCCATTTGCTCTGACTCATTGAGGGAGAATCACACATGTCTTTTTGGATGAGGCACTGGGCGGAGTGCCAAGAGACCTGGCTCTCTTTCCCTGGCTCCGTCCTACCCATGCGTTATGATCTTAGGCAAGCCCATTCTTTCCCCCAAGCCTCAGTTTCCCTCTGTAATTGGCACAGATGCATGCTCTAAGGAGACAAAGTCCTTTGTTGAGGATGGGAGTCTTCATAGACACAGATTCAAGGGGAGTTTCCATGCCTTTAGACCCTCTTGGGGTCTCCCATTCTCCCTTATCCCCGCCAGAAGACTGCTATCTCCCACTGAAGGAGCTCCTGAGATGGGAAGAATGTTCTCCTACTCCAGTGGCGTTTAATGGAAAGAATGCTGGATTCGTAGTCTGCGGAGCCGGGATCACATACTGGCTCTTCCCCATACCACCTGGGGGACTTTGGGAAGTTCTTTTCATTCAGTTTCCTCCTCTGGCAAATGAGAGAGTTGGACCAGATGGCCTCGATGGCCTTTCCAGCTCTGGACGGACAATTGGGTCATCCCATTGCAGCTAGGGAAATTCAGGGCAGATGCTTCCTGAGTATAAGGGATGTACATGAAAGCTGCCTGGGGAATGACAGTCATGCCATATAGATGGCCACCTATTCTGCCTATTCAAGGTTAACTCCAGGTCTCCAGGTACAGGTGCACTGGGCCAGACACAGGAGCCCTCCCTGGCCCTGGGAAGGAAGCTCATCTTGGCGTCCATTGCTTCTGGGGAACTGCTGGGCAGATAGGATGCTGCTCCTCCCTAACATCCTGCCTACCCCTCCCTCCGCATCATGGTCCAAGGGTGACTTCGGGCTGTCTTCCTCAGAGGAGAATGGATTCATTACCTGCGAGTAGCTGTACTAATCTCTGAGCAGTGACAAACAAAGCATCAGGTCCCCATCCCAGAAGGTACCCATGTGGGCCTAAGCCAAAGGGCCTTTGCCTGGCTCTTCCTTGAATCTTTTCCAGTAGCAGAGGGTTAAACCAGAGAAAGACAATGCAGGAGGCCCAGATTTGTCATAGCTCTAGAATGAGTTGATTTGTTTTTAACCATAATAATGATTAATATTATGACAACACCCTGCATCGCGGGTATAAAAACACTATCCTCTCCCAAAACATGACTCAGCCCCTTCACTCCCAGCTAGCCCTGAGATTCCTTGGAAGGCAGCTGAGAGCTTTCATGGCAGCTCCTTTCCTTGTCTCAGGGCTAGGCAACCTTTTGTGACTCTAGCAAAGCTGCTGTCGACCCTGAAGTTGGAAGCCTTCCCAAGAACCGGGGTTGTGGCCTAGGTCCAAGAGAGCCCAATACAACGGTGGCCCCAGCGGTGGGGCCAGCGGGAGCCGGGATGGCTTGCATGGTGGAAAGGAGACCCTGAGTCTAGCCTCGACCCTGTCAATGAATACTCACATGGCCTTGGACAAGTCCCTTCTGTTTCACTATCTATGAAATAAAAGGACCAGATTCAATGAACTTTGCTGCCTTTTATTGAGATGCCAGAGAGGGAGAAAAGGAAGCTATCTGCTAGTGGGTGACTAGGGAGTCCTCTGAAGTCAGGGCATGAAAGGGAAGCTGGGATACCCATGATGTCCATGGGGACTTGGTTGGACTTTACAAAACTGTAATGTCGTTCAGATACCATTAGGCAAAGTGGATAGAGTGCTGGACTTTGAATCAGGAAGACTTGATTTCTAATGTTGCCTCCTATACTAGTGGTGGTGAAAGTTTTTGAGTCTGAATGCCCAGAGGGCAAATTCAAGCTATCTGTGAGCCCCCCACATTACCTGAGAGAGCAGAGGGAGGAAGTGCTTGCTTTGGGTGGCTGGAAAGAGGGGGTAGAGCATGCAAAAATGTCCTTGGGTGCTGGGAAAGGGGGAAATGGAGCAGCTCCCTCCTGCCAGGCTGGCATGTGTGCCAATACTTCATCAATGCTGTCCTATACTATCTCAGTTTCCTCCTTTGTAAATGAAGAGTTTGGACTAGACTGAACTGGACCCTGTGGCCTCTAAGGTCCCTTCTGGTTAGACTTTATAAAACCATAATGTTGTTGAGAGACTCCCAGGTGACATAGTGAATGAAGAGCTCAGGAGTTAGGAAGTACTGAGTTCCAGTCCTACTGCGGACACTAGCTGTCTGATTCTGGATGAATCATTTAGCTACTCTAGGTCTCAGTTTCCTTATTTTGAGATGAGGGAGGAGGGTTAGGCTAGAAGGTCATAAAGAGATGCCATCTAGTTCTCTATCTGGGATCCTGTGATTCTGGGAAGGGTTTGAGATAAGATTCAAACCCACATTTTCTTCCTGACTTGGAGGCAAGGACTTGATTTGATTAGTGTTTATTCCTTGCCTGCCCTAACTCTGTCTCTTCCTTCTTGTGAGGCTATGTAGGCCATTTGGAGCCTTGATTCCCAGAATAACTTTGTGAGGCAGGTCCTGTGGATCAGGATTATTATTCCCATGTCACAGATGAGGAAAGTAAAGCTCAACATTTGTGAAATGACTTGCCCAAGGGCAGCTGTGTAGTAAATGGCAGGATATGGCCTTGAACTTGGGGGCTTCTGGTTTGCGATCCAGGACTCTTGGCCTGCTTGTACAAGTGCATGCCTTCTTGATAGCTGTGGATGTGTGAACATCTATCAGTGCTGGCGGTGGATGTGTGTGTTCGGAAGGGGGAATATAGTTGCTGTGTTGCTTTCCTGTTCTCTTGAGTCCCAGGTCCCTGTCCCTTCATCCTATTGAGATCACTCTCACAGTCCCATCTCATCTGGGCCCTCACTTCATCGTACTCCATTTGCTATCCCATTCACCATACTAGCTCTCCCAAACTTTTTCATCCCCCCCAAGATCTCCCATAGATAGTTCTCAACTGAGAACTCTTTCTTGTATTTCACTGAAAAACAATTGAGGCCATTCACTGAGAACCTTCGTCTTCTTCTCTCCTCATGCCCCATCATTTAGCTGTGGCCTTCTGCCACTCTCTCCTCCTTCACCCCTGTCTCACTGAGAGGTGGCCCTTCTCCTGGCCATTCCATCTCAGCTGCTCTAGCAGATTGCTCCAGCATCTCCACTCTCTTACTAATATTGAACCCCTCCTTTTCTATTGGCTGCTTCCATGTCTTTCTTCCTCAGCCTCAAAAAAATCCTACTTTGCTCCGTCCATTCATGATAGCTAGCATCCTAAGTGTTTCCTCCTTCTTCTGGCTAAACTCCTCGAGAATGCAGTTTACATTTGGTGCCTCCACTTCTTTTCTTTTCACTTTCTTCTTAACTCTCTGTGATCTGGGTTCTGGCTTCACCATTTAATGCAAAATGCTTTCTCCCTAGATCTCTTAATTGCCAAACCCAAAGACCTTTTCTCAAGCTTCATCTTTCTTGGCATTTGTACAGCCTTTGATGCTGTTGATGATCCTCTTCTCCTTGATACTTTCTTCTCTCAAGTTTGATTTTTTGATGCTACTGTCCACTAGTTCTCCTTCTTCCTATCTGAAGACCCTCCAGTCTCCTTTGCCGACTCTTCATCCATGTTGCACTAAGAGTGAGTATCTCCCAAGGCTGTATCTTGCTAGAGTCATCTTCTCTTCTCCTTCTATACTATATTATGCTGTTTTACTTGGTGATCTTATCAACTTTCATCAGTTTAATTATTATCTCTGTGCAGATCTATATATCCAGCCCTTACCTCTATCCTGACCTTCATTCTCAATCTTCAGCTTCTTAGTAGATGTTTTGAACTGGATATCTCATAGACTTCTTAAAATGAATATGTCTAGAGCTAAACTCACTACCTTTTCTCCCAAACTTTCAACTCTTCTGAATTTTCCTGTTACTATTAAGAGTCACCCATGGGAATATTATTTTCCTAGTCACTCTGGAAATCAGGTATCATCTTAGACTCATCACTCTCACCCCCCCCCCCACAAGATCTGTTGTTTTTTTTGCCGAAACCTATTGATTCTACCTTCATGACATCTCTCCTATATACCTTGTTCCCCACTCTGATACTACTACCATCCTGGTATAGGTCATCCCATCCCTGGAATATTACAATAAGCCTTCTGGTTAGTTTCTGTGCCTCAAAATGTCTCTCCACTCCAAGTCATCCTTCACTTATCTACTAAAGTGATCTTCCTAAAGAGTGGGTCTACACCTTTTGACTGACTTTCTCCCTTGTCTAGAATGTTCCTTCTCCTCATTTCCACCTCCTGGCTTCCCTAAGTCTCAGCTAAAATCATGTCTTCTACAGCAATCCTCTCCTTGGTCCCCTTACTCCTAGGGCCTTTCATCTATCAGTTACTTCCATTTTATCTTATATATAGCTTGCACATATAGAGTTGTTTGCATGTTGTCTCCTTCATTAGACTCTGAACTCCTTGAGGGCAGGGACTGTCTTTTGCCTTTCTTTGAAATATCCTCAGTGCCTGGCACATAGTAGGTGCTGAATAAATGCTTGCCCATGTGGTCCCTCTAAATTTCAACCTTTTTGGACCAATTTGGACAGCTCTGATAATTGAGAACTTAGACTTGGAGTGGTAGAGAATAGAAGTGCCATGGGACTGGCGAAGGACAAATGAAGTTGTGGCTTTTAAAAAAGGAAAGAGAATGGGGTCTGAAAACTATAGGCCAGCAAGCTTGACCTCAATTTGTGGAAGGGCTCTAGGACTTATTATTAAAGGTATACTAGTGACCATGAAGAAAAGGAAGCAGTGATCACCAAGTGGCTCCATTGGCTTCATCAAGAACAAGTCATGGCAGACTAACCTCCTTCCCTTCCTTGACAGGATTATTCATTTGGAAGATCAGGGCTTCTGTTGATAGAGTTTACTTGGGTTTGGGGATTAAGTCTCTCAGGCTATTCTTGTAGAAAAGTGGGACAGATAGTTACAGAGTTATGTGGATTCATAACCAGTTGTATATTAGGACTCAAAGAACACTAGCTCTACTATTGGCTCCATAATCAGTAGCTACAATACCTGAAACTCTTCTTATGGTTCACTACATGTTCTCCGGCAGCTAATCAGGCTATTTATTCATTCATTCAACAACAATTTATTAGTGCCTACTGGTGTAGAGCTCTTAGGGGAGAAAAGACCCACACGTAGATGGCCATCAAACCCAGTATTATCTGATACTAATGTTTGAGAGGGACAAAGTGGTGTGTGAAGTTCCAGCCATGTACATTCTAATAGGGCCCAAGAACTTTGTTACTTAGGAGAGTAACACTTTAACTAGCTGATGATTCTGGTAGTGTGGAAGCAAGGACTTCTGTGTTTGCAAAGAGATAAGAAAGCCTTCAAGGAAAAAGCAGACAGAAGAACACTGTGGTGCCATAGCAAGAGCATGGTATTTGGAGTTAAAGGACCCATTTGACTTTGGCCAAGTCATTTCCCTTCATGAGCCTCAATTTCCTCCCCAATAAAACATATATGGTAGTAGTCTCTTGGTAACGGAGAATGACGATTGTCTTTGTGCATTTTGCACAAAGACACTTGTACATAAAAGAGATTTAAGTGGAAGAGTCGATGCACAGAGACAGTCCCACTCTCTCAGCGTTGGAAGCCTGGGTCCAATGGCACGAAAAATCGTTATAACTGGAGACTTCCTCATCTGCATTGGATGGCCGTGTTGTCTTTTGTGCTCCAACACACCCTAAGCACTCCACTGTGCTTTGCTGCGTTGCCCTCTCAGCCGTTGAACCTTCTTGTTGGTTTCTTCCGTCTGTTCGGCCGAAGCAGTCTTCACATGCTGGGTGAGCAAAGCCCTGGTTCACCAGGGGTCGACGACCCAATGGCTACCCTCACAAAGTTTAGCCGGCCTGTCAAAGCCGTTGCCCGGGGTCTGTATATATAAGAGATAAAATAAGTATAGAAAATATAAAATAAATAGGTAATCTCCAGGGTCCCTTTTAACTCTAAATCTGTAATTATTTCCTGGCTCTTTCTTTCCCATCTGTCTCTGCCTATTTCGCTTTGTCTCTTTCTGGAAGTATATATATGGTTCTGTCACTTCCTCCTCTCTGACCCCTGTATCTTTTTCTGTCCCCAACATATTTATTTTTTGAAAGATAATTAATTTTTATTGGCATTGTGGGTTTCTCAATCACCTCTGATTTTGAATTTCTCTCCCCACCACATACCCGCTGCTGACACAGTGGGATATCCCTTGTGGCAAAGAATAAAAAAGAAAGAGAAAAAAGCAGCTCAGTGAAACAAAATGACATATCAACTGGGTCTGACGGTATATGCAGTGTTCTCATTTCTTCTCTGAAGTCAAGCTTGGCCATTATAATTACATAGTACTCAGCTGTTTAAAAATTTTCTTTCTGGTTCTTTTGTTGTTGCAGTCATTGTATAAATTATTTCCCTGGTTCTGCTTATTTCAGTTCTTTCAGCTCCAGTTCATACACCTTCCCATGTTCCTCTGAATTCTTCGTAGTCATCATTTCTTACTGTATGTTGGTAAATTCCGTTACATTCACTTACCCATATTTATTGAGCCAATCACCAAGCAGTGGGCACCTTTTTTGCTTCTTTTCTTTGCTGCCACAGAAGTGTTACTCTGAATATTTTGATGTCTCTAGGACCTTTCTTTTGCCTTTGACCTCTCTGGGGTCTATGTCTGGCAGTGGGATCCCAGGATCAAAGAATGTGGGCATTCAAAGCCATTTCTGTAGCATAATCCCAAATAACTTTCCAAAATGTTTGGACCAATGCATAGCTCCACCAACAGGGTGGATCGGCGCACCTGTCTTTCCACAGCCCCTCCAGCATTGCCTAGTCCCATATTTCGTTATCTTTGCCAGTTTGCTGGGTGTGAAGTGAAACCTTTCTTAAATGGGGCCTTGTGACTTCCCAGGGCTACCCACACACCCCCTGGCAAGCCCTGCTGCCCAGGGAGCAGTTCCCAGGATGTCTGGTAGACAGTAGAGCTTTGAACAGCTGTGTGATGGTGGCAGTGACTAGGTGACATTTCCATAGGAATAGCTGAGCCAGATTCCAGCTCTCTGGGCCCTCTCCCTCCCAGGCTTTTGGATCAGCTGCATGTCAACAGCTGTAAAGCTTGGTCTGAACAGCTGTTGGAGGGGGGCAGCCTGCCCTATGACCTCCAGGTTTGTTTTGTTGGAAAGTTGCAAGCTGCCTTAGTGGGGCTGCAGGTTAGAAGCAAGGTAAACTCTTCTTTGCAAGCCCCCACAGGGGTCAGGCTCCTGTTCACAGCTTGTGTTGACACAGCTTTCAGTCTCCAAGTTTGCTCCCTTTCTTTAATTAGTGTAGTCAGGCCAAAAGCTGAGTGGCTTCTCACTGAGATGGCTGCTGCCAGGATCCCCCTTCCTTCCGGTGCAGAAGCTGTCTCATATTCGCCTCTGAGCTCATGCACATGCATCCCTGGGTGTGTGCAAATACACAGAAACACAATCTCAGAGTTAGGAGAGACCTTATTGCTCATGGAGTCTGACCCCTCCTTTTTACAGATGGGAAAACTGAGGCTTGGCCCCAGCTGCAATCCTGGGAGCCAAAGCTGGGAAGAGAGCAATCAGCCAATTCGTGACTTTGGGTTCAGTTTTCATTTCTGTTGTCAACACTAATCCTTTGCTTAGGATTGGCTGCCCTGATCAAAGCTGCCATGGTCTTGGAGAAAAGAGAATGTGTGTGAATTGTCTCGAAGCTGTTCAAGTTGCACGTTCTTTACATTTCCTATGAGAGATCTGGGCCATGATGAGCTGTCCTGGAACTGGCACTGTTAACCAGCAGCCGAAGGGTTTAGAACTTTGCCATAGAGTTCTCTCGAAACCCAGCCCCCACACATTCATTTGCCAACTGCTTTCCCCTCCATTTGGTAAGTTTTTATGGAGAGGGCAAAGCCCTCTGCTTCCCTTGGTGTAGATCATGTCTCTTCTTTTCACTGTATGAATAAAATGTGGCGACTTCTAAAACTAGGATGACTGGATTCTGGGAGATGGGGGGTGGGCAGAATGGCGGAATGTGCCCGCCATGGTCCAGGCCTTAAATTTTACCAGGCTATGCCTAGGGGATACTGCAGCAAAGTCTTTAGCGGTGGGAGACAGTGAACCGTTGTCCATGGCGAGCACAGTGGACAAATGGGCCTACCTTGGGATCCTGCAGCTTGGACCAAAAGGAGAAGACAGACATGGGGATGTTTGTGTTTTTTTATCTAGGGGCTTGGGACTTCTTTCACCCCCTGCTGCCCAGGAGGACTCCCCAGGCCTTCTCCTGATTAGATGATCAAATTGGCAGAGCGAGAGCAGCTGGCTTTGGAGTGGAGCCTAGGTTTTTCGTTCCCTGTCTCTGAAGTTTCGTTTCTTCACCTGACAAATGAAGAGATCGCCTTTGTTTTAGGTTGCTTCTAGCTCGGGCCCCCTCTGATCCTCTGCTCGGTACCTCCTCTCGCAGACCTGACTCCTTGGGGCAGAGGCTGTGGAGGCTGGAGTCCAAAAAAGAGGGGCACATAGCCTATCTTGTGGGAATCATCAAGGTGCTGCTGCCGTGGGGAGGGGCTGCAAAGAGGGCCATCTATCACAGGAGAGAGTGGGCTGTGAGGCATGATTTCCCCCCTCCCCATGCCCCTTCTGCACGAGTCGGGCTCCCTTTTCTCCCTTTGGTGGTGTTGGACTCAAAATAAGAGGCCCAGAAAGACTGAGAGGGAGGGGGACTAAGACACCAGGAAGAGGGAGAAAAAGGCACACAGAGTGAAGGGGAGCAGGGAGACAGATGGGGAAGGAGGGCACACAAACACAGGGTGGGGGAAGAGGGAGACCAAGAGGGAAGGAGACAGAGACAGAGGGAGGGAGAAAGAGACATGAGGGGAAGAGAGACAGATGGAGAGAGAAAGAGACACTGGGAGTGGGACAGAGACGGAGAAAGAGAGACACACAGACAGAGAGGGAGAAAGAGACCCAGACAGAGAAGGAGGGAGAAAGAGAACATCCCAGAAGGCATTGTGACTGGGCTGAGGATCGTGCAAATGGAGGCCAGTTGGGTGGGCAGGGGGCTGGCTCTGCTGCTGGGGAAATAGAGAGAGAGAGAGCCTTGGGATCTGGGCCCAGGAATTCCCGCCGGGGACCAAACACGTTCCACCTGCTGCCGCCTGAAGCTCCCAACTCCGTCATGGAATTTCTTTGCAGACAGACAGATTGGACTTTGGAAACAGCCTTGATGAAAAATGAGTTTCCTTCTTTTTCCTCACAGAGGCCAGCCAAGAACCAGCACTCAGGCTCACTTGGAAAGCAAACCAAGAGGCCAAGTAATTGTTTTGTCGTCTGAACCCCTTCTTCATTAGGGACTTTGAACCTTCCGGAGGCTCCCTGATCCTCTTGAAGCTGGTTGCCAGAAGGCCTCGGCTTTGGCAGGATGCCTGGCATCAGGGCTGGCCTTTCCCGTAGGCAGACACCTATGTGGAGGAAGGGGGAGGCTGGCGTTCTCGTCCCCTTCCCTCTCCCCCAGTGAGAGACCCGAGAATGAATGGTGTTTACCTGCCAGGGAGCAGGGTTAATGGCTAGGGGACACTGAGTGGAAGAGCAAAGAAAAGGGGAGGCCAGGGGTGGGGCTGGCTCCCTAGCAGCTGGGAGATGAGGGCCCCTGCATATTTGGACTTTGTCTTGTACAGGGAAGATGGCAGCCCAAGATGGAGTGCTCTACAATCTCGGCTCTACCTTGCTTTAAAAACCAACAAAGAACCGCAAAGCCTGCTGGTCAGGCTACAGAGCTGGGGAGAGCTGGAACAATGGAAGAGAGTAGAAAAAGAAAAAGAAAACTGTTCTTGGGCTCCCTCCTCCCCCAACCTTGGCAAAGCTTGACAGGAGAAAGCGTGACTGGGGATTGGGGGAGGGGGCTGCCAGAGGCTCCCTCATCCTAGGAGGAGATGTGACTAGGGATGATACACTTGGGTCTTTGGGACTGATGCTTTGGTTTGGGTTTCCTCATTTGAATAACATGTTCTTCTATAATACTGAGAGTCTTTCCACTGCAAATTAGGAGTCAGCCTCAGCCAGGAATCTGGGCTACTGCTTAGCAAGGCACAGATTAGAGGATTTAGGTCCTGAAGAGATTTTATCTGACTCAGCCCTCTCATCTTTAGAGGAAGAAACTGAAGTCCAGAGAGGACCAATGGCTTGCCTAGGATCATATGGACATCAAGGTAACCCTCTGACATTCTGGTGAATCCCACTCGCCTATTGGGTCCTGGATGGTCCCCCCATCCATCCTTATAGTGCTACACTGTGATTTGGCCTCCCTCCCATAAAGGAAACACATTGGGGCTGCTAGACAGGCAATCCCATCCCATTAGAACTGCTCCGACTGAATAAGTTATTGTAATAGCGCTCTTCCAAGCTTTAGGCTTTTACTGCTCCTCCAACTAACTCCCTCTCTCTTTCTGTCTCTGACTCTGTCTGTCTCTGTCACTCTCTCTTATTCTCTCTCTCTCTCTCATTTGTCTCTTTCTCTCTCTCTTGTTCTTTCTCCCTTCTCTCTGTCTCTGTCTCTGTGTCTCACTCTCTTTGTCTATCTCTCTCTGCCTCTGTCTCTTCCTACCCCTCTCTGTTTCTGTCTCTCCTTCCCTCTCTGTGTCTCTCTTGTTCTCTCTCTCTCTCATTCTTTCCTTTGTCTCTGTGTCTGT
This sequence comes from Monodelphis domestica, assembly GCF_027887165.1. Classification (NCBI taxonomy): domain Eukaryota; kingdom Metazoa; phylum Chordata; class Mammalia; order Didelphimorphia; family Didelphidae; genus Monodelphis; species Monodelphis domestica. The sequence goes on from NC_077235.1 coordinate 30,702,131, forward strand.
CTCACTCTCTTTGTCTATCTCTCTCTGCCTCTGTCTCTTCCTACCCCTCTCTGTTTCTGTCTCTCCCTCCCTCTCTCTGTCTCTCTCTTGTTCTCTCATTTTCTCTCCTTTGTCTCTTTGTCTCTGTCTCACTCTCTTTGTCTATCTCTCTCTGCCTCTGTCTCTTCCTCCCCCTCTCTGTTTCTGTCTCTCCTTCCCTCTCTGTCTCTCTCTTGTTCTCTCTCTCATTCTCTTTCCTTTGTCTCTGTGTTTGTCTCACTCTCTTTGTCTATCTCTCTCTGCCTCTGTCTCTTCCTACCCCTCTCTGTTTCTGTGTCTCTCTTGTTCTCTCTCTCTCTCTCTCTCTCATTCTCTTTCCTTTGTCTCTGTGTCTGTCTCACTCTCTTTGTCTATCTCTCTCTGCCTCTGTCTCTTCCTCCCCCTCTCTGTTTCTGTCTCTCCCTCCCTCTCTCTGTCTCTCTCTTGTTCTCTCATTTTCTCTCCTTTGTCTCTCTGTCTCTGTCTCACTCTCTTTGTCTCTCTCTGCCTCTGTCTCTTCCTCCCCCTCTCTGTTTCTGTCTCTCCTTCCCTCTCTGTCTCTCTCTTGTTCTCTCTCTCTCTCTCATTCTCTTTCCTTTGTCTCTGTGTCTGTCTCACTCTCTTTGTCTATCTCTCTCTGCCTCTGTCTCTTCCTCCCCCTCTCTGTTTCTGTCTCTCCCTCCCTCTCTCTGTCTCTCTCTTGTTCTCTCATTTTCTCTCCTTTGTCTCTCTGTCTCTGTCTCACTCTCTTTGTCTCTCTCTGCCTCTGTCTCTTCCTCCCCCTCTCTGTTTCTGTCTCTCCTTCCCTCTCTGTCTCTCTCTTGTTCTCTCTCTCTCTCTCATTCTCTTTCCTTTGTCTCTGTGTCTGTCTCACTCTCTTTGTCTATCTCTCTCTGCCTCTGTCTCTTCCTCCCCCTCTCTGTTTCTGTCTCTCCCTCCCTCTCTCTGTCTCTCTCTTGTTCTCTCATTTTCTCTCCTTTGTCTCTCTGTCTCTGTCTCACTCTCTTTGTCTCTCTCTGCCTCTGTCTCTTCCTCCCCCTCTCTGTTTCTGTCTCTCCTTCCCTCTCTGTCTCTCTCTTGTTCTCTCTCTCTCATTCTCTTTCCTTTGTCTCTGTGTCTGTCTCACTCTCTTTGTCTATCTCTCTCTGCCTCTGTCTCTTCCTCCCCCTCTCTGTTTCTGTCTCTCCCTCCCTCTCTCTGTCTCTCTCTTGTTCTCTCATTTTCTCTCCTTTGTCTCTCTGTCTCTGTCTCACTCTCTTTGTCTCTCTCTGCCTCTGTCTCTTCCTCCCCCTCTCTGTTTCTGTCTCTCCTTCCCTCTCTGTCTCTCTCTTGTTCTCTCTCTCTCTCTCATTCTCTTTCCTTTGTCTCTGTGTCTGTCTCACTCTCTTTGTCTATCTCTCTCTGCCTCTGTCTCTTCCTCCCCCTCTCTGTTTCTGTCTCTCCCTCCCTCTCTCTGTCTCTCTCTTGTTCTCTCATTTTCTCTCCTTTGTTTCTCTGTCTCTGTCTCACTCTCTTTGTCTCTCTCTGCCTCTGTCTCTTCCTCCCCCTCTCTGTTTCTGTCTCTCCTTCCCTCTCTGTCTCTCTCTTGTTCTCTCTCTCTCATTCTCTTTCCTTTGTCTCTGTGTTTGTCTCACTCTCTTTGTCTATCTCTCTCTGCCTCTGTCTCTTCCTACCCCTCTCTGTTTCTGTGTCTCTCTTGTTCTCTCTCTCTCTCTCTCTCTCATTCTCTTTCCTTTGTCTCTGTGTCTGTCTCACTCTCTTTGTCTATCTCTCTCTGCCTCTGTCTCTTCCTCCCCCTCTCTGTTTCTGTCTCTCCCTCCCTCTCTCTGTCTCTCTCTTGTTCTCTCATTTTCTCTCCTTTGTCTCTCTGTCTCTGTCTCACTCTCTTTGTCTCTCTCTGCCTCTGTCTCTTCCTCCCCCTCTCTGTTTCTGTCTCTCCTTCCCTCTCTGTCTCTCTCTTGTTCTCTCTCTCTCTCTCATTCTCTTTCCTTTGTCTCTGTGTCTGTCTCACTCTCTTTGTCTATCTCTCTCTGCCTCTGTCTCTTCCTCCCCCTCTCTGTTTCTGTCTCTCCCTCCCTCTCTCTGTCTCTCTCTTGTTCTCTCATTTTCTCTCCTTTGTCTCTCTGTCTCTGTCTCACTCTCTTTGTCTCTCTCTGCCTCTGTCTCTTCCTCCCCCTCTCTGTTTCTGTCTCTCCTTCCCTCTCTGTCTCTCTCTTGTTCTCTCTCTCTCATTCTCTTTCCTTTGTCTCTGTGTCTGTCTCACTCTCTTTGTCTATCTCTCTCTGCCTCTGTCTCTTCCTACCCCTCTCTGTTTCTGTGTCTCTCTTGTTCTCTCTCTCTCTCTCATTCTCTTTCCTTTGTCTCTGTGTCTGTCTCACTCTCTTTGTCTATCTCTCTCTGCCTCTGTCTCTTCCTCCCCCTCTCTGTTTCTGTCTCTCCCTCCCTCTCTCTGTCTCTCTCTTGTTCTCTCATTTTCTCTCCTTTGTCTCTCTGTCTCTGTCTCACTCTCTTTGTCTCTCTCTGCCTCTGTCTCTTCCTCCCCCTCTCTGTTTCTGTCTCTCCTTCCCTCTCTGTCTCTCTCTTGTTCTCTCTCTCTCTCTCATTCTCTTTCCTTTGTCTCTGTGTCTGTCTCACTCTCTTTGTCTATCTCTCTCTGCCTCTGTCTCTTCCTCCCCCTCTCTGTTTCTGTCTCTCCCTCCCTCTCTCTGTCTCTCTCTTGTTCTCTCATTTTCTCTCCTTTGTCTCTCTGTCTCTGTCTCACTCTCTTTGTCTCTCTCTGCCTCTGTCTCTTCCTCCCCCTCTCTGTTTCTGTCTCTCCTTCCCTCTCTGTCTCTCTCTTGTTCTCTCTCTCTCATTCTCTTTCCTTTGTCTCTGTGTCTGTCTCACTCTCTTTGTCTATCTCTCTCTGCCTCTGTCTCTTCCTACCCCTCTCTGTTTCTGTGTCTCTCTTGTTCTCTCTCTCATTCTCTTTCCTTTGTCTCTGTGTCTGTCTCACTCTCTTTGTCTATCTCTCTCTGCCTCTGTCTCTTCCTCCCCCTCTCTGTTTCTGTCTCTCCCTCCCTCTCTCTGTCTCTCTCTTGTTCTCTCATTTTCTCTCCTTTGTCTCTCTGTCTCTGTCTCACTCTCTTTGTCTCTCTCTGCCTCTGTCTCTTCCTCCCCCTCTCTGTTTCTGTCTCTCCTTCCCTCTCTGTCTCTCTCTTGTTCTCTCTCTCTCTCTCATTCTCTTTCCTTTGTCTCTGTGTCTGTCTCACTCTCTTTGTCTATCTCTCTCTGCCTCTGTCTCTTCCTCCCCCTCTCTGTTTCTGTCTCTCCCTCCCTCTCTCTGTCTCTCTCTTGTTCTCTCATTTTCTCTCCTTTGTCTCTCTGTCTCTGTCTCACTCTCTTTGTCTCTCTCTGCCTCTGTCTCTTCCTCCCCCTCTCTGTTTCTGTCTCTCTCTTGTTCTCTCTCTCTCTCTCATTCTCTCTCCTTTGTCTCTGTGTCTGTCTCACTCTCTTTGTCTATCTCTGCCTCTGTCTCTTCCTCCCCCTCTCTGTTTCTGTCTCTCCCTCCCTCTCTCTGTCTCTCTCTTGTTCTCTCATTTTCTCTCCTTTGTCTCTCTGTCTCTGTCTCACTCTCTTTGTCTATCTCTCTCTGCCTCTGTCTCTTCCTCCCCCTCTCTGTCTCTCCTTCCCTCTCTGTCTCTCTCTCGTTCTCTCTCTCTCTCTCATTCTCTTTCCTTTGTCTCTGTGTCTGTCTCACTCTCTTTGTCTATCTCTTTCTGCCTCTGTTTCTTCCTCCCCCTCTCTGTTTCTGTGTCTCCTTCTCTGTCTCTGTCTCCCTCCCCCCTCCCTTGCCTGTTTTTTAACAAGCATTTTGCTCAAAGGATCCCCTTCTTTGCATAAAAAATAAGTCCTCCAAGCTCCTGAGTTTGAGGTTTACTCTTTTGGGGTTTCCCCAAGCATTTGCTCCCCAAAGAATCTCCCCTTTCTGGCTAGAAGGCTGGGTTCCAGGATCACGCATTCTGGGACATCTCCGTCTTCTAACTGGGAGGCAGGGGCTCAGAAATTATATTGTCCAGGAGCTCCTATCCTGGGCCGTGGAGGAGTTTCCATTGGCTTCTCCAGGATACACTTCCACTGTCCTCATTGCTGCCATTTCTTGGGCCAGACAAGTTCATTAGTCCATTCTCATGTCTTTGGTCTCTGACCTCTGCTCAGAAAGGGGGAAAAAAAGACAAAGGGTGGCCAGAAATTCCTCTGACTGTTGCTCAACTGGGAAATCTGATTGGGTTCAAACGTACGCACTGGCTCCTTATAGATTACGAGAGTCTGGATGAACCAGAGGGTTCCTTCCAATTGTAAATCTGTGATCCCGTGGCCTCTACCTGATGTACATGGTGCACACGTTTCCCCTCCGATATTGCTCTTTGTTGTACAAGCCCCATTAAACTTCTTGCCTTTTTTCCTCCATAATTTCTTCTCTTGATCACCAAGGTCACTTCTAGAGAAACTGCTAGAGCAGTCGAGACAAAGGCATTATTCCTTTTTCTTCTATAAAAAGGAGAATCGTGGATTGACATAGCAACAGTCCTTTAGAAAAGGCGTCCTAGCTCTATCTTGTCTCCCATGGTAGGAAGCCCCCTCTCGCCCTCTTCTGCCTTTTGTAGTGGGGGTATGTGTGTGATGGTGCCAGCCTAGCCCAACTGTTTCTAATTATCCCCCTCAGGCTTTCTCTGCGTGAATGACTCAGCAACCTGACTTTTTAAAGGGGCCCGGCTATTTGAATACCCAACCAACATATGTTACCCTGTTTAACACACCAATTATAAGTTAAATAACAATGAAAAAAAAGGAAGAAAGAATGAAACCAGATTTCTTCACACCTAGCATAACCAGAAACTCTCGCAGATGTCAGTAACTGCAAAGAAGAGAAGGCCCTGAATTACATCCCCCCAGCGACCCCCCAACTGACAGTGGGAGCAAGGAACACCCACAATCGGGAGAATTCCCATTTGAAATTCTCTAGGACAAACGGTGGGGATGGAGCTATGGAGAGCCCTTGACCTGGGCTCAAAGTCACCTTTGAACTGTCTGAACTGTCTGAACAGGCTCTGAAGGCCTTCTGCCCCAACTTGGTTCCATTCAACTTCTTTAGAGATCAGTGGGAAGAGTTTGCTCTACTACCATGGACAGCACTGACTTCTCTCTCTCTCTTGGGCCTGACTCTGGGTTGGGGGCTGTCAGTGTCCTCCAAGCTAGGGCAGGTTCCCTGAGAGGGCAGTGGGGCATGTAACATGGGGCTGAGCGGGCACTTCCCCAAGCCCAATGGGAGTAGCCATTGTTTGGGCCTGGGCCCTTGGCTACTCTGGGGAAAGGCGGCCCACCATGTTGGGAATGCAGAGAAAAGGAACTGCCTTCTGGTGTAGTCTAGTTGCAAAGAAAGTAACCTGTTCCTCATCCTGTCCGGCAGCTTCCCGTAAGTTCCTGGAGCCCAGCACTCGGCCTGGGGTGTAATTTTAATTATTTCAAGAACTGGCACTGCTCGCCTCGCAGTAAAAATGTCATGAAATTACTGTAAGGTTGCATGAGTTTGGGCCATAAATCTTATTCGCCACGGCTCCATCTCATACCTTAACCCACTAGAGTATACAATGCCATTTACCCTGGTTCTTAGTTCACTTAATCATAATTAAATGACCTCAGAGGGCAGTCATTTGGTGAGCCCCGGGCTTTGATGTGACACCAATAACAAACTCGCTTTGCCACGTGGATGGGCTCCCCGGTGCTCTTGTGCTGGCCACAGACTTTGGGGGAGCATGTAATGTTCTCTTTTTGATACGGGCATGTACTCTGGTTACACAGGACATCTGGGCTACAGATGTGGCAAGCTACATGGCACCCTCTCTTGTTTGGTTGGGCACTATCTTTGGCCTTTGGACCACTCTAGGCTTTTTCGAGGCTGGAGTCCCCACCCCACCTTGGTGGGGAGTGGGGGGAGAGAATGGGACATCCATGGGTTTTCGAAGGTTTGTTCTGGATCTGAGTCCTATGAAGCCACCATCCGGTGGACTTCCCTGCCCACTTGCTCTCTCGCTCTCTCTCTCTCTCTCTCTCTCTCTCTCTCTCTCTCTCTCTCTCTCTCTCTCTCCCCCCCCCAACCACTACTGAAAGCACGAGATATGCTTAGCTTAAAGAAAAGAGAATCGACCCAAGGACAGGGCAAGGGTGGGGAGGGGGGAAACATTATTCCTGTAAGCATGCAAAGGCTGCAATGAGGAAGAAGAAGCTGACTTGGTCTGTGTAGGTCCAGAGGACAAAACTAGGTAGATGTTATAAGGTTATAAGATGTTATATTTTTGGGCTCACCATAAAACTTCTTGATAATTAGGGCCATACAAAAATATAATGGGTTACCACAGGAGACAGTGAGTTCTCCATCACTGGGGGTGTTCAAGCAGAGATTGGGTGACCATTTATTAAGGGTACCACAGAGGGGAATTATACTTCAAGTCCAGGGATTGGATTAGATGGCCTCCAAAGTACCTTCTATTGCCAAGATTCCATTGGGTGCACCATCTCCGCAGAATATTCTGCTGAGTTCCGACCTGTTGGAAACTATGCCTTCCCTGCTAGCTGGCCTTCCTTTTCACCTTCTTTATCATTGTCAATAAAACTGACATCATTTCAGTTCTCTCCAGCCAGAGGTATGCTGGTAAATGTTGAACGACTAACTTGTAAAAATGTGCACAGGACACACTTTTCAGTTTAATCTGCATTATTCACATTTTCTCCATCACTTTCTGAAGTCTAGACAATCGACAAAATAATAAATCAAGCCCCGACTTGTAGCATTTGCCGATTTCCAAATTGTAAATACTTACACTGAAAATTTCACAGTCAGCTGGCTGGTATGAGCTGGATCTGGCACACTCCTGCCTACGGTACCAATTGAAGAGTTATGCTTGTCTCGTTTTTCTCTCGCTGTCTTTAACCATTCCCTCTATTCTGAGCATTCTTTTTTTATGGCATCTCTCAGAGCTGCCTTTGCTCACTATCTCCTTCTCATCTCCTGTCTGGGTTTTTGCAGAGGCCCAACTCTCCTCCCTGTGTCAATGGAGTGGCCTGGTGGGCTAGAACAGGAAGGGCCAGGCCTAGAGAACAGACATGGCCTCTTGGGAGCGGGGTAGGCACTCCCCAGAGGTCCCAGCCATGGGTATCTTCAGAAGGAGGATGCTGGGAAGGCTTATAGCAGATGCTGAGAAGTCAGGCAGCATCAGGGTGGTAGCAGGCGACAGGTGACTATCTCAATGGGTAGGTTGAGCAGAATGACACAATGGTGTGACTGTAGGCAGAGGCCCAGACAGACAAGCAGCTGGCATGATGGCATCTGGTGACAGTAGCAAGAGGAGGAATTATATGTCATGACTCTATTCCCTAGGGATTCTAGTGAGGAGAGCAAGGCAGGGCCCCTAAACCCTGGGGTACTTACTAGCCAGGGGCTCAGGCACAGGGGTATAAGAACGAAACCCGGGTATGGGTACAGTGTAGAGTCAGGATCTGCCAGTTCTTTGGGCAACAACCTGCCTGGGCCTCCTTTTCCTCATCTGAAAGATGAAGGGGCTAAAGTAAATAGCTTCTCCACTCCCTTTCAGTGCTAAGAAGCCCCGACTTCCCTTTGAGCCTTGCTTCACTGGACCTTTTCTGCACATGCTCTGTGTTGTGGTCCCACTGGAGCACTGGCTCTTCCCCATCTTGCCCTATTCTCTTCTGTCTCTCAGCATCACACGTGCCACCTTCCTCAGGCCCAGATGGGGGCCACATTCTCATAATCCTCTCCTCCCCTCAGTGCTCAGCTCCTATTCCACCTCCTCTGGGAAGTTTTACAAGATTCCTTCTTACCTCAAAGTAATCCGGGCCTTCTTAGGGGCTCCTGGAGCTCTTGGTCAAGCTCTTTCCTTTGCCCTAATCCCACTTTACCTTGCATTATTCTTAGGAGTGTTTTTGTGCTGTGTCCCTCTAAGTAGACTGTGCTATCCTTGAAGGCAGGGACTCTGTCCTTCCTATCCCCAGCACTGGGCATGGGCTGCTGCCTGTATGAGAATCTGAATAAATGTCTGTTGACTTGAGGTGGCCAGAGGGGCATCATCATCACCCTGACAGTAATTGTAGCTCAAAATTATATAGTGCTTTAAGACTTTCAATATACTTTGTCTCAGCTGATCTTCCTAGTTACCCTGGGAGGTAGGTGCTATTATTATTCCCATTTTACAGATGAAGAAACTTGGGCAAAAAGAGGTTAAATGACTTGCCTAGAACCACACAGCTAGTGTCACTGCAGATGCCTGACCCAGCAAGTGTCACCAATGTGAGACTGGAACTCAAATCTTCCTGACTCCAAGGCCAACCCTCTAGCCAGTGTATCCCCTAGCTCTCTAGAATCTAGGCAAGAGCCTAATTACTGGAAGTGTGAGGGAAAAGGTTTGAGAGGGACCAACAGCAAAGTTGTCTTGCTTATGAGCTGTCCAGGATCCTTCAATCTCTTGTATAGTGACCAGCCTGGATCAGTAGTTAGCATCTCTCCATGTGACCCAGGACCCAGGTAGTTCATTGTGTGCCCTCTAAGCCAGGAGGAAGAATGACTAACTGTAGCTCTGCTCCCAAGGATGGATTTGTTACTTTTAGGTTTTGAAAGAGGATTGAAAACTCATGGAAAGCTCTCTCTGTGTTGGTTTAGTTCAGGAATTCTGGTGGATTAGGCCAGTTAAAAGAGCCGCCACCATATCCTCTCTATAGAACTGGGACAGGGACGGAACCTAGAGGGCAGGGCAGCTTTGTTGGCCATCTCATCCTATTCCAAACCCTGCTATCCACCAATGGTGGCTAGAATGATCTTTCTCAAGCACCAGGTTTATTTTACAACTACCAATTCAGTGTACTCTGTCAAAATCTCATATCAAGTCAGTGGCAAAGGCGAGACTAGGGCGCAGGGCTTCCTTCCCTCCACCAGCCCATCCAACAATGCACCAAACAGCATTGTCTTACAATAGAATGAAGAACAGCACGTTTCTTTTCAAGTTGAAAATAGAAGCATCATCTTTTCATTTATAGGTGTGGGGGGCACCTTGGCAGGCCCAGTGGGAGCAACCTTTGCCATTAGTTCCCTCACTCTTACAGGAATGACACCAGGCCATGTCTGTGGGTATATCCCTTATACAAAAGGAGCAAGAGTGGCAAGAGTGGCCTTATTTGGGTAAGTTCTACTTTTGAGCCCTTCCTAGTTGACTTTCTGTTGACAGAAACACCCAGACATCTTCCAGAGACCCTTCTGCCAGGACCTTGTCTACTGAGGGCTCCATAATGCCTCTCTTTTTTGAAATTCTGTTGGATTCAATAATAGACCCTGCAGAACTTATGAGAAAGAACACTGTCCACATCCAGAGAAAGAACTGTGGGAGCAGAAACACAGAAGAAAAACAACTGCTTGATCACATGAGACGATGGGGATAGGATTGGGGATGGAGACTCTAAATGATCAACCTAGTGCAAATATCAATATTATGGAAATAGGTCTGGATCAAGGACACATGTAAAACCCAGTGGAACTGCGTGTTGCTACAGGGGTGGGGGTGGGGAGGGGAGGGAAAGAACATGAATCTTGTAACCATGGAAAAATATACTAAATTAATTAATTAAATAAACGTTTTCAATTAAAAAAAGAAACCATAATAGACCCTGCAATGGGACTTCTCTTCATGGCCTTTAGGCAAATATTCTGATGGGATCTGCCCAAGTGTAAAGAAACATTCCATTAGACACCCCCCCCCCCCAAGATAAAAATCCCAGCCGTTGGCCAAGTTCAAAAACCTTTCTCCAAGTCTTGCTAGGTTGTGGATTGTTGTTAATTTAATAATCTTGAAATTTGTTGTTTTGTTATCCTCCATGGGCACACCCCTAGTCAGACTTGTCTTTGCATTTGAAAAGGTCCTATAGCCCTGCTTGCAAATTGTCTTTAGCCCAAGAGGCCTCCGTGAGATCTGCCCATTGGATTCCACTTCCTTTGGGATCAAAGCTGTTTGCATAATAAGTCATGTATCCCCTCTCCCCTGGCCAGGATGTTGACTTTGCATCCAAGGCTAAGATTCTTTATTTCCTCATCCTACCCACCCACATTTTGTGCACATTGTCATTTAAAGGCCTGAATCGAGCTATTTACATGCATAATCTTTTGACTAGTGTGCTAGGTCAGGTCCTGCGGGGTCTACCCAGGCCTTCATTCAAAGCCTGCCTCCCCCAGGGAGCGTTCATTCATTTCAATTGGCAGGCCTGCATGTCAGTATCTAGAATTTGGGGAGCCCTGGGCCAGATGCTGGGAAGAGATGACTGTTCTCTGACCTCCTGGAACTTAAGTGCACACAAATCACTCAATGGACTCACCATCTCATTGATATGGGCATATTCCCTTAATGAGTTGTCATGGCCAAGAAGTTCATCAACTGGTGGTGAGTCTCCTATGGAGGAGCCTCTCTGGTCCTTGGAAAGCTGAGTCTGCTGCCCTGGAGACAAGGTCATTGTTCTCTTCCTACTGGACCTGCATTCCTACCTTTATTATGTATATCTGGCAGCAGCCACCACCCCAGCACCCCTTCCTTCCATCCTGTGGTAGCCCCTGAAACTTCTCTTTGGGCAGGCTGGCTTGGTTTTTGTGCTTTGATGCCCAAAGGGCCCTGCTTCGGAGAGGTATTAAACTTTGGCCTACCTCTTCTCTGGGATTTGGACCTTCACACTGGGTTGTGAGGTAAGAAGAGGGGCCGGCTTAGTTTGTGCTTAACCTTGCAAGTTATTATAGACTTCACTTATGTGGGGGCCTTGGAGGGGGGCGGCAAGTTTACCCAGCCTTGCAGGCGTCCATGATCTTATGTACTATAGAATGGGGCAGTGGCTTTTCTTTTCTTCTTTTTAAAAAAATTTATTTAATTAATTAATTCATTTAGAATATTTTTCCATGGTTGCATGATTCATGTTTTTTCCCTCCCCTCCTCCCTCCCCCCAACACCGAGCTGATGAGCAATTTCACTGGGTTTTGCATGTACCATTGTTCAAAGCCCATTTCCATATTATTAATATTTACAATAGAGTGATTATTTAAAGTCAACATCCCCAATCACATCCCCTTGTGATCTAGTAAATGTTTTTCTTCTGTGTTTCTACTCCCACAGTTTTTTCTCTGGATGTGGATAGTGTTCTTTCTCATAAGTTCCTCTGGATTGTCCTGGATCATTGCATTGCTGCTGGTAGAGAAGTCCATTACATTCGATTGTGCCACAGTGTATCAGTCTCTGTGTACAATAGTCTCCTGGTTCTGCTCCTTTCACTCTGCATCCATTCCTGGAGGTCATTCCAGTCTCCATGGAATTCCTCCACTTTATTATTCCTTTGAGCACAATAGTATTCCATCACCAACAGATACCACAATTTGTTCAGCCACTCCCCAATTGAAGGGCATCCCCTCGTTTTCCAATTTCTGGCCACCACAAAGAGTGCAGCTATGAATATTCTTGTACAAGTCTTTTTCCTTATTATCTCTTTGGGGTACAAACACAGCAGTGCTATGACTGGATCAAGGGGCAGGCAGTCTTTTAGCACCCTTTGGGCAGAGTTCCAAATTGCCTTCCACAATGGTTGGATAGATTCACAATTCTACCAGCAAGGCATTAGTGTCCCAATTTCATCATATCCCCATCAACTTTATTATTTTCCTTTGTTGCCATATTGGCCAGTCTGTTAGGTCCCCCAGAGTTGTTTAATGTGCATTTCTCTAGTTATGAGAGATTTAGAGCACTTTTTCATGTGCTTATTGATAGTTTTGATTTTTTTATCTGAAAACTGCATATTTGTGTCCCTTGCCCATTTATCAATTGGGGAATGGATTGATTTTTTTTGTACAATTGATTTAGCTGAAATTAGACCTAGGCCAGAGGTTTTTGTTATAAAGATTTTTTCCCTCAATTTGTTGCTTCCCTTCTAGTTTTGGTTGCATTGGTTTTGTTTGTACAAAACCTTTTTAATTTAATGTAATCAAAATTATTCATTTTACATATTGTAATATTCTCTATCTCTTGCTTGGTCTTATAATCTTTCCTTTCCCATAGATCTGACAAGTATACTCTTCTATGTTCATCTAATTTAGTTATAGTTTCCTTCTTCATATTCAAGTCATTCACCGTGAATGGGTGTGAGATGTTGATCTAAACTTAATCTCTCCTACACTGTCTTCCAATTTTCCCAGCAGTTTTTGTAAAATAGTGGATTTTGGTCCCAAAAGCTGGGATCTTTGGGCTTGTCATAGACTGTGTTGCTGGGCTCACTTACCCCAAGTCTATTCCACTGATCCTCCTTTCTGTCTCTTAGCCAGTACCAAATTGTTTTGATGACCACTGCTTTATAGTATAGTTTGACATCTGGGACTGCTAGGAGGGTGGCTTTTCCACAGTGAGGGAGAGCTTTTACAGAATTGAGAAAACAAGCAAAAGGATTACTTGGTGTGTCCATGCGTGTTTACCTGTATAAGTGTACATACATGTGTGCAGAGAGGCACATACAGACACATCCACACACATATTTATATGGAGATAATTGTGCCTACCTCCCAGGGTTTTTGTGAAGAGCAAATGAGATCTCACCTGTAAAAACACTTAGCCCAGGGACTGGCACATATTAGGTGTTATATAAATGGCAGTGATGATGATGATGATGATGATGATGATGATGATATATAAAAACAAGCCAAAGTGTCTCTAGACTTTTGAGCTCTAGTCCTAGTTGAATTTCTGTAAAACCTAGTGGAGTTGTGTGTCAGCTATGGGGGGGGGGGGGGAGAGGAAGGAAAGAACATGAATCATATAACGGTGGGAAAAAAATTAAAAATTACATTGCATTACATTAAATATATATACATGCCATTTAATGCAGACCTTTCTGTCTTGGCTTGCTATCTTCTCCAAAATGGGTATGACAGGAATGATCAGAACTAACTCAGAATTTGCTTTGGCCCTTTCTGCAGATTCATCAGAAAGGAAGCAGCTGATGTTTTGAAGGCTTTACTTATGGATACGGGACTGAAAAAGAGGATGGGCTCATCGATCACATATGTGGTAAGAGCAGGGGATAACCAGTGGCCACCTATGTCACAGGAGAGAGTGAGGGAGGCTCCCAGCACACTGGGTGGACTCTCTGTGGTGACCTTGGAGGGCAGGGCAGGGATGACAGTGGTACAGGATGGTCCAGTGTGGATGGGCCACCACCATCTGGGTGTTTGGAGGAGAATCTACATGGGCAGTGAGATCAGAGAATCCATTTGAATAAGAGATCTTAACTAAGTCATGGGCCCCGGTCCAGATCTAGTATTCTTTGCTTTTGTTAGATTCCTCATCTACCTGTTCTTCCCAGTCAGACACGTCTCATGATATCTTTGATGATGTTTCTCGGAGATAATTTATCACTGGATGTAGCTCCTTCTCCCCACCATTCACCCTTCTGTTTCTGTAATTTGCAACCAGATAGCATTGCTGAGAGAATATTGGTTTATAAAGGGTAAACTGCATGGGAGTGAGCAGCCTGGGATCATTGAAAGCTTTGTATTTCCGCAAGATACTATCTAGCCTGCTCGCTTCCTTCTACATGAGTCTGGGCTCAGCTTATTGTCCTTCTGTAGATATATGCTATTGAATGACTGAATGGCTCAATGGGCTGTGAGTCACAATCCTATCTTATCTGCTTTACTTTTCTGATTTCTTTGACTAGGTCAATAGGTTTTGAATGAATTATAGAATCCATGGAGGAAACTTTTCAATTGCTCCCCTCCCGGGTTCAGGATCATGCTGTATGTGCAGTATCTATGCTGGATACCCCTTTAAGAAACTATTTTTTCAAAAGTTCTAGCTTTGTAATTTAAAAAGGCAGAATTGATCTGATTGTGCCCATGAGCTGTGCTCTTGGGTTCTCCTAGCCAGCTAGACTGGGGCAGCCCAAGTTGGGGCACCACTATCCACCTGAATGCAGCTATATGGATTGAGATCATGGTGGTGGGAGGCCATAGGCTTGGTGTGCCTCCAATCATGTTCAAGACTGGGTATTCAGCAGGAGCCTCCTTTCCAATGTCTCATTAAAAGGCATCATTGTCTAATGGAAAGATCGTAGAACTTGGAGTCAGGAAGAGCTGAATTCAAATTCTTATTCTGATGGTCGTTAGCAGTTTGATCCCAGACAAGCCCCTTAACTTCTCTGAGCCTTGGTTTCCTCATCTGTAAAACAGAGATAATCGCCTCTGTAGTGACTGCTTTGCAGACTTATTGTGAGGATTAGACTTGGAAAACCTTAAAGTACTGTAGAAATGTCAGTTATTAGCTATTGTGGACGATATACAAGGTTAACAAGGCCAGAGGTTAAAGAGGAGTTCCTTTTTCTGACATTGATGATGTGGGTAAATATTCCCACCAACTCCACGTGGACTACACCCTTGGACGAGGCCTTTAAAAGGGGCAGCTGCAGAAACAGAGGACCAAAGCTGAGATGGCCAGAAAGAAGCTAGTAAGATATACATAGATTACAATTTCTTGGAGGGAAAACAATATGGTCCTTCCAGAATACCATGCAGATCAGGGAACTACAGGGTCCTTACAGAGAGGAGGAACCATGTGGTTCCAGAGATAGCAGTGGCAGAGGTAGCATTTGGGTGGGAGAGAGTTCCTTGGCCCAGCTGGGCGCTACAGAAATGTGAGCTAGCATCAGTGGAGAGGCAATGGCCTAGAGATAAAGGAATTCCTGTACAAACAGAGGAATTCTGGGACCATACCTTTTGAATCAGAGGAGGAGTTCCTGGACCAAGTGGAGAATTTCCTGAAGAAAGGAGAAACTAGATCCAAGTAGCCTTGAGGAAATGAGACCTAGTATATATATAGCATATAAATATATAAGCAAACCTGGACCTTGCTTTTCTTTGGTAATGTGAGCTACTTGGACTGTGCACATCAGGGAGTGGAGTGGACTCTCGAACGGCTTTAAGTTCTTTCCACTTTGGGGGTGTCTCAGTTGGCCCACTGTTATAGGTCTTGAGGAAGCCATCTGTGTTCTTGGGAGACTGAAGCTCAACTGAAGAGAGGGTCAACGTTAGTGAATCCACAGACTTCTCCTTTCTGGGGTGAGGAGAGCAACCACAGCTGTGGGGCTTTTCATTTTTGACTGTTTAAGGGCTCCAAGTGGAGTGTCCTTTCTATTTTCTGTTAGGCTCGATAAATCTTGGTCTGTATTTTAGGTATTGTTACCCTGAGTGCTTGCATGCAAACTTTTTTAAAAATACCTTTTCTATAGAGACCTAGACATGAGCCAAATTTTGAAGTTCCCAAGGGAAACTCTGGGTGGGGGCTTGAGTCAGAGAGTGATTTGTGAGAAGCCCCCAAGACTAAACCTTGTCTGTGTAAATCTAGAGCTTTGGTTCTGTGCCATGAGTTACACTATGAAGTGTTGGAAAACATTACACCAATGTAGGCCAAAAGAGGGCTAAAATTGGAGCCAAGAGGCTTAGCATTGTTTTGAACCGGGTTGAAGTATCCCTTCTCCTTATTCTCTTCTCTGTCCCCTGACCTTACTCAAGGAGACTCTCCACAACTAACTCAATGGGTAGTAAACTTAGACCTCAGGTCTCCTTTGCCTGAGCCCAAAGGGTTGTCCCGTCTTCCTCTCTTGGGATCTATTCCATGTTCCTTTCTACAAAGCCTTACTCCTGATGGCATGCTGCTAACCCCTGCCCAAGTTTTAATGAATAAAGGTTTCAGGTGCTTCCCCTTTGAGGAATATCAACATTTTCCCAGTGGATTCTGGGAGACCCAAAATGCCTCCAGAAATGAAGAGATTTTTAAATAGGGGAACTTCAGGTACTCTTGGTGGCCAGTGGCTGAGATTCCTGGGGTCAGGAGAACCTTCTCAAGGTCCTCCCAAGCTTGTCATGTAGGTGGTGGCCACTCTTCTGTTGGGGAGGCTGACAGCTCTTGGGCTCCTAAGGGGCCTTCCCTTGAGGACACCCGCCTCCCTCAATGAGTCATCTGAAGGGTCTGGGACCAAAGCCAGGCAATTAACCTTTACTAATTGGAGTCAGAAGACGCCCAGCGTGTGAGCGAGATAAGTAGCTGGTGTTCGGTTTCCGGAGCTAATTTTAACACCAGCAGATGGTGCTAAAATGTCCAGTTTCTCCTTCTTAAAACAAACATCTCAAATTGCCTTAAAATCATATACTGTCAGAGAAAGATAAATGGAGACACATTCACTAATTGCCCCAGAGGGTTCAGAGCAGGGTGATTGTCGTCAGTGTTTAATTCTGCAGAGTAGACTGTGGCCTGGGACATGGGGAGCCCTTCCTCCTCCTCCTCCTCCTCCTCCTCCTGCCTTCTCCCTCCTCCCCCCAGCTGCTTTGGAGCAGATCAGCTTTCCTGTAGCCAGCTCCTCACTTTGAGGAAGGTAATTAACGCTCCATCCAAACGTATTTTCACCTCCTGCTTCATGGGGGAGATGAAACCCAGGAGTCCCAGCACCCCCACAGAGCTCAGCGAAAGATGAATGCTTTCTGCTCTTAGCCTTTTGTCCTTCACTCTCTAGCAGCGGGTGTGACTCAAGGACGCCCAAGGGGGGGCCCTTCTCCATCCCCTGATTGGTGGCGCTGGCTTCGTGAGGGAACTGGGAAAGAGAGGCAGTTGAGCTCTGTCCTTTGGGAAGAAGGTCTGGGCGATTTCCAGATTGCCTTACCAGTGGTTATGTGGGGATTCCCTATAAAACAAGACTCGATACCAGGCATGGGAATCCCTGGAGCTTTGGTTCTGGGCCATGGGCTCTATGGGCCAATTCAGCGAATCAGGGTTTACTCAAGCATGCGCAAGGTCCTGGCAGGTCAAGTTAGAGCTTAGCCAAGTTGAGGATCCAGTCAAGGAGGTCTTTTAGAGCAGTGCCCGAAAAGGAGCCTTGGTCATCAAGATCAAGGGCCTCAGCTGGATCATCTCCAGGGGCCTTGGAGTTGGGTCCTCTGATACTAGCTGTAGATCCACCAAGTGTTTTCCCCTTCATAAGAAGTGGGGGCCCCTAAAAGATGAGAAAGCAACTCTGAAAGGGATTCAGGAATAGAGCAGGCCCCTAAGACACATTTGACCAACCTCACGGAGGAGAGGTATTAGTCTAATTTGTACCTGGATAAGAACTTCCTTTACGACCAACATCCCAGACAAATGGGCGCCCAGACCTCCAGGTAAGTAACCCGCCACTTCTGGAGATGGCCCATTCAATTTGCAGAGAGCTCTAACCCTTAGCTAATCTTTCCTAACTCTCCACTGAAATTTGCTGAGTTTTGTCCTCTGGAGCAAAGCCCCATTGGTAGGCAAGGAGGGGAATGGGGGCATCTCATGGGATAACAGGTGGTAGCTGCATGTTATGCTTTTCTAAGAGAAATAGTACTTTTTCTGGGCTTTATCGCCTTAAGGTTAATTCCTTGACAGTACTAACTAGGCTTGTGCCCCAGACGGTGGGCATGGACCTTATCCTTACTGATAGAATATAAGCTCCTTGAGGACAACGACTATTTTATTTGTTTTTGCATCCTTGGTGCCTAGCTCAGTACCTGGCACTTTGTGGGTGCTTAAGAAATGCTTGCAAATTATTCCCAAATGCATGTGTTCTGAATGGTGGAGTTTGGGCCCACTATGGCGGAAAGGGAGGAGTCTTCTTCCTATTTCTTACAGCCTATCAGTTTGTGACCATCTACCTCAACATAGCATAAGGCCAACTGGAGTCTGATTCGGTCTGACTCGACTAACTGGGGATCCTCAACAGCAAATGCTTGTGGCGGGAAGGAACCACTTGGTGTGGAAATGTGACTCTGCTGTTGAGTGTGGCTTCTTTTCAGAGCCCTTCTGACCATATCCTTATAGGACGTTGGTCACTGCATTAGCAAGAACATCACTGAAAACTTCTCATGCCAGGCCACCAATAAATATTTCTTTCTTTTTTCTTTTTTTAAAATTTCATTTTGAATTGAAAATTTTTATTTAATTAATTTAGAATATTTTCCCATGTTAATGTTCTCCTCACCACCATCACTGTAGCCGATACACAATTCCACTGGGTTTTACTTGTGTCATTGATCAAGACCTATTTCCATATTCATCAATAAATATTTCTGATGTGCCAGGCATTGTGTGGTGGTAAGAGCAATGGATTTAGAATCAGAAGACCTGAGATCTAGTACTGGATCTGCTTCAGGACCCGGGGTAACCCCCTTAATGGGTCTCCATTTTCTTTTTTTAAACCCTGACCATCTGTCTTAGAATCTATATTATGCATTGGTTCCAAGGCAGAAGAGTGGTAAGGGCTAGTCAATGGGAGTCAAGTGACTTGTCCAGGGTCACTCACCTGGGATGTGTCTGAGGCCAGATTTGAATCTAGGACCTTCCATCTCTAGGCCTGGCTCTCGATCCACTGAGCCACCCAGCTGCCCCCTCTCCATTTTCTTATCTATAAAGTTGAGATAAAAATACTTTTACTACCTTATATCACAGGGTCATAGGCCCAAATAAGATAGGGTGTATACAAAATCTCATAGCTATGAGGTGTTATTATTATCATAAATCTGGACACGGAACATCAAGAGCCCAGAGGTTCCCTAGAACAAGAAATATTAGAGCTGCTAAGAGACCTTAAGAACAAGAAATGCCAGAGTTGGGAAGGGACCTTAGAACTGAGAATATCAGAACTGGGAGGAACCTTAGAACATGGAATATTCGAGCTGGAAGGGAACCCAGTTTATCTGGCCCAGCCCTCTCATTGTACAAGTTAATAAATCAGAGACGGCTTTAAAGTGACTGGCCCCAAATCACACAGGGACACATTGAGTCTTGAACCCAAACTTCTTGATTTCCCATCCAGTGTCCTCACAAACATGTAAGACCTACACACCAAACCTGCAGTATGTGACTGAATATGTGCATTCAAACTGAAGAAGGAGAAGTTGGAGGGCATGGCATAATGGGGTTGGAAGGAATCGTAGAGAGGCTGGAAAACCATCGGGGTCTTCGGATTGATTTAGGAAGGCTTCATGGAAGAAGTGGGTTTTTCAGGGCTAAGTTGGAGTGATGTAGCATTTAAAATACATTGAATGGATCAGTATCAGAATAGCGAATGGTCTTTTTGGGTGTATCTTCCATTCCTCAGCAACACCTGGGAGCACCGTTAGGTCTAGAGGAGAAAACCTGGATCCTTGGGGATTTTTTTTCAAAATCAACTCTGAGTACCCATGATAACTTAAAATAGTGAAATGACGCACTGAGGCTGGCTTCTGAGCCCAGCTTCCAGCCTCACTCACTCGAAGGAATATCATTTAGGTGACATCATTAAAAACAACATTCTTCTTATGAGTGGATGTCGATTTCAAGGAAAATGGTCACGTGCCTAAGCCTTAGAGCATGGAAGGAATGGTACTAAATTTGGCACTTCTCAAAAAATGGTTCTGTAAATGTTTGGTGCTTACCCAAATGACTGGGTAAGGTCAACAACAGTACATCGCAAGCACTCACAGCTCCCACCACCAATCTCTCTCCAATATCTAAAAATTGCTCTGTACCAAGAGTGTGGGACTTCGAGTCAGGGAGAACTAGGTTTCACTCCCAGCTCAGACACTTTCTGGCTGTATCACCCTGGGCAAGTCACCTTGTAACCTCTCTGTGCCTATTTCCCTATCTGTAAAATGGGGTAACATTATGCATGGCATTTATCTCACAGGGTTGTTATGGGGATCTACTGAGATAAAGTATGTCAGGTACTTTGTATTCTTTAGGGCTTTGGTCTAGGCCTGGGATTTCATTGGAGGACAGGCCCTGTGTATATCAGTTTAGAAAATTTCAGGGAAGGGGGAAGGGTAGCTCAGTGGATTGAGAGCCAGGCCCAGAAATGGTCTTGGGTGCAAATGTGGCCTCAGACAGTTCCTAGCTGTGTGACCCTGGGCAAGTCACTTCACCCCCATTGCCTCACTCTTACAGCTCTTCTGCCTTAGAACCAATACACAATATTGATTCTGTCTTAGGACAGAAGGTAAAAGGTTTAAAAAAAGAAAGAAAATTCCAGGGAAAGGAGGAACACTGAGATGGTTGGATAGCTTAGAATCTGAGTCATTATGGTGGAGGGGGAATTTGGAGCTTTCCTGACTTTCTGAATGGAAATCTAGCATTCTATCCATTCTGCTATATTGCTCCTCAAGACTCTGCACAAGCATCATCATCCCTTGAGTGTGGAGCATGCACTTTACAAAGTGCTTTTACATTCAGGATTTTGTTGGATTCCCCCCAGTCGCCCTGTGGAGTAGGCAGTTGAGGAAGCAGTCACTCAGGAAGATGAAGGGACTTGTAGATAAGGGAGAAGGAAAGAGCAGAGGCGGGGCCAGAGTTCCCAGTCTCCAGTCTCTGAATCCTGGCTCTTTGCTACTGTGCTCCCAATCCCAAGCTAGGACAGAGAAGTCTTGGGAAGATTTCACTGTTTCTATTTTACTTTAAAGATAGAATAAGGGACTTCAGGAAATCATATACAGACTATTGAAGTTGGAAGGAACTTTGGAACCTCAAATATATGTCAGGTCCAAGAAGGACCCTAGAACATGAAACTGATTGTTAGAATTGGAAAGAATCTTAAAAATCATGTCAGAGTTAGAAAGAACTCTTGATTATAGAACATAGAATGTTAGAATCAGTAAGAATTTTAGAAATGGAATGTATGAGCTGGAAAGGACATTAGAAATTAGGACATTGGGGGCAGCCAGATGGTACTGTGGATAGAGAGCCAGGCCTGGAGTTGGGAATAGCTGGGTTCAAATCTGGGATCAGACATTTTCTAGCTGTGTGAACTTGGGTTAGTCACTTAACCCTGTTTACCTTTAAAAAAAGGAAAGGAGAGAAATTAGAACATTTTTATGTTTGAGTTGCTCAGGACATTGAGATATAGACTATTAGAATTCACCTAATTCATCTCCCCACTCTGCAATTTTCCAATTGAAAAAAACAATTCCAAAGTACGCTTGTGGGAGTCACATAACAAATGAGTGGCAGAGCCAAGACTAGAACCCAGATCTCCTAATATTCAGTCCAGTGTTCTTCCACCCTATCACAATGTGCTTTTGGAGTTTCAGGGAAAATATTTAGGATTAGAAGATTGTGTGTGTGTGTGTGGTGATGGGAGGGGGGTAGGAGTGTTAAGTGGTAGTGACATGAGCAAAGGCTTAGAGGTGCAAATGTGCATGATGGGGACATGGGGGGCAACGGGTCGAGGGAGTAGCATTGCTGGAGAAAAAATTCAGATCAGTATCCTTCCATGCCTAGGGCTTACAGAATCCCTCGAAAAAGTCAGTGTGGAGCTGGTAACTGGAATCACATTCCTGGATCCCCAAGTTCTTGCTTTTTATTCTTGATTCCTTATTCTGACAGGTAGAAGAGGCTTCTGCTAACTATTCTCTCTCTCTCTGTCTGTCTCTCTGTCTCTCTGTCTGTCTGTCTGTCTCTCTCTTCTCTCTCTGTCTCTCTCCCTCTCTCTCCCTCCATCTCTCTCTTCTCTCTGTCTCTCCCTCTCTCTCCCTCCCTCTCTCTCTGTCTCTCTGTCTCTGTCTCTCCCTCCTTCCCACTCTCTCTCTTCCCCCCTCTCCCTCCCTCCCCCCCCCTCTCTGTCTATCTCTCTGTCTCTCCCTCCTTCTCTCTCTTCTCTCTGTCTCTCCCTCTCTCTCCCTCCCACTCTTTCTCTCCCTCCCTTTCTCTCTGTCTCTCTATCTCTGTCTCCATCTTTCCCTCCTTCCCTCTCTCTTTCTCTCCCTCCCTCTCTCTCCCTCCCTCCCTCCCTCTCTCCCTCCTTCCCTCTCTCTCTCTCTCTCTCTCTCTCTCTCTCTCTCTCTCTCTCTCTCTCTCTCTCTCTCTCTCTCTCTTCCCCTCTTCCTCTCTCTCTCTCCCCTTCCCCTTTTCTCTTCTTTGGAGCTTCCAAGATGCCTTGCTCCAGCCCGGCCCCATTTTTCTAGGGGATGTCTCTAGAGATGAGAAATGAGCACTTTGGGCACGACATGAAAAGGATTTTGCAAATTGCAGGGTGTTTGCCAGGGTGAGAGATGACCTGTCAGATGGGCTGGCGGCAGGGACCTGCTGTGCCTCTCCAGGGTCAGAAGGGTTTCTGGGGGCACTGGGGAAACGGGCCCCACCCCCTTCAAAGGGTGTTCTCAGCATCCTAATGGGCTATCTCTGCTTTCTGGGGAGACTCTATCACATTGTTTGGGATCAGAGGGCTTTTTTTCCCCCCTTTGAATCTGAAGATTTGCATGATAATTTGCATGACAGAGTAGAGGCAGCTTGGTGGAATGGACTGAAAAGAGGCCTGGATTTGGAGTCACCAAACCTGGGTTCGAATCTCAGCTCTGCTACTTACCAACTGGGTGACCTTGGGTAAATTATTTTATCTCTTCTGGGCTTTGTTGTTGTTCAGTTGTTTTTCTGTCATGTCTGAGTCTTCATGACCCATATGAGGTTTTCTTGGCAAAGATCTGGGAGTAGTTTATTATTTCCTTCTCCAGTTCCGTTTATAGATAAGGCAACTGAGGTAAACAGGGTTAAGTGACTTGCCCAGGGTCACACTGCTAGTAAATATCTGAGGCGAGATTTGAACTGGAGATGAATCTTCCTATCTCCAGGCCCGTAACTCTGTCTCCTGGGCTACCAAGCTGCTCTGGGCTTTAGCTTCCCCATAAGTAAAATGAAGAATCTAGATTAGATGAATTCTAAGGCTCTAACTTATGATCCTACATAAAAACAGAGATTAAGCTAAAGGGGGGGAGTCTGGTTCCATTTTGAATCATTCATCAATACTAATGATAGATCTGTACCAATAATGGATCTATGATCTCATCAATGTATATGTTCCATCCAGTGAGGCAAGTGGACCCTCTATGCCTGCCTATCCTGTGACACTCTCATCCATGTCTACTGGTCCACCCCATGCTCTGGGGACCTTCCATGTTCTCTCTCTCTCTTTTTTAACCCTCACCTTCCATCTTGGAGTCAATACTGTGTATTGGTTCCAAGGCAGAAGAGTGGTAAGGGCTAGGCAATGGGGGTCAAGTGACTTGCCCAGGGTCACACAGCTGGGAAGTGTCTGAGGCCAGATTTGAACCTAGGACCTCCCGTCTCTAGGCCTGGCTCTCAATCCACTGAGCTACTTAGCTGCCTCCCCATGCTTTCTCTTGACATTGGAAGGATACCATTAGAGCACATGGATTGTCCATTAGTTACCTCTTGCTCTCACCCTGTCGCTTGCTCATTTTCTTTTCCCAGCACACATTTCCTCAATAACATCCTTTGCTCAAAATTCTTCTGCAGAATTCCTCATTAGTTTAATGTTATAGCCCACTCACACCCCTCATTCCCTTCTCCATTGACCTCTTCCGTTTGCTTTTTTTTTCAGTGTTTTGAATAGTGTTTGTATCACTGTGTGACTCATGGCCAAGCAACACCAAGAGGAAACTGAGATGACAAAGATGGACCTTCCTTTCTGGAGGAAGCTTGAAGTCATTAAAGGATGTTGGTAATTTCCCAAAGGTGAGCCAGTCTCTGATCCTCTTCGTGTTTAATTCTGGAGCCAAGTCATCATTCCCTTGTGTTGATATACATATACTTATTCATACTGATGGACAAGCTCTAGAAATTATCCATCTAACTTAGGGCTTCTTAGCCTTTTCCATGTCCTATATACTGTTAGCAGTCTGGAGAATCCTATGGCTCTCTTCTCAGAATCATGTTTTTAAGTGCCTGAAATAAAATGCTTTGGGTGGCCAGCTGGGTGGCTCAGTGGATTGAGAGCCAGGCCCAGAGATGGGAGGTTCTGGGTTCAAATCTGGCCTCAGATACTTCCTAGCTCCTATATAAGTGGAAATTTTGTACCTTTGAACTATGTTCTGCAGAATGCCTTTTGCATTTCCCAGAATTCCTCTCCTCTCTCCACCACGTTGCCTGGTCAAGTTTTGTAACTCCTCCCTCTCACTCTCTTCTCTTAGGACCACGGCTTAGTTAGTGCCCTTTTTACTTTAACTTTTATTTTAGTTATTTTAATAAATCTTATTAAGTATAGTATTTGGAGTTATTGTATATTAATTTTAATTCTCACCCTGTGTGACCCTGGGCAAGTCACTTGACCCCCATTCCCTAGCCCTTACCACTCTTCTCCCTTAGAACCAATACACAGTATTAATTCTAAGACAGAATGTGAGGGTTATTTAAAAAAATAAAAAAGTGCTTCAGGATTAAAAAAGAAAACTGATTTATATTGAAATAGTTTGCAGAAAATTTGAAGAACACATTTGGAGAGCAGAATTGAAGAAGCCCAGATCTAACGCCATATTTAAGTGCGGACAGCAGCCGTCCACAACTACTACTCACGTCTGGTGAGTTATGGGGGCACAGAGGATACTTCCACAAGGAGTCTTCTAGGGACTCTGAAGTCCAGGCAAGAGCCTGAAGACATCAGGGCGCAGGTGGTGTTATCATCAAAGCTGCTGATTGAAAGCAAAGGCTCCAGAAAAGAAAAGCAGATTTGGGACATGAATAGCTGGTTAAGAAAATGGTGTCTGAGAATGTGATTTAGATTTCGGCACTGGCTCCCGGCCAGAGATGGTGTGCACCTCAAATGGCTGATAAAAGCGGCTTTACCTGGATCCTTACCCATGAGCCTCAGTGAGGCATGTATGACGAGTGCAGAGGTGGGAAAACCAGAATTCCAATCCCATCTCAAGACATTTCTAACTGTGTGTGACTGCACAGGCAACCTCACGAAACTGTTTTCTCCTCTGCGTAATGAGGCCTATAACACCTAGAGCAACTTCCTTCCCTACAGAGTTGTTGTGAGGATCAACTAGGAAGATTCAGAAGAATAACAGTGGTGATTGCCCACAATTCATCGGAGCCAAAATCCAAGAAAGGAGCCAGGAAAAAGAAGAGTAACGGACATTCATGGAGTGCTGTTACTGCCCTGCCTTTGAGAGTCATCGTTTTTTTTTTTAGTGTTCAAAACCCATTTCCATATTATTCATATTTGCAGTAGAGTGATCCTTTAACATCAAAACCCCAATCCTGTCCCCATCGAGCCCTGTCTGATTTGAGGGTGAGGACATAATCATATTTGCAAGCTACATACTAGTAATAGCCTTAGAGTGTTGCCTGGGACACTGAAAATTTTCATGACTGTCCTACAGTTACAGAGCTAGACTTAGGACACAAGGGGATTTGAACCCTTCAAGCCACTGACTCCCAAGTCTGCTCTCTACTCCTGGCTGCCTCTTCCATGCAAAGGAATACAAAGTCATTTCAAACGAGAAAACCCTACGTAATGGATCATAAAAAAATAACATGAGGAGCATTTACATTCCAGGAGAGTGGAGACTGCTGAGGAAAACTCAGGACAGAAAAAAGAAAAGGCTTTAAAAAAGCTTTATTGTGGAAAATTAGATGATGTGGGGCACCCGCCACCCCCTCCACCCCCCACCCCCATCCCCGGATTCTGGGAATGGAAGGTAACAACATGGTGCTCAGTAGCCACCATCTAGAACTGGAAGCGTAAAGCTGAAAGAATACTGCTTGGGAGTAGGTGGGATGATGGTCATGACCAACACAGAGAAGGCCTGCACCTCTTTGGCTTTTTTTTTCTCTTCTAAGGAGAATGATCTCTGCATTGGAAATATTGCTGAGCCTGGGCTGTGTCTGATGAGTTCAAATCAGGAGACACATTAGATGCCCATAGCCGCAGCGGAGGAGCTGAAGAAGGCTTTGCCGAGGCCTGGCAGGGATTCCCGAAAGCTCGTGGAGTGACTTATGGCCTGGCCAAGCAGTCAGTTAGGTCTCTCCTCGGATCTCCTCCATTGGACCCCAGAGAGCACAAAGGAACTCTGCCCCGGAAGTAGAATTCGTTAACCTGAAACTCGAACACACGGGATTTTAATATTTCGAGAGCTCACTAGGCAAGCACGGGCGAAGGCAAAAGCCTGAGGGGCATCTTGGGTGAGGGAGCCTTTGATCCCCAATATTGGCTCGGCTCTGTCAGCCTGCAATTGGCCCCGCCACGTGAAAGAAAGGAGGCGAGCATGACCGGAATTTGGTGTGCTGACAGTGCGCTTGTGCGGGACCTTCCTCAGGATTATGGGAAATGAACTGGAAGTGAGCTGGCCCAAACCTGTTCCGGAAGTTCTTCTCTCAGGGAAACCATACCCAGTGCTCTCGTGACTGGGCTCAAACCACCTCCCCCAACAGGAAGTGACGTTCTTCCAGCTCTGTTACGTAGAGGCCGGAAGTGAGCAATGCGGAATCGGAATCGGAATCGGGATCGGGCAAACAGATCGCGGACCTGTGGAAGTTGGCGGTTCCTTTCCTGAGGAAAAGTGGACCTGATTGGAAGCAGAAGTAATAGTTCTCCTTCTCAGATATCCTTACGGTAAGAGACTGAAGTAGCTCCGAAGCCGAGGGGGTCTGTACCTGGGAGGTTGTTGGGAGAGGCCCGAAAACGAGCAGAGAGATGGGAAATGCCACGAAAGAGCTGAGATGCCTGAAGTTTCTAGAAGAAAAGCCTAGGCCTAAACAGGTAAACCCCCAGAGGAGAGCCAGAATGCCTAGAGAAACCCATGTGAGCGATTATAATACAAAGGAAGGGGAACCGGAAGTGCCTGATGAAAGGCTCCTTTGGCCCGGGTTCTTAACCTTTTTGTGTGGCCTAGGCCTCTTTGGTGACCTGGTGAAGCCCATAGAAAAACCCTAAGGTTTTTTTTTTTTTTTAAACCCTAATGGTCTGGCTTAGAAATTGGTTTCAAGGCAGAGGAGCGGTAAGGATTAGGCAATAGGGGTTGAGTAACTTGCCCAGAGTCCCTCAGCTAGGAAGTGTCCGAGGTCACATTTGAACCCAGGACCTCTGGTCTCTAGGCCTGGCTTTCAATCCCCTGAGCCACCTAGCTGCACTCCTACCATCGTGTTTCCAAATGCATGAAGTAAAACACATAGGATTGTAATAGAAATGAATTCTATTGAACTATATTTATTAAAATAGAGAAAAATCCAGTTTCTGAGCCCAGGTTAAGGCATTCTGCTTTTGACGGACGCCAGACATTATGGGACAATAAGAAGAAATCTCAGAAAGTCCTAGAGAAATAACATTTATAAAAGAAGGCATTTAGGTCAAATTAAAGCTCACAAAACAGTATTATTCATCACAGATTTTTTAAAACAATTTTCAGGCGAGGAAAAATAGAATCCATTATAGAGAATTTTCCTGAAGAAGGAAAAGAGATTAACGGATTTAGAGCACAAAATACTGAAGTGGAGGAAAATGTGGTAGAAGGAGAAGCAAAGAGTAGTAATTTTCCGAGAACACAAATTCCATATGAGCCAAAGTAATTGGCCTTGGAGGCAGGAGGTGCAGAGATAAGTTAAGGATTATAGGTCGAAGAAAATAACATGATAAATCAAAAACCCTGAATACCATAATGCCAGAAATAATCGGAGAAGAGCGTCCACAACTTTTGAATACAGATAGCAAAGTGTCGTTTCAGAGAATCCACAGATTGCTGCTGTTGCCATGCTCTGAACTCTAGGACACAGCATGGTTCAGTTGAACTTTTCGGTGTCAAATTTTGCAAGCAGCGAGGAGAAAGACCTTTGGATAAGAAGGAAAGGCAAACCAAAGAACATGATGATTCTGAGTTTACTAGAAGTCAGAGAGGGGAAGGGACAGACATTTCCCAAGGCAATTGAGTGAGCCCAAGCTGCAATCCCAGATTCTATGTATACCTTTGAAACCCTTTAGGTGTCTCATCCACAAGAAAAGATGGACGTTCAGTGGAGAAGAGCCATTTGAGTCATTCCTTAAAATAACAACAAAACCTAGAGATGGACGGCCATGCCACCCTGCACAGAAGCACAAGAAAGATAAGTAAGTACTACTACTGGGAAGAGGCTAAATAATGAAAGGACTTATTTCAGGCTTGTAGCTTATTATTTACATGAAAAAAAAAAAGATTGTTTTGTCAGGGTAAAAGGAAAAACAGAACTCATCAAAGGAAAAAAAAGTGGGGGCAGCTGGGTAGCTCAGTGAATGGAGAGCCAGGCCTAGAGATGGGAGATCCTGGGTTCAAAGCTGGCCTCAGACACTTCCTAGCTGTGTGACCCTGGGCAAGTCACTTAACCCCCATTGCCTAGCCCTTACCACTCTTCTGCTTTGGACATTGATTCCAAGATGGAAGATGAGGGTTTTTTAAAAAATCCGTCAGAGGGGTATGCTGTTGCAAAAATTTGAATAACATCAAATCTAGCATCCCTGACTATCAAACTGGAAATTCTGAAAATTAAGGGAGAAATTAATAAAATTGAAAGTGAAACGGTCACTAAGTGATAAAACTAGATGTCAGAAAATGAATAAAATAGCTCCTCGGATTTTTAAAAAGATTACTAAAATCACATCAGATCATAAATACACTCACAATAACTGAAAAAGAAATGAGCAGGGGGCAGCTGGGTAGCTCAGTGGATTGAGAGCCAGGCCCAGTGATGGGAGGTCCTGGGTTCAAATATGGCCTCAGACACTTCCGAGCTGTGTGACCCTGGGCAAGTCACTTGACCCCCATTGCCTAGCCCTTACACCTCTTCTGCCTTGGAACCAATACACAGTGTTGATTCCAAGATGGAAGGTGAGAGTTTATAAAAAAGAAAAATGATCAGTGGACTCATAGGTCAGGGAACGGTAGATAGAATTTGCTTAGATGTTAGCTGATCTGACAGTGTTTTTCATGCTGTTCTTGTGGATGAGACAAAAGGATGTGTTCCAAGTGATAGGCCTGAATTGGTTGAATGGGCAAATCCAAAGAATAATCATTGATTATTAAGTGAAGTGTCCCAGGTAATCTGTGTTTGGACTTGTGCTGGGTAATATTTTTGTCAGTGACTTGGATAAAGGCCTATGTGGTATGAGTGGTCAACCTGTGGATAACACAAAATTCGGGGGGATAACTATCATGTTATTTATTTATTTTTAAGACCCTCACCTTCTGTCTTAGAATTAATACCGGATATTGGTTCCAAGGAAGAAGAGTGGTAAGGGCTGGGCAGTGGGGGTTGAGTGACTTGCACAAGGTCACACACACAGCTAGGAAGCATCTGAGCCCAGATTTGAACCCAGGACCTCCCATTTCTGGGCCTGGCCCCCGATCCACTGAGCCACCTCGATGCCCCCCAATGACTCTTTTGTAACCCCTCACCTTGTATCTTAGAATCAATCCTATGTATTGGTTCTAAGGCAGAAGAGTGGTAAGGACTAGGCAATGGGGGTTAAGTGACTTGCCCAGGGTCACCCAGCTAGGGGGTGTCTGAGGGCACATTTGAACCCAGGATTTTCCCTCTCTGGTCCTGATTGAATCCACTGAGCCACCCAGCTGCCCCCTGACTGTCATGTTATTGATAGGTTTAGCAGTTATTAGACAGTAGCTAGAGTTTAGGACATAGAGATAGGAAGACTTAAGTTTGAATCCTGCCTCAGACACCTCCTAGCTCTGTGACCCTGGGCAAGTCACTTAACTTGTCTGTACCTTAGTTTCCCCATCTGTAAAATGGCAATAATAGTAACACCTACCTTACCAGGTTGTTGTGAAGATCAATGAGTTAATATATAGAAAGCACTTTGCAAACCTTAAAACCCTACATAGATCCTAGTGGTTTTGACTCTAAGATCAGGCACCGGCTGGAATGTGCTCAAACTGAATTTGATGACATTTGACAAGTGCAAAGCTCTAGACACAAACACGCCACTTCCACGAGTCCACGACGGGGTGGTTTGGGGAACAACACGTGTAGGCTTTAGTGGACCCTAACATGAAATCAGTAGTGTGACGTGGTGTCTAAAAAAGTAAACAAGAACCTCAGCTGCCTTGAGGGGCAAGTGATTGTGCTCTTGTACTATGCCCTGGTCAGCTCATGCCTTGAGCACTGTTACTAAATGTACGGAAGAATCCCTAATAATGAATGTTGTACTGAAGTGGAATGGGCTAGCTTGGGGAGCCACAGGACTAGATTTTGAGCTGAGAGGGACCATAGCGAATTCCTCACTAAAAAAAACACAACAAAACAACAACCCTTACCTTGGTCCTAGTAACAACTCTAGGACAGAAGGGCAAGGACTAGGCAAACGGGGTTAAATGACCTGCCCAGGAGCACCCAGTTAGGAAGTGTCTGAGGCCAGATTTGAACCCAGGTTCCCCTAAGTCCAGCCCTGGTGTTCTCTTCACCGTGTCACCTAGCTGCCCTCTAATTCTCTCATTTTACAGAGTAGGAAACTAAGCCTGAGAGAGGTTCAGTGACTTGCCCAAGTACACACAGATTGAAAGTAGCAGAGTCAGGTGGCAAAGGCAGGTCTTCCCATTCTCAGTTCAACATTGTTCCCGCTGTTGCTAAAAGGATGCAAACAAGCTGGATGACCACTTTGGGGGGAAGTTTTAGCAGGGCCCCTTCTTCAGGGCCCCCTTGGGCTAGATGCTTCTGGAGTTGAGTGCGTCTGTGGTTCATCTTTTCTTTGCAGGGAATGCCCTCTGACCTACAAGTGCTCGGTCAGTTTCTGCCTGAACAGCTCCATTAAGAAGCTACTTGCTGCATTTTGAGCCCTGCTTGTTAGTAAGTCCTTCCTTCTTTTATTTTATTTTATTTTATTTTTATTTTTATTTTTATTTTTATTTTTATTTTTTTTTTAGAAACCCTTACCTTCCATCTTGGAGTCAATACTGTGTATTGGCTCCAAGGCAGAAGAGTGGTAAGGGCTAGGCAATGGGGGTCAAGTGACTTGCCCAGGGTCACACAGCTAGGAAGTGGCTGAGGCCAGATTTGAACCTAGGACCTCCCATCTCTAGGCCTGGCTCTCAATCCACTGAGCTACCCAGCTGCCCCCCTTTTATTTTTTTTTTAAAACCCTCACCTTCCATCTTGGAGTCAATACTGTGTATTGGCTCCAAGGCAGAAGAGAAGTAATGGCTAGGCAAAGGGGGTGAAGTGACTTGCCCAGGGTCACACAGCTGGGAAGTATCTGAGGTCAACTTTGAACCCAGAACCTCCTGTCTCTAGGACTGGCCCTCTGAGCCACCCAGCTGCCCCCTATGTCCTTCTTTCTTTTGAGAGGAACTCCCCTCTGATCCTGACCCACTTCCCTCAGTTCCTGGCCTATGCAGCCGGCTCCTCCTCTCTTTGGGGGGTGATGGAGTCCACCTGTCCGAGAGCTGCTTGGCCTCTCTCCCCTCCTCCCCACAGATGCACCCAGGCCGGATGGGGCAGAGCACTGGCTGTCCGTCTCGACCAGATGCTCTTGCCTCGAAGTGTGCAGAACGAAAGAAGCTGGGGAATTGTTCTCAGAGAGGAATTTGACCAATGCAATAAAAAGGCTGCAATGAAAGTGTGCTAATGGGAGCTGTCAGCAGCAAGGGGCTGGCCCTGGTTCCCCAGGGAATTCCAAAGACCTAATGAGCCTGTAAGCTAGGAGGGAAAGGGAAGGAGCACAATTATTCTAACAGATGAGAGCTTTCTTCCTTCTCTGCTCCTATCTGACTACTGTAGGGCCTCTCCCTGCCAGCCTAGAAATGCCAGCCTGGTTAGACTCTCGTGGGGGCCTGGGATACACATTTGCCCTTAGGTACCCTCTCTGGCAGGCCTGCTTCATGTGGCCAAGGCTGGGGCCTCTTTGATAAGTAATCCTCCCACCTACCCCAAGTCAGGCTCAGAGGCAGACCAGCTGGCCCCCACATTCACTCCATCATTAACATTTTCCTTTACTGCCATATTGGCCAATCTGATAGGTGTGAGATGGTAACTCAGAGTTGTTTTAATTTGTATTTGTCTAATCAGGAGGGATTTAGAACATTTTTTTGTATGCTTATTGATGGCTTTGATTTCTTCTTCTGAAAACGGCCTATTCATATCCTTTGACCATTTGTCAACTGGGGAATGACTTGGATTCTTATAAATTTGACTTCATTCTTTACATATTTCAGAAACGAGACCTTTATCAGAGACATCTGTTATAAATTTTTTCCCAGTTTGTTGCTTCCCTTCTAATCTTGGTTGCATTGGTTTTGTTTGTACACAAATGTTTTAACTTAATATAATCAAAATGATTCATTTTACGTCTTGTAATGTTCTCTATCTCTTGTTTGGTCACCAGTTCTTCCCTTCTCCAAAGATCTGCCCCAACCCAGCATTTATTAAGCACCTACTGTGAGCACAGATTCCTGTACTTGGACTAAGAGAGCTAAGAAGCTTGCATTTAGGGTGTGACAGAACAGATACACAGATTCCTGTTGTCCAGGTTGGCAGTTAGTATGCCAGTTAGCATCTCTTAAGTGTCTGCCGTGTGCCAGGCACTGTGCTAAGCAAGAAAAATGCAAAGAAAGGCAAAGCACAGTCTGATCTCAGAGAGTCACTGTCTGTTAGAAGAGACAGCAGAGAAACAGTAACATACAAACAAGCTATAGACAGGATCAATTGGAACTAATCTAGAGAGAGAAGACCCTGGTATTAAGGGAGATTAGGAAAGACTTCTTGCTGAGTGTGGGATGTTAGGTAGGTCTTGAAGGAAGCAGGCAGGGTAGGGGGCAGATATGAGAGAGAGAGTTCCAGGCAGAGAAGACATCCAGTGCAAACAGTTGGAGGTGGGAGATGGAATGTCTTGTTTGAGAAACAGTAAGGAGGTCAGCGTCACTAGATCCCAGAGTGGCATGGGGTGGGAGTGGGGAATACAAGTCATAAGAAGACAGGAAAGACAAGAAAGGGCCAGGTTGAAGCTTTTGGAGTCAAACAGGATTTTCTTTTTGTTTGGAGACCGTCAGGAGCCCCTGGAATTGCTTGAATGGAGAGGATGTGAACAGCCTTGTGTTTTAGGAAGACTGATGTGACAGCCAAGGTGAAGGTGGACTGAAGTGGGGATCCCCCGGAGGTAGGGAGACTAACCACTAGGCTATAAGCAGTAAACCAGGCATGAAATGATGAGGACTCGCACCCAGGATAGTGGCAGTGTCCAAGGGGAGAAGGTGTCATAAATGGGGGGTGTTTGGAAGGTAGAATGCCATGGGTGCAGCAACAGATTGGATTTGCGGGGTGAGAGCCAAGGAGAAATCACTGAGTCTGAGAGTGCAGGTGATTGATTGGTAGGTCGGTGGTGGTCCCCTTCAAGTAACTGGGAAATGAGGAAGAGGAGAGGGCGTAGAGGGAAAGACAATGAGTTTAGTTTGGGGCATGTTGAGTTTGAGATGGCAGTGAGATATCAGCAAGTGAAGGGAGCAAAGGAGAGATTGGGCAAAGGCCTCTAGTCAAACCTGAGGCCCTGTAGCTAGCTCAAGGGGGTGGCCATAATGAAAGGTTTCATGAAGGAGAGACCATTGAGCTGAGCCTTGAAGGAAGGGAAAGATTCAGAGAGGTGGAAATGGAAATGTGAATCATCATGATCCCAGATTGTCCTTGGAGCACTAGGCAGACACCCTGATGTCAAGACAAGAGGAGATCTTGTCAACCACAAGGCTTTGTAATCTCGAGCCATGGAAAGCATATGGCTTAGGTTGGAAATAGAACCTGTGTGACCGTAACCCATCACTTCTGTCTGGTCCTCAGTTTCTCCATCTGTTGAGTAAAGGAGTTAGGCTAGAGCAGTCAGTCAGACAGCAAACATTTATTAAGCACCTACTGTGAGTTCTTAACCTGGAGGCCTGTGGGTAGATTTCAGGGGGGGGGTATGAACTTGGATGAGAAAAACCCCACATCTTTGTCTTTATTAACCTCAAATTGAAATTTCTTTTCTATTTCAATGCTGAATTTTAAAAAGCTTTGTTTGGAGAAGGCCGTCACCAGATTGCCGGAGGGGCCCGGGGCACAAGGGGTTAAGAACCTCTGGCCTGCAGTTTTATCTGAGGCCCCTTGTGGCTTCAACATTCCATGGTCTTCTGAAAGGGAGTATCCTTTGTCAGATCACCTGTCCCAAGTTTTGCTTTAGAAAATCTGGCCTACCACTGGGGGCTGAAAAGAGGCATTTGTGTGCCTTAAGCCATGTTGGAAGAATTCAGTCCCCCAGAGCCGTTTAGCCCTCTCTGTGTAACGTGCCAGTGGATGGATTGGACAGACCAAATGAAGCTAACTTCAGGGCCCTCTGCATGGGCAGCCCGAACTCTGCTCTCATTCTCCAAACTTCCACTGGGACCAGCAGTCTGGATCCCTAGAGAGCAGCCACTCCTCCGGTCAGAGTTTTGAGGATGACCTCAAGGATGTGTAGCTTCTGATATTGCCACTCATGAGCCCCTTCCTGATCACGTGTACCCTAATATCATCGAACCAGTTGCCATCCCCTCAGGATCACTGAACTAGTTAACATCAGTCAGCTTTTACAGAGGGACGGTTTGTAAGAAGGGCTTTCAGGGATCAAATCCCTTCAAATCGGGGTGCCCACTCTTCTCTCTACTTTCCCACGTGGTCTCTGGGTAGAATGGATAGAGTGGACTCAAAGTAGTTGCTAGCTCTGGTAAAGAATTGGAACATGAGAGGATGCCCATCCGTTGGGGAGTGGCCAAGCAAGTTATGGTGTCTGCGTGCGATGGGATGCTTTCTTGCTGTCTGAGATGATGAGGGATGTGGTTTCAGGAATGTCTTCTAGACTGGTATGAACTGATGCAAAGTGAAGTGAGCAGAACCAGGAGACCAGTGTATACAATAACAGTAATATTGAAAAGACAATCAACTTTTTTTTTTTTTAAGCCCGTACCTTCCATTTTAGAATCAATACTGGGTATTGGTTCTAAGGCAGAAGAGTGGTAAGAGTTAGGCAATGGGGGTCAAGTGACTTGCCCAGGGTCACACAGCTAGGAAGTGTCTGGGGCCAGGTTTGAACCCAGGACCTCTTGTCTCTCAATCCACTGAGTCATCCAGCTTTCCCCAAGACAATCAACTTTGGAAGGCTTAGGAACTCTTATCAGCATAAAGACCAACCACAATTATAAGGCCTCATTAAGAACCGTGGTATTCTCCTCCAGAGAGGGAACTAATGGATTCAGAGGGCAGGTTGAAGCATCTTCTATTTCTTTCTTTTAAGAAAAAATATAGCCACTGTAGAAACTCGTATGACTATACATATTTGTAATGGGTTTTATTTTTCTTGCTTTCTCAAGTGGTAGAGGAGGGAGAAGGGAGAGGGAGAAGATACGAAAATAAATTTTAAAATGTTTTTTAAAGTGGTTACTGAAAAACATCCCCCCACCCCTAACTGGAAGGAAGGTTCCTGACCCTGGGAGTACTTTTCTCTCTTTTCAGAATCCCCACCAAGGTCACATCCCGGTACGATGTAGATGTTCAACAAGTCTATCTCTGTCTCCCTCACTCTCTACCAGGGTGGGCTTCTTGCTTGGCTAGGTCAAGTAGATGACTCCTCAGTGCTTCTGTGGCCCCCGGAAGACGACTATGAATTTCACTTGCTGGACCGTGAGGACTTTCTGATCTTCTGAAGTTCACAGGCTCCTACTGCGGCTTGTTATGGCTCCAGATACTCATTTTACCCGATTCAGAAGAAGCAAACCCAAGAGCCAAAAGAAACCCTGGGCATCATGTGTGCAAAGCCAGGTGGGTAGATAAGTCGACTGTGGCCACAACCTCCCCCTCACCTGGAGCCCTATCGCATTTCTTTCTCATCACTGGAAGGCTTCCAAGGAAGAGTGAGAAATGGCCTACTGGAACTTTGGGTGTTCTGAAGTGGAGAAAGGTCCCAGCCAAGCCTTCTCCTGCCTGGGCCCTCATTGACAACTTCCTCAGTTTCCCATACATGCTGTCTTCTTGCATGTCCCAGCCACCTAGCATGGCGTCCAGCACTGTCGATGGCTGCCTGCCTGGTGGTTCCTGGTGGAATGAGATCTGGATTTGTGTGACGTTGGGTCACTGACACAGTGTTTATAGATAGAATGTCATCTGTATCTTTCAGCAGTTCGATGAGACAACTCTCACCATCCTCATTTTACACATGAGCACGCTGAAGCTCAGAGATCGTAGACCCTTACAGTTAATGGTGGAAGGGATCTCAGAGTCCTTTAGTCCAACTTCCTAATTTGACAGATGAGGAAATCCAGGCCCAGGCAGGTGAAGCGATTTGTGTAGGGCCCAACAAGTGGTCCGAATTTGAATGTGGGGCCTCCAACTCCCAATCTTTCTCCTCTACCCTTCTGCCTCCCTAGACAAGTCACTTAACTAGAGTCAGACTCCCAGGAAGTATTTGAATCCAGATCTCTCCCACACTCTTTCCATTCTGCCATGCTGGAAGGCCCTTCATCTCCCTGACCCTCGGTTTTCTCCTCAGTAAAATGAAGGAGTTGGGCCAGAGAGATCCCTTTGGAATCAACCCCTGACCTGTGCCTCACACGAACATTTTCCAGTTTTATGTCCCTTGAGGAACTAATTCTGGGGAGGGGCTGAGGAATATGAATGGGTTCATGAAAACTTCCCCTCTTGAGCAGCACATTTACATTTGACCATAAAAGAAGTTACATGATTCTAAGGACCCTGAGAACTAAAGGCGCCTCGGAGGTACCCCCGAAACCTGCCCAACGGGGCCATCTAGGCCCTGTTTGAAGGCCTCTGAGGAGAGAAGACCCCTCCCCCTGCAGGCCCCTCTAACTTTTAGGTAATTCCCCAGTGGTGCCCTTTCAGGCACCTGGGAAGCCAATAGAGCTGGGGAGGGGGAAGGGGGTCATTTTGTTAAGGGGGCCAGTGGGATGCAGTGGCTGCCTTGAGGTCCTACCTACCTTGCTGGCTTAGTCCTTTTGGTTTTCCCTATTTTCTTTTTCAAGGAGCAAACTCAGGAGAAAATTGGATGGCTTGGGGAGAGAAGAGAAAATACGTGCCATCTGTTCTCAGAGAAATGGAGAAAGTGCCAGGTGAATTAAGTGTTTGACAAGAACGTACGGGAAGAAGGTCCGTCACCATTTCTTTGTTCCGTGTCCATTGCGACCACCTGGGTTTTATTTTTAGAAGTAGGTGAACTAGTCATGGGACAGCCCTGGGTCCCCTTTAGAGCGGACACTAATGGAAGAGATGGGAAGCACCGAGGAGGTGTCTTTAAAGGAAATATGTGACTGATAACAAACCTGTTAAAGGTGAGAGTGTAAATGGTTTGGCTGCTGACTCCCTGATTCTAATATTGGCATATGTTGATGGGGTGCTACAGTCGCATCACCCTTTGGTTTGAAGGGCAGAGCAAAGAGTTCTGGAATGACAAAGAAAACCAGTTATCGAGGCCTGTATCACTCCTCATCTTAAAGACCTTCCATGGCTCCCCAGTGCCTAGAGAATAGAATAAAGCCCAGCCTGACATTTGAAGGCTGCCATAATCTAACCGTAGTCTGCCAATTGCTCAAAAGGGCTCTTACATTTGAAGACAGAGCAGGGTATAATAATAATACTTCCCATTTCTTATCATTCAGCAGCCTGAGGTAAGCAGTACAAAGATTATTTCTCCTATTTTACAGGAGGAAACTGAGGCATGGAGATGGGAAGTATCTTGCCCCACAGTGATATAGCTGATAAGGCTTCAGGTAAGTGTCTAGCCCTGGAACCCAGGGCTCTTACATTCAGGTCCTCTACACTTATTCTAGTATACCACACAGCTTGCCAAGGACCCTAACTTGGGGTCAGGGCAACTGAGTTCAAATCCTGGCTCCGCTGCCTACTAGCGATGTCACCACAGGTACTTTTCTGCTGGGCCTCAGTTCCCTTTGCTATAAAATG
This sequence comes from Monodelphis domestica, assembly GCF_027887165.1. Classification (NCBI taxonomy): domain Eukaryota; kingdom Metazoa; phylum Chordata; class Mammalia; order Didelphimorphia; family Didelphidae; genus Monodelphis; species Monodelphis domestica. The sequence goes on from NC_077235.1 coordinate 30,739,993, forward strand.
ATAGCAGTGGATCAGATGATCTCAGAAATCCTATCTATCCAGCCTTATCTCTCATCATCACCTACATGAAATCTTTCTTGTAGCCAGGCTCCTCTGCCCAGAACCTCTACGTTCCTGTCTCCTTGCCTTTGCTAGCAGTACTTCCCATTTTTGGAATGCCCTTCCCCTGCTCTTATGCAACTCCTTCAGATCCTCTGAGGAGTGGCCCTAGCCATGCCTCCTCTGGGAATTCTCCCTTTCCCAGCTCTGCTGTGCCTGACGTCTCCCTTCCCTGACTGGATGGACCTGGAAGGCCTTATGCCCTTGGAATACACTCTCCTTCTAGCCTCATAGGATTATACATTAGCCCTGGAGTTGAGAGGGTCCCTGGAGGCCATCTAGACCAATTCCCTCATTTTATGGAGAAGGAGATGGCCTCAGGAAAGTTCAGTGGTTTGCCTAAGATCATACAGATAGGAAGTGACAGAGCCTGGACTTGAACCCAGGTCCTGTGACTCCCAATCCAGTGCTCTTTGCTGTACCACCTTGTCTCTCCAGTAGAGTTGGTGCCATTTGTCTTATGGATCCCTGCGGCCCCCCCCCCCTCCACTGTTCAGTGGGCATATTGGGCAGGGCACAGAGCCAGAGGTCAGGTGATGGAGGAATGCCAGGTAGGTGATGGGATCTCAGGAAGGAAGGTGAAGGTGATCAGGCAGGAGGAGTGAGATTTCCGCTGGAGAAGAAAGTATTCACACTGATGAAATGGGGCATCTTTGATTAACTTGGAGCCTGGACTTTTGTAGGTAAGCTGTGTGTGGGGAGAGGGTGGAGGTCCACCTAGGAAACCAGAGGGAGGGAGGCACCTTAGAGATCATCTTACTCATTTGACAAAGAAGGAACGGGAGGCCCAGGGGTCACAGAACTGACATTTGAACCCAGGTCAGCTGACTCCAGATCCCGTGTTCTTTCTACTGAGCCATGGTGAATAAACTGGCCAGCTTCTTAATTAAGGTAGTAGATTTAGAGGCGGAGACATTGGAGGTCATCGACTCCTGTCCCTTTATTTCACAGTTGAAGAAACGGATGCCCAGGAAGTCATTTGGCATTCAGCAGATACCTCCAGTGCTAGGAAGAATTAACTTGTACCAGCTTCTCTGAATCGTGTCCCCCCCACTTCCCTCCAAGGCATGCAGGCCCAGTCCCTCCTTCCTGACCTGCTCCTGACCCAGTGAAAAGGGGCTGTGCTAGGCTCTCAGGTCCAGAAAGAGGTTAGCAAGTGAGCAGAGTGCTTTTCTGTTTCCAACCTCAGCATCCCAGGAGGCTCAGCTGGAGCCTTCTGTGTCTCATGTCCACCAGCAAGGGTAGGGACAGCACAGATCCGTGAACTATGATATCTGGAGGCTTTGAGCCCCTCACAGATTAACCCAGACAGAAGCGAAACCTCCCACTTCAAAGTGCTTGCCCATGTCCCGTTTCCCTACTTGTTGGTAGCCTCTCTTGGTGGCATCATGAACCGTGGCCTCTGTGGCCTCTTGGATCTGCTGCCCAGCCTCCTAGGCCTATATTCCACTTTCTTACACCGAAGAGCATCCAGCTCCTGCCTGTCATTTCCCAGTGAATCCAGCAGGATTTTCCAGGCAGGCTGGGTAGCATTCTCCGCAAATATCCTTAAGTGTTTTGGGTGGGAGGCCACGGGCCCGTCTGAGCACTGGGTTGGACTCAGATCTCACTGGACACTCACTGCTCAGAAGGTCGGGGTCTTGGCGCACACAAGTGTTGATGTCTTTATGGATGGAAAATGTTGCTTTTGCGTTCTATCAGTGACCCCCACCAGAGGTGATACTGGGATTTTGGGATGTGATCGCTTGGAAAATGCCTGACAGGAGCCAGCTCGAGGCTTGTTTACATTTCGGAAAGAGCTGTTGATTTAACGGCATAGATGGCTGGCTGTGCTCTCTGTGGGCCGTCCCTACCTGCCAAACAGATAATGGAAGTCCCAGAGCCCAGAACAGGGTACAGTGATGGGGAGGAAGGGGGGAGTCAAGGGATATCAGCAGTGTGCTTAAGTGGAAGGGGCATTCATCCTAACCTTGCCCCTGGCCGGCTGTGGGCCTGGGTCAAATCCCTTCCCTTCTCTGAAGACCGGCGAGATGAAACTAGAGGATTCCTGGGGAAGGAAGGAAACAGGCCCTCTGCTGAGGATTTTACGATGATCTCATTTGAGCCTCACAAAAACCCTGGGAGGTGGATGGCTTAGTTATCCCAATTTTACAGTTGAGGAATCTCAGGCAGGCAGAAGTGACTTGTCCAGGCTCGGATAGCTAGATTTGAACTCAGATTTCCCTGACTTCTGACCTAACCCTCAAACTATTGTGACACCCAGTACTTTTTTTTTTTTTAAACCCTTACCTTCTGTCTTGCAGTCAATACTGTGTATTGGCTCCAAGGCAGAAGAGTGGTAAGGGCTAGGCAATGGGGATCAAGTGACTTCTCCAGGGTCACACAGCTAGGAAGTGGCTGAGGCCAGATTTGAACCTAGGACCTCCCGTCTCTAGGCCTGGTTCTCAATCTACTGAGCTACCCAGCTGCCCCGCCCCCCCCCCCCCCCCCCCCCCCGAGTATTGCCCAGCTCTCCTAGTATTCAAAGATCCCATTATTCAAGATTGATTGTTTTTGTACTGGAATTATGATATCGTTGATGTTGGGAACTCCAAGTGAAGAAACTACCAGTGCCGAAAGGAACGAGGGCAAAATTAGTCTAGCCCCCCTCATTTTATGGTGGGGGAGACTGATGGCCAGAGAGATTCTAGGGAGGGCTATATGGTTTCTTTCTTCTTTCCTAGAGATAAAGGTGAGCATGATCCCATCCCTCCTAATGGCCAGACTTGTTCCCAAGAGCCCTGTGACCGTATGTCTAGGGACGCGCGGATGACAGTTCTGTCCCTTCCCCATCTGCTTTGGAACAAATGGGCCAGATAGTTGGTTCTCCATCATCTTCTGGGAACCTTCCTTAGTGTCTCCTGGGAGAGGCCACCTTTTTTTCCAACCTTCAACCCCAACAAGTAGCAACATAGGGTGTTTGCTGCTTACAGCTGCAACTGGGGAGGGAGCTGAAGCCCCCGAGGCTGGCCGTTCTCCTCCCCCCCCCCCCATGTTCATTCTGAAGTCTCTTTAGAAGATAGTAATGAAAAGTAATGCTCTTCTTATTGGCCTAGCACAAAAGATTCCATCTGCATTCTCCCCCTAGTCTGGGGGCTTTTCCTTCTATGGCCTGACATGTTCCTGCTTTGCAAGGATCCGGATTGATAAAGGAACCTCTAGCCTCCAACTCTCCCTGAGGATCCTAAGAACTTTGTTCAAAGAGAATCCATTGAGGTCCATTCTAGCTCTAAATTGACGAGCTTACAAATAATCCTGAGCTTCAGGACCAGCACTTTCCAGCCCAGATCCCAGGACAGGAGTCAAGGAAAGCTTGGCCCAAATCCTGGCACTGCCAATGTGTGACCCTGCCCTAATTATTTCATCACTCTCCTCTGTGGCCTTCTGGGCGATAAATGAAGAGCGCTCCCAAAGTTGGGAAGACCAGGCAGCACCACATGCTGTAACTTTGACTTCCTCCTCTGTGTGCATCCACATCCATGTTGGGAGTGCCATGTGCCCCTTCTTCCCTAGGTGCCAATGGGAAGACTTGCACTTGTTTCGGAAGTGCTCCCTGAGATGCCCATAAATTAGGGAATGGCTGTTGTGGTGTGTGATTATGATGGAATTCTGTTGTGCTCTAAGAAGTGATAAACAAGATGGTTTCAGAAGAACTTGAGAAGCTTTATATGAACTAATGCAAAGCGAAGTGGGCAGAACCAGGAGAGAACTTTGTACACTATCCAAGACCATTCCAAAGCACCCATGATGCAAACTGCTCCATCTCCAGAAGGAGAACTGACGAAATCTGAACACAGACTGAGGCAGTCTTCTTTCACTTTTTAAATTGCTCTGTGGGTCTTGTGTGTGTCTTGTTTCCACATGAATAATGTGGAAATGTGTTTTGCATGATTTCCTGTGTATAAACAGGTATCATCATCCTGTTTGCCTTCTCAAGAGGCCTGGGAGGGGTAGGAAAGAGGGAGGGAATTGGGAACTTGGAATTAAAAAAAATGAATGTTAACATTTTTAAAAAATGTAATCGGGAAGTACTTAATGGAATAAATAAAAACATTTTTTAACAAAAAATAAATGCCCCCCTCCCCCGAAGAATGTGCCACAAGCTTCCAGTCTTGTTCTACTTCAGTAGAAATTAAAGTTTTGTTTGTTCCTGAATGACTCCTGTACCATCTTGCTAGCAGAATGTACCCACCTGCCGGGTTCTCCTGGGTGTGCAACCCCTAGCTCTTGCTTGTGCTCGGTCACATCGTACTTTCATTTTGTTGATTGTCCCATGAGCTGCCTGGAACGCACACCAGACCCAGACTTACTCTTCCACCCCCAGTTCTGGGCCCGATTCCTTTTTTTGAATTTATAGGACTTTGAGCTGACGAGGAGGAGCCCTTCTCCTGTGCCATCTATTCTGAACCTTTGAGGCCCAAAGAGGGGGAAATGATTTCCCCAAATTGTCCAGGTGTGAGATTCTAACCTAGATTTTCTGATGCCAGATCTAATGTTCCTGCTCTGATGAAGACGACCTCAAGAAAGATGCCAGGAACAGCATGTGCTGGTCTCTGGAGTTACAACTCTCTCTCCTTCCCTCCCTCTTCATGGCTCTCCCTCTCCCTCCCTTGCTCTCTCTTACTCTCTCCTTTCTCTTCTCTTTCTCTCAGCCTCTCTCTCTCTCTCTCTCTCTCTCTCTCTCTCTCTCTCTCTCTCTCTCTCTGTCTGTCTCCTCCTCCTCCTCTTCTTCTTCTTGTTCTTCTTCCTCTCTCTCCCCCCTTCTGTCCCCCCCCCTTCTCTGTCTCTCAGTCTCTGTCTCTCTCTTTCTTCCCCTCTTTCTCTTTGTCTGTCCCTCTTCTTTCCCTCTCTTGAGTGCTATGATGAAAAGGTCACTGGACCCAGATTCTAGCTACTGGACTGCCATTTGTTAGCCAAGTGACTTGTAGTGGCTTGGGTATCAGAGGACTGGGTTCAGATCCCAGCTCTTTAGAGAAACCGTGTTCAACTTGGACTCAGAACTGTGTTCCAATTCTACCTCAAGTATCTACCCATTGCTATTTGGGGCAGTGAGGTGGTGAAGAGGGAAGTGCTGGGCCTGAGTTCAAAGCTAACCTGATGCTCAGTCTCTGTATGACTTGGTGCAAGTCATTTCACCTCTGTTTGCCTCATGAATTGGTATTATGATTGGCAAACCCCCCAAAAGTCCATTCAGTATCAGTGTACATTAAGAGAAGCCCAGTGCCTGAAATAAGGTCAAAAGCTTTACCGAGCTTGGGGAATCAAGGATTTGCTCCCTATTTGGAAAATTGGGAAGTGCAAAAGAGTGGGCTAGAAGGAGGTGAATTTAAAGGCGTATTTCAAGGGGCCAGAATTGTTAGTTAAGGTCTAGGAGGCCCCTTTGTCCTGACCAGCTCAAGAGTGCTGAGCTTGGTACTAGGCTAGCTGGAAGGCTTACTGAGGAACGTAGCTAAGGTGGAGAAGGCCTTCATTTAAGGCCAGAGGAGGAGCAGTTGAAGGAGCTGGGGATGTTTACCCTGGAGAAGAGAAGACGTGGGGAAACGGGCTATCGGTCTCAGTATTTGAAGGGCGACTATATGCAAGGGGGAAGAAGATTGATTCTTCTTCTCCCCATAGGGAAGAACTAAGAGTAATGAGGAGGCACAAAGAGGCAGATGGATTGAGGCTGGATGAAAGGAAAACCTTTCTAACAATTAGAAGTGCCCCAGAGTGCACTGGGCTGCCTGGGGAGGTAATGGCTTCTCCTTCACTGGAGGTCTTTGAGCAAAGGCTGGATGACTCCTTGTTGGCTGTTGTTATGGAGGGGATTCTTCACAGAATGTTAGAATTAAAAGGGACCCCAGAGGCCATCTAACCCACCCCACACCCAATTAAAAACGAAATGTGGTACTCGTAGAATGTCAGAGCTGGAAGAAATCTTGGAACACATCTAGTCCAATCTTTTCATCTTTCAGAGGAGGATGTTGAGGCCTAGCGAGGGGCAGGGACTTGCCCAAGGTCATGAAGCTACTCAGTGGACCATGAAGAACAAAGATCGTAAAGGAGTTTGTGGCTCTGAGGAGCCTTGAAATCCTGGATCCCGATAAAGGCAATGTGCTATGTCAGTGTCCTAGGTCCACAACAGCATCTTGTGCAGACTGGCAGCATTCCCAAAGCTTGGCTAGATTTAGGGAAGGGTCATTTTGTGAATGATATTTACATGCATTTTGGAGCTCCTGGGCTGTTCCAAATGAGTGCTAGTGACGTGTTTGTGGGGGTTTTATTTCCTCAGTTTTGATGAAGTCAGAATTCCCTTTCTCTTGAATGGCTCCAAATGTTCGTTAGTGCCAGACTTAGGGGGAGGGATGAGAAGAGCCAGCCAATTGGGCTTCCAAGAAAAGGGGGACCTACGCCTTTTCCAGATGCACGGGGGACAAGGGAAGAACAAGTGTTTCCAGAAGGCTGGGGATTTCAATTTCTCCTGTACACGTCTTTTCAGCTTTATCTTTTGAGGACCAAAAAGTGCCCACCTCATTACTTGCTTGAGTGCTTCAGGGATACATGATTTCATCCATGTGGGTGTTTTCTTCATTGCCGTGGAGGACAACCCCTCACTGCCTTAGCAAAAGGTCTTTGTGAACTCCAAAAACTAGTGGACAACATGAGTTCAACTAGGGTGGGTCTCAGATGACAGGTAAATAGTTTGTGGTCAAACCAAGATCTAAAGTCTTTCCAGCTTGGCAGCATCTGCTGGAGCTCAGAACCTACTGGCCTGGCCTTTGAGAGCCCAAGCCTGATTCTACATGCTGATGTAGACCTCCCCTCTCCCAACGTTGAGGTTTAAGTTCCCTTAGAACTGTCTCTTCTTCTTCATCCCCATCCTCCTGGTTGTTATTCTAGGCTGGAGCCTGAGAACCTGATAGCCACCCCCTAGCTGTCCTCCCTGCCTCTAGCCTGCTCCTCTTCCCAATTCCCCATGTACATACACACTTGCCCTTCTGTAAAATAAAAAGGTTGACTAGCTGAGCTCTTGGGTTGTTTTCAACTCCAACGTTGGTCTTCCTAAAAGATGAGGAGTTGATCCCCGCCCCCCCCCCCCAATTAGCCACGAGTAAGTTTATAGTCAGATTTGAATTGGATCCCATCTGCCCTACTACTCTAGGCTCCACCACCCATCTGGATCGAAGGAGGTGAGGACATTTTGCTACACATCCATTTTAGAAGCTTTCTAGCCTCTAAGGCCTTCAATTCAGAGCTATAGCTGTTCCGTGACCATGGCCCTAGTGAAAGATGACGTAGGGCCTAGCCAAGTGACTGCTGACCTGAGACCAGGCTCTCTACCTTGGTTCCATCACAGCCTTGTAGAATCTCAGAGTTGGCAGGGATGTCAGAGGCCTTCTAGGCCTGAGATGAGCATCCCCCTTCTCTAGCATCTGGACCCCAAACAAGCATCCCCTCTATACCATCCTTTACCAGATGGTCATCCAGCCTCCGGTATGGAGAACCAACTCCATTGACATTCGATGTTGAGATAGCTCTGGTAGTATGGGAGAGCTTCCTTAGGTGGAGCTCAAGTTTGCATTCCCAGGAACTTTTCCTCATTGCTGCAGAGCCAGACCCATCTTTCTGCCCATGACAATCCCTTGATATCTGAGAATGCTGACTATCCCCGCCCCCCCCCCCCCCAGCTTTGTCTTGCTTCTGCTCTCCTTCACACGTGCTACAAAAGCATTTATTAAGCATTTACAGTGAATGGAACTCTGAGCTAGGCCCTGGGGGAGATGGGAAGGTCACGGAAGACCTGCTCACTGCCTTTGAGAATTTTGAGATGTAAAACCAGGTCTAAGGGAGATGTTTCATACCAGGGAGAGCTTCAAGGGAGTGAGATTTAAGTAATGAATTCATAGGCAGGAAGGAATTCTACAAGGAAAGAGAGGGAAGAGGGCGTTTCTGGCACAAGGTAGCGCGTTCTATGGGAAGACTTGGAGGTATATTCTCATGGGGCATCTTCTCAGGGCAGAGAGGAATCCAATTTGTCTGGAGTCTAGAGGGTGGAGGATGAAACGAAGCTGGAGAGTGAAGAAGAGTCCCAGGTTAGGACGGAACCTGAATAAAGGGAATAGGGAGCCCCTGAATATTTTTGAGTAGAGGAGTGACCTGATTTTGTCTCTTCTCCAGGTTAAATATCCCTGGTTGTTTCTGTGAAGTGGTTTCAAGTCCTTTTATTATCCTGGTTGCTCATGATCAGTTATTTCTCTCCCCTACCCCATGAGTCCCGCCCCCCCCCCATAAAACATGCTCAGTTGGCTTTTCAGGGGGGGCAAAGAGAAGGCGAATATTCCCCTTTTGGACCTTTACTTTGCTTCCTAGAGAAAGAGGCTTTACAAATCCCCCAACATATTGATTCTGGGGAGAGGGTCAGAGGCCTCACTCGTGGCTTCCAGACAGGGAAGGATAGCTGAACCAAGGATCATCGAGGTGAGGGAGGATTCTCAGGAGCCTGGCTACAGCTAGATGGGACAATGTGCTAGTAATTCCCCGGATGAAGCTCCAAAGGTCCACAGGATTGACTGGGATTTTCCAGTCAGCTTAGGTAGGATCTCCCTGGGTTTGGGAAGTGGTACTACCAACTCCGCCGGGGCAGCAGGAAAAAATGTAGTCAGTTGGTTAGCAGAGGAACTGTGGGCTGAAGCTCCTGATGCCTGGGCTGGGTCCCAGGATGCTTCTGGGATCTTATATAGAATCTGAGGACCTACCCTCATTTACTGGGCTCAGATCTGTCTTGGGGAGGGGAGGGGAGGGGAGCTGAGGGGTGGTTCTGAAGTTGTTTAAGCACCCTGAAAAAGGCCTTCTCTTTCCCTCCTCACCTTTCCTCCATGCCCCTCCAAGCTTCTTTTGAGGGAACAGTGCAGTGAAGACTTGTACAACTTGTGAGACTTAGACTGCTTAGCAAACCTCCTGCCGCTGTCCCCTGCCCCCCAAATCCCTAACTGATGGAGAACTAGAGGCAAGATCCTGCTTCGTTCCCACTTCAGCCAAGGTGTACCAGACAGGAGCCCATCTTGTAGCCCCTATCGGAAAACTATTTGGGATGGTAAAAAGACCAGCTAGGTGGCACCACAGTGGAGAGAGCTCAGGGTTTAGGATCAGGATCCAGTCTCAGATGCTTCCTAGCAGTGTGACCCAGGCCAAGTCACTTTACTTCTGTGCCTCAGTTTCTTCATCTATAAAATATGGATGATAATAGCACCCACCTTGCAGAGTTGTGAGAACCAAATGAGATAATGTGTATAAAGTGCTTAGCACAAGTGCTTAGCCAGCACAGAGTAGGTATTATACAAATGCTTACTCTCTACCCCACCCTCCAAATCTAGACCTTAGAGATCTGGGTTTGAATTCTGACTCTTCTACTTAAACTGTGATCTTGGGTAAGTTAATTTTCTTCTCTGAGCCTCAGGTTCCTCTTCTGTAAAAAGAGGAAGATGATATCCAACAACTCTTCCAGCTGCCATTTTAGGATCTCTTAATCATTGCCTGCCCTGTTCTGGGTGGGAGAGGCTAGTAATCAGGCCCTGTGCCCTGCTCCAAACAAACCAACATCTGTGCACATCCACATCCCTCCCCCAACTCTGCTCTGTCTCTACATGCCAGCTGTTCAGGGGAAGGAGGTCTCTAGCATGCCCCATTGGACCTCCAGGCTTTTCTGTAAATCCCCCTCCTCCAATCCTTCACTGCCCCCCTACCAGAATTCTCCGCTCACCAGCACTGTTGTGTCTGCATGTTTTGACCTCCGTGCACCACTCTTGCCACTGCCAACAGTGGGCTCTTGCTTCGTGACGCTCCTAAATACTATAGCTTCTCTGCTAGATTACTGTGACCAGCCATTCTTCCCAGATGTTCTGCCACAGCCAGATGAAGGGGGCAAGAATTCTTCCTGTATAAAGTGCAGCCCATCCAGAGCAGAAAGAGAGAACCTTTTTGTCCCTTCTGGTGAGCGGGATTGACCTATAGGAAGCCAGATCAATGAAGGGTCATGTATAAGTCAACAGAACGACATAATTTTTTTAATAGAGTCAGAGAAATAGGAAATGGACCATATGCCTACTTTTCATGAGAAAATAAATAAAGAAAAGAAAACTTCACTCAGTACTGGAGAGTTATAAAAACACGACATCCGTGACTATCAAAGTCCTGGGAGGCAATGATATAATTCGTTTAATATTCTTGCCTTTAAGAAAAAATAACATTAACAAACCCCATTCAACCCTCTAGGTCAGAGGTTTTTAACCTGGAGGGTCTGTAAACTCATTTTCAAAAATAATATTTTCATAACTATTTAAATAGAGTTGGTTTCCTTCATAATTCTGTGGATTTTTAAATACATTTTAAAAACATTATCTAAAGAAGGGCACCGTAGAGTTCACTAGGCCATCAGAAGGGTCCGTGACCAAAAAAATTAAGGTCTGTTCTAAAATTTTTCAAAATTAAATTTTATTTTCTTTCAATCAATACAAATGATCTTTCACCTCTTCCCTGTCCCGTCCCCCAATTAAGAAAGAAAGAAAAGCAAAAGCCTTATTATGTGTATAGTCAAGCAAAACATTCCTACATTGGTTATGTCCAAAATTTCCATCTTGGTATGCAGTTTTTGCAGTATTGTCACTGTATAGACCGTTCCCTTGGTTCTTCTCACTTCATTCCATCATTTCATATGGATCCTTCTCAATTTCTAAAACCATTCCCTCAATTTCTCCCAGCACAACGATATTCCATCACATTCATCTACCATAATTTGTTCAGCAGTTCACCATTTTCTGGAAGTCCCCTTGGTTTCCAATTCTTTGCCCCCACAATAAGAGCCACTATAAACATTTTTGTCCATCCTTAGAGTTTGTTTTGTTTAAGACTAATCCCTACTTAATCTACCTTTTCTCTTCATTTCCTCCCTTGTCCCCTTTCCCTCCTGTTTCTCTGTTGAGTGAAATGTATTTCTTTACTCAGCTGTATGTGCATGTGTATTTCCCGTCCCTGCCTTGGACCACTTTAGATGAGAGTGAGGTTCAAGTGTCAATCACTCCTCTCCCCCCTACTCCTTGTTTGTATAGACTTAGACTTATACATTCCAATTATTTGGGTTAATTTTCCCCATCCTTCCTTGTTCTTCCTCTCCCTAGTATATTCCTTTTCTACTCTTTCTGTTTAAGATCATCAAAGCAGAACAGAAGCAATCCTAGGTTGTCCTCTGTCTAATTAGCCTCCCTCTGTGACCCTGATGATGATAAGATTTTGAGGGATCACACGTATCATCTCCTCATATTGGAATGTAAGCAGTTTGTTTCTTTTTTTAATCCCTTATCATCATTTGTTCATCTTTACCTTTTTATAATTCCCTTTGACTCCTGGGTTTGTACTTTGAAGTTTCTATGTACCACTGATATTTTCATCAGCAATGTTTAGAAATCTTTTTCACTGAAGGTCCATTTTTCTCCTGTAGGATTATACTTAGTTTGGCTAGGTAAGTTATTCTTGGATATAAACCTATAGTATCTTTTACCTTCTGGAATATTCTATTCTAAGTTGTCCACTCCTTAAAAGTGGTGGCTGCTAAATCTTGTATGATTCTGACTATGGCTCCTTTGTACTTGAATTCTTTCTTTCTGAAAGTTTTAGAGCTTGGCTATAATGTTCCTGAGAATTTTCATTTTAGGGTTTCTTTTGGGAGATGGCCAGTGGATTTTTTTCTATTTCCACTTTACCCTCTGGTTCTGAGAGTTTTGACCTGTTTTATTTTATGCTTCCTTGAAATATGATTTCTTTTAGGTTATGACTATCAGGTGGTCTAATGATTCTTAAGTCATCTCTCTTTGATCTGTTTTCTAGGTTAGTTGTTTCTACTATGAGATATGTTACATTTTGTTTGACTTTGTTTTTGATATTTCTTGTTATCTCATGGAATAAGTGTCTTTTATTTTGTCCATTCTAATTTTCAGGGAGTTTGTTGCTTGAGTGAAGTTTTATACCTTTTGGGTCAAGCTTTTAATTCCCTTTCTAATACTTTCATAGTTGTCATTTCTTTCCAGTTTTTTTCTTCTAGAGCCTTTGTTTCCTTATAAAAACATTTTAAATTCCTTTGTTTTAGACTCTCATTTCATCTCTACCAGAAATTCTAGTCGAACTTGTTGCCAAGCTTGATTTTTGTTTGAGGCTTTCTTGTAGATTATTTAGTGTATAATCTTTTGAATTTTTGTCTTGTGCATCTCTGTCACCATAATAGCATTTTATGGTGATATCCTTTCAGTCATCTTCCTGACTTCAGGCTTTATATTAGGGGTAAGTTCTGTGTACTACTGGAGGGAATGTGTAGGCTGGTCCTACTGCTACTTTCTTGGAGTAATACATTTTTTTCTAGGATCTCAGGAACAGCTCAGGTTGGGGACTTTTAAGCTTTCAGTGCTCCTAGTGTGGTCTGATCTTGGGAAAAGTCTGATCACTGCCCTCCTGGTCTGAGCTCTTAAAGTTCTCTGTCCTGGATTTTGATCTGAGCAAATTGCCTACTTTGGAATTCCCATAGACAGTGGATTTCACTCCTGTCATCCAGTTGGGAAGCTCTGTTGTTTCAGAGTAGCAGAACTGCAGAATCCCCTTGGGTCTGAGATTCCTGCCCTAGATATTCCATTGCAGCCTTCAGATTGAGTCAGGGGCAGGAACAGCTTCATTCCTGTCTTTAGAACCACACATCTGCAGGTGACTTTTGCACTAGCTCCATTGATGGTGAACCTATGGCATGCAGGCCAGAGGGGGCACTCAGAGCCCTCTCTGTGGGTATTTGCACCATTGCCCTAGCACAATGTTTGCCAGAGTTCATTACTAGAAAGCCAGATTGATATGGGGCCGGGCTGCTCCCTTCCCCCTTTCCATAGGTACCTTAGGACATTTTTCACATCACCTGCCCTCTAAAAGGTTTGCCATCACTGCACTAATTCAATCAGTAGAGAACCTGGGGCTGGTTACTGCTCCTCACCCTGGAATGACACTTCTCTCTTTGGCACCACTCCAAATCTCACCTCTGCTTCTTTTACTTGGACCAGTCACTTAACCTTTCTGGTGACCTCAGTTTCCTGATCTGTTAAAGGAGAAGGAAGAAGACTATATAATCTCCAAGTCTCCTACTTCCAATTCTTATGTGTATGCCTGATGACTTAATGAAAGATTAGAAAATACCCCAAAGTCATCAAACTTCAGAATGGCTACTTTGCTATTTGTGGGTGATTTTGGAAGGCTTATTTCAAACCCAGCCTGCTCCTGTTCAAAGGAAATTCCATTTATAACCAAGAAATGCAAGACCTCATTGCTGTCCTTATCAAACTATTATCCATTAGGCAATGGTTCAGGGGAGGCACAGGGCCTGGAAAATCGCATGTGTTGTGTATACATGAGGAGAAAACCGATGCTGAGACGTGTGTGGTGAGAAATGTTTTTTCATTCTGACAAGGTAGATTGAGGGCAAGCAGTGCTAGGCTGGTAGTCAGTGAAGTTAGGTCTCCAATCCTTACTCCACTGCTTTTCCCTTGTAATAGGGTGGCTTGAGTGGCAGACATGGACTGGCCAATGAGGGTTGGGTCCTTAGAGCATGCTGGCCTTACTCCTGGCAGGGAACATTTCTGGCCTTGTTCCAAGCCACATAGAAGTTTGACAAGCCTGCTTCCTGCTCCCCAACCCTTTCTCCCACTATAGAGCACTTGCAGGTATCCTCTGACTTTTTCTTGTCTGTTTACTATGTGGTAACAAAAAGTCTTTTGATTGGCTGCTGAGGTGGAACTGACTGGCCATACCAAAGGTTTGAATAGACAATCTCCCATCCCTGATGGCTTCAGAAAAGGAAGAAGTACTATATATCTTGGGGTCAGAGGACCAGTAGAAGCTACTGCCCCACTGGATTCCTTGTATCTGTCAACAAACACATAGTGCCTCTTTTTCTGGTGTTTCTTTCTGTTCCTGATCGTAGGTCAATGGATATCCTGAGATGCTAGTACCCAGGTGGTTGGTGGGTCTGGAAGATCTATCATGGGGAGCTCCCAGTTAGCCAGCAAGATGGGAGATCCATCAAATCCGTCTGAGGGCCCACCAGCAACTGGAGTCCTGGAGACCTCATGGTATCCCTGAATAGTGTCCTGATTGATGTAGGGCAGCAAAGAGCCAGTGAAGCCAAGCAAAGGATCCCCCTTTCTCTAGCTATACCACAATTAGGACCGAACTTGGTGATGACTCCAAAATGGGAGAAAAGGGCCTCCAGGGCCAGGAAAGAGCTTATTCCCTCAGTGGCAGGAGTGGGGTATATATTATATATAGCAGTGATGGTGAACCTATGGCACGGGTGCCAAAGATGGCATGTAGAGTGCTCTCTGTGGGCACCCCCCGAGTTACTAGAAAGGCAGAGCTGCTCCCTTCCCCCTTTCCCTTGTGCCTGAGGACATTTTTTCACATCCTCCCCTTTGCCCAGCAGCACAATGGGAGCACCCAGTGGGGTAAAGTGGGCAGCTCACAGGTGGCAGAGCTGGAAGGGAGCCGAGAATTTGTGCCATTCCCCTCCCTCTCTCTATATTCTCTGAGGACATTCCTCACTTCACCTGCCCCTCTGCCCAGCAACCCAATGGGAGTGCTTTCTCCCTCCCCTGTGCAGAGTAAGGTGGGGGCATGGCACTTGGTCTCTGGGGGGTGGGTTGGCATGGCACTTTGTCTGGGGGAGGCGGGGCCCAGCACTCCATTTCTAAAAGGTTCGCCATCACTGGTATATAGTGTAATTACCACTTTGATTCTTTTCTCTCTGAGAACCAAGTAGGAGTGTAGAGGGGAGAGTAAGATTCCTGTATTAGAGAGATGGCAGCATACTTTGGTTATTGCTATACCTTCTGAGTAACTACCCTTTTGTAAAAGCTGACTGATGTTAATTGATCAATTGGCATTGGGGAGATGTTAACTCATTAAATGATATTGGGAAAGTTACAGAGTTCAGCCCCGGCCCCTAGGGGTTACGGTTAGCCAGTGGGAATTTGGAAGTAGCCCTGAACCCATACTGGATTTAAGGTTTCCTGTGCTCCAGATTCAGTCCTTCAGTTCAAAGCTGTGTAAAAGTCAAACGATTGCTCTAGAGAGGAATCAGGGGGAAGCTGCATCAATCAATCAAGGAATCGACAAGCATTTACTAAGGCTTGCTTTGATGGTAAGTGCTAGAAAAAGACAAAAGAAACCAGTCCTTGTCCTCAGAAGAGCTTACTGCAGCATAAGTGAGTACAAAATATATCAGAAGCGAAGGCCAAAGTGATCTGGGGAGGGCACCAGCATCTGCGGGCAGCAGCAAAGGCCTCATGGGATGTGAGCTGCATCTTGAAACCATCTAGGCTTTACATTAGGATATTGGCCTAAGATTAGGAATTAAAAAAACACCAGAGGGGGGCAGCTGGGTATCTCAGTGGATTGAGGGCCAGGCCCAGTGATGGGACGTCCTGGGTTCAAATCTGGCCTCAGACACTTCCTAGCTGTGTGACCCTGGGCAAGTCACTTGACCCCCATTGCCTAGCCCTTACCACTCTTCTGCCTTGGAACCAATACACAGTACTGATTCCAAGACAGAAGGTGAGGGTTTAAAAAAACACCAGAGGAGGCGAGAGAATATACCAGGTATGGGAAATAGCCAGTGCAAAGGCCCAGAGGTGGGAAGGGGTGATATTCTGTGTGAGGAAGAGCAAGGAGACTAACGGGGAGTAATAAATAATAAGACTAGTCAGAATGTGAAGGGCATTAAAAGTCAAACATTGGAGTCTCTACTTGATCATAGGAGCAATAAGGAATCATTAAACTTTTTGGTCCAGTTATTAATAGACACCCCAGGGATGAGAGTGTCTAGGAGGAGAAGCACTGTTAAGTGCTGCAGGGAGGTCAGGAAGGATGAGAATTGAGAGAAGGATGGCGAACATGGCAACCAATCAACTACAAGCAGGTGGTAAATACCAGGAAGGTAGGAAGCTTTGTCAAGTGCTGAAAACACAAAGGCCAAAGAAAACCAAACCCTGCTCTCTAGGAACTTACATTTAAACGGGAGAGGCAACATGCACACGTATACGTATGTGACATTCTCAGCTCAAATGTATCCATGATCTCATCCATTGGGGAGTTTTTCATCTGTGCAGCTGACAACCTAGCCATGCCTGTCCATCCTGTGCTACTCATGTCTGTGTTTTTTGAGTTGAGTTAAGCCTTTTAATTCAGCGATACCAAAACTGTTTAGTCAAACAGCCCCAAGCCCATTTCATCATCGGACTCCTCGGATTTTTCTTTTTTTTGGCTTCCTCTTTCTTCTCCTCAGCAGGGGCAGCTGTTCTAGCAGGAGCGGCACCTCCAGCTGCTGGGGTAGGTCCACCACTCCTACAGGGCAGATGAGACTTCCAGTGTTTACATTGGACAAGGCCTTTGCAAATAAGCCAGGCCAGAATGGTTCCACACTTACACCTGCTGCTTTAATGAGTGCGTTAATTTTATCCTCCATGACCTTGACAACCTCATCTTTGTGAAGGATGCAGGCAGAGGAGACTTCCTCTATTTGGCCTAACATATGGAGGGGAGCAGTGGTGTTCTCCGACGGTCCATCAGTCACACACGCAGACAAAAGTTGAGATTATTGGTAACTTTGAAGAGAGTGCTTTCATCTGAGTGATGAGGGTCCAAGCCAGCTTTTAAGAGGTTGACAAGTGAGTGAGGAGAGAGGAAATATAGCTTTTCCTTTGGGTAGATTTACATTTTTAAATTCTGAAGTTAAGAGCATTTCTGTATACAAAGCAGAACACACAAAAGAATGTTCTGGATGGAACCATTCATCTCTATTTCATGCCACTTATTTGAAAAAAGTATACAATAAATCCCACATATTCTTTTCTTTTAAAACCATTACCTTCGATCTTAGAATTAATACTGTGTGTCTGTTCTGAGGCAGAAGAGCTGTCAGGGCTACTTAATGAGGGTTAAGTGACTTGTCCACAGTCACCAAGCTAGGATGTGCCTGAGGTCACATTTGAACCCAGGACCTCCTGTCTCTGAGCCTTGCACTCAATCCTTTGAACTACCTAGCTGCATCCCCCAATGTTATTTTTAAGGCTTGCTTATCTGTGCTTCCTTCTCATCTGCTCTCTTCTATGCTTTTAAAAATGTTCCACCAGCCCTCTTTTTTTAGCATCACTAGTTCTCCCTTCCTCCAATTAAAAACTGAGAAAATTAAAAAAAAAAACCTTTATAACAAATAAACATAGTAGAGCAAATGCCCCATGGTGGCAATGTCCAAGAATGCCCAGCAGCAGATGGGTAATATGCCAGAGCTCTTAAGTCTTTCAGAGTTGTTTTTTCTCACGTTATCATTAGAGAAATTGTTCTCCAGGCCGTGTCCCATTCATGCTACCCAGAATGCTCTAAAATAGCTAACCTCTTTCATTATTTCTCATGGCAGAAGAATATTTTATTAAGTTCAGACATTCCGCCATTGTCTAAATGGCCACGTAAGGCACTCCCATATAGTTTGGTTCTTGTTTTTTCTTCTCTTTTTTCCCATCTCCTGTCCCCAGAATCTGGAAGGTGGTTGGTTTGTGGCTCTTTCCTCCCTCTTGATCCCCTAAAACTATAATAGTAGTGGGATTTTAAAAATATACTGGTAGGAATCTTTTTTGGTTTACTCATTTCTTATGCATGTGAAGCTTATTGCAGTATATGGCTTAAGAAATTGTTCTAACCCTATTTTCTGCCAAACAGCTTTCTGATTTTTCCCGCAGCTGTTGTTGAATACAGAACCCTTCCCTCCATCATTTGTGTTTCTGCACGTACAGTTTGTTTCCTTCTAGATCTTCCTTGGCTAGCCTATTCTACTGATCTACTTTTCTATTTTTGTAACCATTACCGAATACTCTTGGTGATTACAGCTTTATAATGTAATTCATGATCTGGTAATACTAGGCTTCCTTCATTCCTAGTTTTTTTCATTTTTTTTCTCTTGAAATTCTTGACCTTTTGTCTCTCCAAATGAATTAAAAAAAAGTCTAGTTCTATAAATTAACTCCTTGGTAGATTGACTGGTATGGTGCTGAATCTGTACATTAAATTTAAATAGCATGATTTTTTATTATACTTGATATTTTAGCTGTTTTTTTCTTTCATTTTTATATTAAATTGTATGTTTTCAATTATCAAGCATTTATTTTTTCTCCCTCACACTTCCCCTTCACTGAAGAAAAAAAAGAAAAAAAATCTTAGTAACCAGTATGCAAAATCAAGCCAAACCAATTCCCATATTGGCCATTCCAAAAATGTGTGCCTCATTTTGCATATTAGCTTTGGACTGTTTTTCTTTGGTATATGAGGGACTTTTTAACTGTTTACAAGACTTGTAGTTTAATATTGAAATAAGGAAACTTGTATAACATTTCTTCCAGAGTTAAATTCAGGTTTTTTTTTCTACCAATGTCCTACGGATTCTATCAAATTATACTTTACTCTCTGTTTTCAATACTTCTGAGCAATTTTCTTGTATGATTTGCTGAAGTATAATAAGATTCAGACTTTTTCATTCATCTTTCTTTCCTCAAAAGACCTATGATCCTTTGATTATCTCTGCACATTTTGTCTTCAAAGTCACTTGCTCTGACTTGTAGAGAATTCATTTGTTCTTTCAATTGCATTGTCGATTTTTTAAAGCCTTACCTTCTGTCTTAGAATCAATACTAAGTATATGTTCCAAGGTAGAAGAATAGTAATTGGGATTTAGTGACTTGCCCATGTTCACAAAGCTAGAAAGTGTCTGGGAACCTGATTGTTTTTCAGTTTTATTCTGTTCATCTTCAGCCACTGCCTTTTTGAGTTCAAATATTCCATTCATTTTTTTTCAGAAAATCTACTATTTTGTGAGAGATATTATTAGGCAATTTTATTCTAAATTGTCCATATTCTCTTGCTTACTTTTAAAATTTCTTCTTAGCTCTATTTTCCATCCTCATTTCTTCTTTTAAATTTTCACTTTCCTTCTGAACCATTTGATAGGTTCTTTAAGTTATTTCATTATAATTTCTGGAGGTATCTCATAATTATAGCAATATTTTCCCTTTCATTAGGTCTTTTTTCTAAAATTAAATTTCCTTTACTCTATAATATTTGCCAATTTTTTACTCACTTTTTCTTTTGTCACCAGGCATTCTGTTTGCTTTACTCTGAGGTTTTTGTTGTGAAGTATTTTTCCTTTGTCTTGTTTGTTATTCTTTCACTCTATTTGGCCCAGTTCTTATTGTGTTGGAGATTGTAGAGGGGAGTTGACTTAGATACCACACCTCATTTAGTATCTCTTGCGGGAAGTCACCTTCCTCTCCTGTTTTTTACCCGTCCTTCCCCTTTCATTCATTTGGTTTCATGACTTTCTAACTAAGAATAAACTTTCCAAGAAAGATTAGAAATATACTCCAATTAGCAAAGTCAGCCTGAAGATCTTTCAGGATAAAATAGGATTAGCCTGACAAATAGATGAACAATGGAGAAGATCTGTAAAGATTTCTATAACAAGCTTTTTTTTTTATCCATCAGGGACATTGGAGCTATCACATTCCCAGAGCTACTACTGTGGAAATGGCACCAAAGAAAATTAACACAGTAAGATTAACTGAACTAGACCAACCATACACAGAGGTAGGACCATATTGGAGGTAGTGTGATTCTTAAGACATTCAGGGATTATTTCTCAAGTACAAGGGGGAAGATTCCAAAGGTATGGAAAAATCTCAGATTATTTTACAATTATTTGAAAAGGTGACTATTTCCTTATTGATAAATGACTAAAAGTATTAACAGGTAGCTTTTGGATGAAGAAATCTAAGCTTTTATTTATTTATTTATTTATTTAATTTTATAGTATTTTATTTGATCATTTCCATGCATTATTCATTAAGGACAAAGATCATTTTCTTTTCCTCCCTCCCACCCGCCCCCGGAGCCGATGCGTGATTCCACTGGGTATCACATGTGTTCTTGATTCGAACCCATTGCCATGTTGTTAATATTTGCATTAGAGTGTTTGTTTAGAGTCTCTCCTCTGTCATGTCCCCTCAGCCACTGTAGTCAGGCAGTTGCTTTTCCTCGGTGTTTCTACTCCCATAGTTTGTCCTCTGCTTATGGATAGTATTTTTTCTCCTAGATCCCTGCAGATTGTTCAGGGACATTACACCACCACTAATGGAGAAGTCCATTACGTTCGATTATACCACAGTGTATTAGTCTCTGTGTACAGTGTTCTCCTGGTTCTGCTCCTTTCACTCTGCATCACTTCCTGGAGGTTGTTCCAGTCTCCATGGAATTCCTCCACTTTATTATTCCTTTTTGCACAATAGTACTCCATCACCAACATATACCACAATTTGTTCAGCCATTCCCCAATTGACGGGCATCCCCTTGTTGAAATCTAAACTTTTAATATTCATTTGAAACATGCTCCAAATCTCTAATAATTAGAGCAATGCAAATTAAAGCAAAGTTGAGCAAAAAGAAAAATGATAGGTATTAGAGCAGTCGTGGGAAACATTAAAACCTTATTGATAAAACTATAAACTGGTCCAGCCATTCTGGAAAGCAATTTAGAATTGTGTCCTCAAAGTTATTAAAATGTGCACATCCTTTGATTCAGTGATACCAGTACCATACCCCAAAGAAATCAAAGAAAGAGAAAAAGGACCCCAGGCAAAAATATTATAGTAGCTATTTTTGTGCTGACAAAGAACTGGAAACTAAAGAGGGTACCTTTCTATTGGAGAATGGTTGAACAAGTTTTGGTATGTGAAGACGATGGAATACTACTGTGGTATAAGAAATGATGAAGGGGATGACTTCAGAGAAACCCGGGAAGACTCATATGAACTGATGCAGGGTGATGATGCGAATAGAACCAAAACAACTTATAAAATAACAATAACATTATAAAGACAAACAACTATGAGAGACTTCAGAATTCTGATCAATGCAATGATTAGAAATGATTCCAGAGGAGTCATGATGAAACATGCCACCCACCTCCTGACAGACAGAATATCAACTAGGAATGCAGACTGACAGATTTTTTTTACATGACCAATATGGGACTGTGTTTTGCTTGGCTATATGTATTTATTACTAAGGTTTTGGTTTTTTTTTCCTTTTCACTGAAGATGGACAGGAAAGTAGAAGGGATAGAAAATAGGTTTTGGTTAATTCCAAAAAATTAAAATAGAAAAAAGGTGATAGGCATATAGTGGGTATAAGCTGCTTTACAACAAACACTGTTACAACTAAGGTATTGTACAAAGTGGCATCAGAGAAATATGTGAATGGGGAAAAGATGAATTGTACAGGTAGTAAGAGTGAAGGATAGGGACAGCTAGGTAGCATGGACCTGGTGCCAAGAGGATCTGGGTTCAAATTTGGCCTCAGACACTTCCTAGCTATGTGACCCACTCTGATTGCCTAGTCCCTGCCAGTCTTCTGTCTTAGAATTGAGACTAAGACAGAAGGTAAGGGTTTAGAAAAAAGAGTGAAGGATAACTAATTAACAGGCTATGTTCCCCACTGGTGTACATGTGATGGTAAGAGAGGATGTAGAGGAAGGCTTCCAGCTCACTGGGTGGACCTCTCTATGTCAGTTTTACAGGAGGACAAGGACGAGATTCCCACGATATTGAGCATGATGGAGTACCATGATGGATTATAGGTCCATTAGAGCATCAAAATTTCCTTGGTGCCTCTCTTGCTGTTCGGGGGTGCTGAGGTAGGATACTGGCCTTCTCTCCAGCCTTTCACTGCATCTTATTGCGGGAAGTATTTTCCCTTCTGATCTAGGTAGTGTTACATTAGACCAGCTGATAGGGCAGGATCAGTGTAACTAGGGGCTCAGGTGGATGTGCAAGCAAACAGAGTTCAGTGGGGAACCCAGTAAACTTTCAACTTGTTTTTTTCTGTGGGGGCTTCAGGTTCTACACTAACTTTAATAAACTTGCCTCAAGCCTTTGCCACAAGGGCTTCTATTTGGAGCCCAAACAGTGGGCAATTGAGAGCCCACAGATAACAGCAAAGAGATAGCCAATTGTCCTGGAGAGTTTAGGGTGGCCTCGTGGCCATGTCCCCCTGGTACTGTCATCCTTCCTGCCACCCTGATGAAATAGGCCCTCAAGCACCGTGGACTCTGTGTGTGGCCGCCCCATGAGCAGCAAGGTGAGGGATATAAATCCACTTTGGCTAGGTCCATATGTCAGTTCTTTTTATTTCAGTTTAGTAGGTCACAAATATAGCAGAAAAAGGATTCAGAAAGCATCTTTCAGAGGCACAGTCACCTGCTTCTATTATTAATGACCAATATTAGTGTTTTTGAACACTTGACCAGATTCTTTACACACACACACACCCTCTCTCTCTCTCTCTCTCTCTCTCTCACCAAAAAGGAGTGTAGAAGTCGTGGGAGCAGGAGTTGTGGTGACCCAGTGATGGGAGGAGAAGAATCCAAAA
The DNA here is from genome assembly GCF_027887165.1 of Monodelphis domestica. Taxonomy (NCBI): domain Eukaryota; kingdom Metazoa; phylum Chordata; class Mammalia; order Didelphimorphia; family Didelphidae; genus Monodelphis; species Monodelphis domestica. The sequence continues at coordinate 30,762,658 of NC_077235.1, forward strand.
TAAGAGATAAGGAGAGAGAGGTGGGGTGGGATGAGGCCGAGCTTGAGGAAGTTGGGGGTGGGATCCTTTGTTGTTGCAGAAATGGGAAAGTCCCATTTTTGGCAGGGCTCCCCCATTGATGTCATCCTTGGGAATGTGCTCAAGGCCAGGATTTTCCCGAAGGGGCAGGCCTTCCATAGGTACTTGGTGCCCCTCTTCATTTGGGCCAGTCTTTGAGGTAGACCTTTCCTCTGCCTCATTTGGCAGCAATAGGACACACTCATGCTTTTTAATGGGGACCCAAAATCCTATGTTGTCATTCTCCCCTGCTCTACCCTGTTCTTCCTCTTACTTCCTCATCTTTATGTCTAGGATCCTCTTCTACTTGGCCTTTTGGATGAGCTATGAAACCCATTGGTCCCTGTATGTGGAAGGCCACTGTGGTGTGGGGCAGGGGAGCATCTTTTCTTCAATCACTAAGCATTTACCCATAGCAGCACAGCATAGAGTTAGGAAAAGGCCAGTAGAACAAGAACCTAGCATCTCCAGACCCTATTGCCCTTTGAGGTGAGTTCTTGCCTCAGGAGCAACTTCAGTCCCTGTCTCCCTTGTCCTCTTGTGATTAGAACTCCCTACTCTGGGGCGGGGTAGCCTTCTGTGGGTTCCAGAATGAAGTCTTGCATGCTTTGGCACACAGAGAAGGGATTTGGCAAAAGGAGCCCATCAAAGAGACTTGGGGTCTAGTCCTGAATCTACCATAGCCTCGCTTTGGGGCAAGCTACTCTCTCTCTGGACCTCAGTTTCTTTTTTTGATAAAATAAGGTAATTGGACTGAATGAGTACTCTAGGTTCTATTTTCTAAGGCCTCTTCCAGACCTGTTCCTTATTATATCCCCCATCACACACACAGCTCTAATATTCTCTGTACCTCCTTCCTGCTCTCGTATTCTGTCTCTATGTGCTCAAGTCCCCCCACAGTGCTGATAGTCTAAGCAGGCTAGCCTAGCTTTCAGGATGCCAGGTGATGAGGTGGTTTCCAGGAACTCAGGTCACTGCTATTCCCTGCTTTTCCCTCCCCATTCCATATCAGGCCCTCTTCTGCTTATAACAGAGGCCTTCATTCTCTAAGGCAATCCATCTCAGCTCTTTCATCACCCACCAAACAAATTCACTTTAGAAACATTAAAAACATTTAAAAAAATGGTCCCAGGGCAGGCTTTGGAGTTTGTTTTCAGCTGAATTCTGTCTGAGAGTAATTTATTTTGTTCTTTCCCAGAATGCACTTCTGTGAGGGAGATCAGCTCCAAGACATTATCTTTATGCCTGGAAAATGCAGCTGTTGGGCTAATCTTCTCCAGGATATTTTGCTTCTTGCTTCGCCCAAGTGACCCATATCACTGAGGAGTGGGTACTCTTCTTAGTTGCCAAGACTCTGGTCTTTCAGGATTTGATTCCTCTAGGTTTTCACCCGTGGGGCCATTGCCTTATTCCCCCAGCAGTGAGATTCATTCTCTAGGAGGCTAGGCAAAGCTGGCAGGCCAGTATCTTCAACATGTGTCTTATGTCTTCCTACTGCCATGTCCTCCTGAGAAGTGGCCACCCAGCTTCCCTTTGAATAATTCCAGAGATAGGGAATCATTTGGAGCCAGAAATCTTGGGTTCAAATTTGAGTTCTGCTACCGACTAATCTCTATGACTCTAGGCAAGTCACTTAACCTCCATTGGCTTAGTCTCCTCATCTAAAATGAGGGGGTTGGACTAGATCAGGAATTTTTGCATTATGGATCCCTTGGAAGTCCGATGAAGCCAACGGAACACTTCTCAGATATTTTCAAATGTCTGTGCTTCAAATCCTTGGGATTACAAAGGAGACCCATTATATTGTAATAGTTATCCAAATAGTCAAAAATGAAGTTTATGGACCTCAGATTAAGAATCGGAGGCAGCTGATTTTATCTTTGGACAGCTTAGATTGTTAGGAAGTATTTTTTATATGCTGCTGGATGATGCCCAAAGGAGTCATAGAGCCTTGGCTATTGGGGCCTCTACAAATTTTTTATCCACTCTCAACTGGGCCCTCACTGTCGCAAAGCAATTCTACTCTTTTCTAATAGACTTTCTCTGGCAATGTATGCTAATAGACATTCCAAACTAATTCCTCATCTTTTCTATAACACTGTCTTTCTCCACTCATTTAGCCAAGGACCTCACATCCACATTTCACCGAGAAAACAACAACCATTTTCTGTGAGCTCCCGTTTCTCTCCTTTCTACATCTCAGCCTCCCTGGACGTTATTCTGTTATCCATAATTTACTCCAGTTTTTAAATAAGTAGTCCATCTCCCCTCTAATGCCAACCCCAACCCCAACCTCTCTCTTTGTGCCTTTGATCCTCCTGCTCTTGAATTTTCAGCCTCTCCTTATGCATTGGCTCATTACTTGCTGCCTTACAAACACATCCTAGTGTATTTTATCCTTTACAAACCTTCACTTAACCCTCCTGAGTCCTTAAATGATTGTCCTAGATCTTTCTTTCATTTCAGAGTCAGATTCCTGCCTGTACACATTGCCTCCATTTCCTTTCCTCTCATGTAGTTTCTTTCAGCTCTTTTCAATCTGGCTTCTAATTTGTCACTCAAATGAAACTGCTCTCTGTCTCTACATCTGTCTCTTGGATCACCAATGATCTCTTAATTGCCAGATATGATGACTTTTCCATGATCTTCATCTTTAGTGACCCATCTCATGTATTTGACTCTGTTAACCACGCTTTCTTCTCTTGGATACCCTTTTCTATCTGGGTTTTTGTGACAGTGTCCTCTTTTGGTTTTCTGTATGCCTGTCTGATTTATTCCTAGTCTCTTTTGCTGAGTCATCATCTGTGTCTTACTCACTATGTATAGGTGCCCCCTAAGGCTCTGTCCTGGACACTCATCTCTTTCTATTCTCTTTCTTTTGGTGATCTTATCAGTTCCCAGGTTTAACTAGCATCTCTATCCAGATATAACCAGCCCTTGGCTTTCCCTTGAAGTTTACTTCTGCACAATCAATTGTAATTGGATACTGCAAAGTGGACATTCTTTAGTCATCTTGAATTAAACATGTCCAAAGCAGAACTCAGTACTTCTCTGCTCCCTTTCTCCCCAATCAACTCCTCTTCTTAATTTTCCTATTCTTGTCAAAGGCACAGACAAGGATGTGGTAGGTGTGGTGATAGAGAGGATCTACTGGGGTTTTGGTTCTCCCTAAGAGTGACAGGATAGGAATGCAAATAGCAAGGCATTGTGGGAAATGCACTCAATTTGGAATCAGATGACCTGGGTTGGACCTCAGATCTGGATCTTAACTTATTTTGTGATTCTGGGCTAGTCATTTCCGTTCTCTAGATCTCAGTTTCCTCATCTGTAAAATGGATGAGTTGGATGAAATGGTCTCTAAGGTCCCTTCCAGCTCTAACATCTTATGTTTTTTTAAATAATATTTTATTTGATCATTTTCCATGCATTATTCATTAAAGACAAAGATCATTTTCTTTTCCTCCTCCCCCCCCCCGTAGCCGACATGTGATTCCACGGGGTATCACATGTGTTCTTGATTCGAACCCATTGCCATGTTGTTAATATTTGCAATAGAGGGTTTGTTTAGAGCCTCTCCTCTGTCATGTCCCCTCAACTGCTGTAGTCAGGCAATTGCTTTTCCTCGGTGTTTCTACTCCCACAGTTTGTCCTCTGCTTATGAATAGTGTTTTTTCTCCTAGATCCCTGCAGATTGTTCAGGGACATTACACCGCCACTAATGGAGAAGTCCATTACGTTCGATTATACCACAGTGTGTTTGTCTCTGTGTACAATGTTCTCCTGGTTCTGCTCCTCTCGCTCTGCATCACTTCCTGGAGGTTGTTCCAGTCTCCATGGAATTCCTCTACTTTTTATTATTCCTTTTAGCACAATAATATTCCATCACCAACATATACCAATATTTGTTCAGCCATTCCCCAATTGATGGGCATCCCCTCATTTTCCAATTTTTGGCCACCACAAAGAGCACAGCTATGAATATTCTTGTACAAGTCTTTTTGTCCATTATCTCTTTGGGGTACAAGCCCAGCAGTGCTGTGGCTGGATCAAAGGGTAGATATTCTTTTGTCGCCCTTTGGACATAGTTCCAAATTGCCCTCCAGAATGGTTGGATCAATTCACAACTCCACCAGCAATGAATTAATGTCCCCACTTTGCCACATCCCCTCCAGCATTCATTACTTTCCTTTGCTATCATGTTAGCCAATCTGCTAGGTGTGAGGTGATACCTCAGAGTTGTTTTGATTTGCATCTCTCTGATTATAAGAGATTTAGAACACTTTTTCATGTGCTTATTAATAGTTTTGATTTCTTTATCTGAAAACTGCCTATCCATGTCCCTTGCCCATTTATCAATTGGAGAATGGCTTGATTTTTTGTACAATTGATTTAGCTCTTTATAAATATGAGTAATTAAACCTTTGTCAGAGGTTTCTATGAAGATTTTTTTCCAGTTTGTTGTTTCCCTTCTGATTTTAGTTACATTGGTTTTGTTTGTACAAAAGCTTTTTAATTTGATGTAGTTGAAATTATTTATTTTACATTTTGTGATTCTTTCTATGTCTTGCTTGGTTTTAAAGTCTTTCCCCTCCCAAAGGTCTGACATGTATACTATTCTGTGTTTACCCAATTTACTTATGGTTTCCTTCTTTATGTTTAAGTTATTCACCCATTTTGAATTTATCTTGGTGTAGGGTGTGAGGTGTTGATCAATTCCTAATCTCTCCCACACTGTCATCCAATTTTCCCAGCAGTTTTTATCGAATAGTGGATTTTTGTCCCAAAAGCTGGGATCTTTGGGTTTATCGTATACTGTCTGGCTGAGGTCACTTGCCCCCAGTCTATTCCACTGATCCTCCTTTCTGTCTCTTAGCCAGTACCAAAGTGTTTTGATGACTGCTGCTTTGTAATATAGTTTGAGGTCTGGGACTGCAAGGCCCCCCTCATTTGTGTTTTTTTTAAATTATTTCCCTGGATATCCTTGATCTTCTGTTATTCCAAATGAACTTTGTTATGGTTTTTTTTCTAAATCAGTAAAGAAATTTTTTGGGAGTTCCATGGGTATGGCACTAAATAGATAAATAAGTTTGGGTAGGATGGTCATTTTTATTATATTGGCTTGTCCTATCCATGAGCAGTTAATGTTTTTCCAATTGTTCAAGTCTAGTTTTAGTTGTGTGGAGAGTGTTTTGTAGTTGTGTTCATATAGTTCCTGTGTTTGTCTCGGGAGGTAGATTTCCAGGTATTTTATTTTGTCTAAGGTGATTTTGAATGGGATTTCTCTTTCTAGTTCTTGCTGCTGAGCTGTGTTGGAGATATATAGAAATGCTGATGACTTATGTGGGTTTATTTTGTATCCTGCAACTTTGCTAAAGTTGTTGATTATTTCAATTAGCTTTTTGGTTGAATCTCTAGGATTCTTTAAGTAGACCATCATGTCATCTGCAAAGAGTGATCACTTGGTCTCCTCCTTGCCTATTTTGATGCCTTCAATTTCTTTTTCTTCTCTAATTGCTACTGCTAGTGTTTCTAGTACAATGTCAAATAGTAGAGGTGATAATGGGTATCCTTGTTTCATTCCTGATCTTATTGGGAATGCTTCTAGTTTATCCCCATTGCAGATGGCATTAGCTGATGGTTTTAGATATATACTGTTTATTATTTTTAGGAATGACCCTTCTATTCCTATGCTTTCTAGTGTTTTTAATAGGAATGGGTGTTGTATTTTATCAAAGGCTTTTTCTGCGTCTATTGAGATAATAATGTGGTTCTTGTTGGTTTGCTTGTTGATGTGGTCAATTATGTGGATGGTTTTCCTAATATTGAACCAGCCCTGCATCCCTAGTATAAATCCTACTTGATCATGGTGGATGACCGTTCTGATCACTTGCTAGAGTCTTTTTGCTAGTATCCTATTTAAGTTTTTGCATCTATATTCATTAGGGAGATTGGTCTATAGTTTTCTTTCTCTGTTTTTGACCTACCTGGTTTTGGAATCAGTACCATGTTTGTGTCATAAAAGGAGTTTGGTAGAACTCCCTCTTTGCTTATTATGTCAAATAGTTTGTATAGTATTGGAATTAACTGTTCTCTGAATGTTTGATAGAATTCACTTGTGAATCCATCAGGCCCTGGGGATTTTTTCTTAGGGAGTTCTTTGATGGCCTGTTGGATTTCATTTTCTGATATGGGATTATTTAAGAATTCTATTTCTTGTTCTGTTAGTCTAGGCAATTTGTATTTTTGTATATATTCATCCATATCACCTAAATTGGTGTATTTATTGCCATATAATTGGGCAAAGTAATTTTTAATGATTGTCTTAATTTCCTCTTCATCAGAGGTGATGTCCCCCTTTTCATCTTTGATGCTGTTAATTTGCTTTTCTTCCTTCCTTTTTTAAATTAGATCGACCAGTACTTTGTCTATTTTGTTTGTTTTTTCAAAGTACCAGCTTCTTGTCTTATTTATTAAATCAATAGTTCTATCACTTTCGATTTTATTAATTTCTCCCTTAATTTTTAGGATTTCTAGTTTGGTTTTCTTCTGGGGGTTTTTAATTTGGTCGCTTTTGAGTTTTTTTATTTGCATTTCCAATTGATTGATCTCTGCTCTCCCTAGTTTGTTAATATATGCACTCAGGGATATGAATTTACCTCTGATTACCGCTTTGGCTGCATCCCAAAAGGTTTGAAAGGATGTCTCGCCATTGTCATTTTCCTCGATGAAATTATTAATTGTTTCTATGATTTCTTCTCTAAACGATTTTGGAGTATCATATTGTTTAATTTCCAATTAGTTTTTGATTTGGTTTTCCATGTACCATTACTGATCATTATTTTTATTGCCTTGTGGTCTGAAATGTCTGCATTTATTATTTCTGCTTTTCTGCATTTGAGTGCCATGTTTCTGTGACCTAATGTATGGTCAGTCTTTGTGAATGTGCCATGTGGTGCTGAGAAGAAGGTGTATTCCTTTTTATCCCTATTTATTTTTCTCCATATGTCTATTAATTCTAATTTTTCTAAGATTTCATTCACTTCTTTTACCTCTTATTTATTTTTTGATTTGATTTATCTAAATTTGATAATGGTTGGTTCAAGTCTCCCACTAATATGGTTTTACTGTCTATTTCTTCCTTCAATTCTCCTAGTTTCTCCATTAGAAATTTGGGTGCTATATTATTTGGTGCATACATGTTGATTAGTGATATTTCCTCATTGTCTATACTCCCTTTTAACAGAATATATTTACCTTCCCTATCCCTTTTGATCAGGTCTATTTTTGCTTTGGCTTTATCAGATATCATGATTGCCACTCCTGCCTTCTTTCTGTCAGTTGAAGCCCAGAAGGTCTTACTCCATCCTTTAATTCTGACCTTGTGGGTGTCTACCCGCCTCATGTGTGTTTCTTGAAGACAACATATGGTAGGGTTTTGGGATTCTAATCCATTCTGCTATTCGTCTCCGTTTTATGGGTGAGTTCATCCCATTCACATTCAAAGTTATGACTGTCACTTGTGGACTCCCTGGCATTTTGATATCCTTCCCTAATTCTAACGTTTCTTCTTCAGCTCTACCTTTTAGTCCAGTGATTTATTTTAAATCAGTCCCCCTTGTTACATCCCTTTCTACCTCCCTCCCTTCTTATTCCCTCCCTTATTTTCCCCTGTAGTATTTTTAAAATTTCCCCCCCACCCTCTCCCTCCCTTGTACTGCTTCCCTCCCCACCAGTCTGTTTTTTACCCTTCTACTCCCCTATAGGGTGCAAATCTATTCTCTTCCCCAATGGATTGGATTGTTCTTCCCTCTTTGGGTCAGTTTCAAAGTACATAAGAGTTGAGTATTTCCTATCTCCAACCTCTTTACCCTTCCAGTATATTGATGTTCTCCCCCCTCCCACCATGAGCTTCTTTGTGACACATAAATTTACCCCCATTTGTTTCTTTTCCCATTTCTTTTAGTCATAACCTCTTTTCTTTTTTAGCTTTAGTCACGTATATATATATATATATACATACACATGTATATGTATTTATGCATGCATATATCTATATACCTATTTATGTCTTGTCCTTTCATCCTATACAGTTTGTCACTGTTCCCTCTGAGTGTAGTTCTTCTAGCTGCTCAGGTGATAGCAACAGTTTTTAAGAGTTGCCAACGACCTCTTTTCTTATAGGGATACATATCATTTTAACTTATTGAGTCTCTTAAAATTTTTTTTTGTTGTTGTTTTTTCCTCTCTTTTTTAATTACCTTTTGATGATTCTCTTGAGTTCTGTGGCTGGACTTCAAATTTTCTGTTCAGGTCTGGTCTTTTATTTATGAATGCCTGGAACTCTTCTGTTGTGTTAAATGACCATACTTTCCCTTGTAAGAATATAGTCAGTTTTGATGGATATTTTATTCTTGGCTGTAGACCTAGTTCCCTTGCTTTCCAGAATATCTTATTCCATGCCTTTCGGTCCTTCAGTGTGGATGCAGACAGATCTTGTGTTATCCTCACCGTGTTTCCATGGTATCTGAATGGCTTCTTCTTGGCAGCTTGTAATATCTGTTCTTTCATCTGATTGATTTTGAATTTGGCTATAACATTTCTCGGTGTTGTCAGTTGGGGATTAAATACAGGGGGTGATCTGTGGATTCTTTCAATCTCCACTTTCCCCTCTTGTTCTAGGTTCTCGGGACAGTTTTCCTGGATAATTTCCTCTAGTATTATGTCCAGGCTTTTTCTTTTGTCGTGGTCTTCTGGTAGTCCAATTATTCTTAAATTGTCTCTTCTTGAACGATTTTCTAAATTGTCTGTTTTGTGAATGAGATGCTTCACATTTTCCTCAATTTTTTCATTCTTTTTGTTTTGTTTTATAGTGTCCTGCTGCCTTGTGGGGTCACTTGATTCTAGTTGTTTTACTCTGGTTCTTAAAGATTGGATTTCATCTCTGGCTTTTTGGTCTTCTTTTTCCTTCTGGTCTGATTTTCTTTGAAGATCGTCTTTCATCCTCTTTACCTCGTCTTTCATCTCCTTTGCCTCATCTTCCAGCTGGATGATTTTGGCTTTCAGGACACTATTTTGTTGTTTTAGTTCAAGTGCCTCTGTTTCCAGATGACTTATCTTAATTTTTAAGTTCTTTTCCCAATTGTCTTCAGCCTCTCTTAGTTGTGTTTTGAGTTCTTCCACAGCCTTTATCCAATTCGCTGGGATTTCTGGTTTATCATTTGCTGATCTCTCCCCCTCTGTTCCATTTGGTGAGTAGTAGCTGTCTATTGTAGTTTCTTTCTTCTGTTTCTGTTGTTTGTTCAAATTCACCCCTTCTTTCCTCCCCGTATTTGTCTGTGCTCTTGTTCCTCTCATTTTTTTTGTTTTTTGGGGACTTCTATTGGTCTCTCCTCTTGGAGCTTTAACAGAAGATCTCTTGGTGTAATCTCTGGGGGAGGGTTTTTGGGGGTTTGAACTTTCCTGTCCTCTGGAGGCTTTTGATTGGCTTAAAGTCCAGTAGTCAATGAGGATGGATGGGGAGCCTGGGCTTCCCTGTGTTCTGGAGACTTTTGATGGGATTGAGTTCAGCTTATTTGGGCTGGGTTTACTCTGAGTTTTAAACTTCCTGGACGGCTGGAGCAAATATGGAGGATCTCCAAAGCTCTGGCCAGGCTGCCAGGTCTATGTTCCTTCTAGGCTGCCATCTTGACTTCGCCTCTAGGTTTCTGTTTTTTTCAGAAGACCCTGCTCTCTAAGGGGGGAGGGGTAGTGGCTTGCCTGGGCTCTGAGGGCTCCTGATGGGATTAGGTTCACCTGGTTTGGGCGGAATGAGCCCTGAAGCAAAAAACCTCCCCCTCCACAATCTGTGTTGAATGCCTGGAGACTGGCCCAGGTTGTTTTCAAGGTAAGCCCTTCACTGGCCCTGAGGTTTTTGTTCTTTCAGAAGCTCTGAGGGCTCCTGATGGGATTAGGTTCAGGTGGTATGGGCCGAATGATCCCCAAGCCAAAAAAAGGAAGAAAAAAAAAACAACCTCCACCTCCACAGTCTGTGTTGAATGCCCGGAGACTGGCCCGGGTTACTTTCAAGGTAAGCTCTTCGGAGCAACCCCTTTGCCAGCCCTGAGTTTTCTGTCCTTTCAGTAGCTCTGAGGGCTCCTGATGGGATTGGGTTCAGCTGGTGCCTTAAAGCTGGGACCTCTCTTGAGACTCAGATGGAAGGACCCAGCCAGGGGGCTACAGGCTTCCCCCTTCTCTCTCTGTTTCCCTGCAGTCTGTGTTGGGTGCCCCGGAGACTGGCTCAGGTTGCTTTCAAAGTGAGTCCTCAGAGCCCTGAGGTTCCCGCTGCTGCCGTGGGTTCAGTACTCTGGGTTGGGGGGGATGGATCCTGGGACCTTCCTTCTGCCTACCCCTTAGATCCGAGTGATCTAGGGTTCTGGCTTTTGGGGTGTGGTACCTTTTGATCCAGGTCCAAGAGGAGGGTTCCCCAGGTCTATCCTGTTGTTCAGCTTGAATTTCGGTGTCCTAGGAGCACTCTGTTTGCGATTGGTAAGGAAGGGTTTCCGAGGTCTGAACTTTTGCTGCTTTTACGCCGCCATCTTGACTGGAAGTGCCTAACATCTTAAGTTTTAAGGTCACTTTCTGCTCTAAACCCTATAATCCAATGTTCTTCTCCATCCTTCCATAACTGCTGTGGAAACCATTGCTGTATTTCCATGGAGGCTTGAGCTCATTTCAGGGTTCCAGATTGTGTTCTTTTTAAAACTTTGAGGGGAAAACTATTGGAAGATGATCCAGAAGGTGAGAACCCAAGGGCTCTTGAGTATATTTTTGACTCATTGCCTTCCTCTGTCCACACTAACCAGCCAATAGCCCATAGCCTATGGCTGTTGGCCCAGAGTGGCCTGTTTGGTTTTAGCTCGGGCCTCGTTTGCTTTGGCCGCCAGGAAGTGATTGGTTGGTGGAAAGTCAACCTTCCCAGCCAAGGGCCTATTTTTGTCTGGCCTTGAGATCAGGTCCAGGATCAACAAGCTGTAGAGAATGACTGCCTGGCAGTGAGAGCTGCAAGTTTTTTGACCTGGTCCTCAATGACCCTCCCCACACTGGAAGAAGGAAAGCAAGGGACTTTGAGCCCAGGGAGAGGGCCTTCTCTGTGGCTTAGAGAGGTTAAGAGATGTGCCCAAGGTAACCCAGCTAGTAAGTGACAGAGTTGGAATTTGAGCCCAAGTCTTTGGATTCTAAATCAAAAGATCTTTCCAGAGGCTCAGACTGTTCTGGAAGTGTAATTTGGGGTCACATGCTCTTCCCAAGAGGGCTCTCAGGCATGTGTGGCCTCATAAATGGAGAGACATCCTCCCCCACCCCAACTGAATTAAGCTACCAATTCAATTGCATTCAATTAAAAAAACCTTTATTCAGCTCCCAAGATGTGTAAAGCTTTGCATCTGCTGCTAGGGATATAGACATGGAAAATGGCATTGTCCCTATTTGCAAAGAGCCACACCTTCTACTGGGGTTAGGGGGAGAGATGTGGCTATGAGACAAACATATATAGGGATGATCCAAGGGAGAATGTGTTTCAGGCAAAGGAGGGATGCTGGGAAAGGGTTGCAAGAAATGGGACGCCCCCTAGATTGCTTAGTTGGACTATCCGAAAGCTCATTGGTCCATTAGTCTAACCTAGACCATCAGAAGAATCTCCTCTCTGTGACATACTGAAAAAAATGCCTTTGCTTGAAGACTTCTAGTGAGGGAGAACCCAATCTTTGAAGGCAGCCTGCTCTGCTTCAAAAGAGCTTGGATTATTAGCTTGAAAGCAGAACACTGGAGGGCATCAAATGCCAGGATAAGACTTTTGTATTTTATTTGAGTGGCAATAGGGAGCACCAGAAGCTTTTTTTTTTTCTAACAGGAAATGACCCAAGTAACCAAAAAGGACTGTATAGGTCATTGATTCCAATTTCTTCATTTATAAGGCCCAGGGAGGTCATATGATCCGTGCCAAGGGCACAGAAATGATCATCTTTGAACCTAGGTCCTCTGACTTCATATTTTCTTTCTTTTTAAAATTTTATTTATTTTATTTTTTAAATTTGATCAATTTCGAACATTATTCCCTGGTTACAAAAATAATTTTCTATTCCTCCCTCCTCTCTCCCCTCCCCTCCCGTAGCCGACGCATAATTCCACTGGGTATTACATGTGTCCTTGACCAGAGTCCATTTCCATGTTGCACTGGGATGATCATTTAGAGTCTACATCTCCAATCATATCCCCCTTGACCCATGTAATCAAGCAGTTGTTTTTCTTTGGTGTTTTTACTTCCACAGTGTTTCCTCTGAATGTGGATAGTGTTCTTTTTCATACATCCCTTTGGGTTGTTCTGACTTCATATTTTCTATTGTACCACACAGTCATATTGCCTCAGGCAGGCTATTTGGGGTCTCTGTGAAGGGAGACTTAAAGAAGAGGAGAAACTGGAGGTAGAGAGATTGATTAAGTCCTTAGTGAGCACCTAATATGAGCCTAGATGGGTGTTGGGTTTTTTATTTTTGTATTTGTTTTTAACTTTTACTGTCTGTCTTAAAGGCAGAAAAATGGTAAGAGTTAGGAGTTAAGTGACTTGCCCAGAGTCACACAGCTAGATGGTATTTGAGGCAAGATTTGAACCCAGGACCTTCTGGCTCCAGGCCTGGCGTTCTATCCCCTGTGCTATTTATCTGCCCCCATGTTAGGTTTTGATAAGAGGGAGAAGATTCGGTCACTGCCTTCAGGGAGCTCATAGTTAGGGAGACAAGATGGATGTACATCAGAGTATTAACTAACAATTAAAAAGAGTATATAAGTAAACTCCTTAATCTTGATGACCCCAGTTTCCTCATCTGTAAAATTGGATAGTTGATCTAGATCAGTGATGGTGAATCTTTTAGAGATTACAATCCCAAACTGTACCTTCAAGCTGCCTGTGAGCCCCCTGCATTACCCTAGAGAGCAAAGGGAGGAAGTGCTCACTTTGGGTGACTGGACAGAGGGGCGGGGCATGTGAAAATTATTCTCAGGTGCTGTGGAGAGGGGACAGAGCAGCCTCCTCGGGCACACTGGGGCATGTGTGCCACGTCTTTGCCAACACAGTTCTAGAGCAAAGAAGCTCCAGCTGCTGAGGGAAATTCCAGGATGAGATAGCATGGTTTTGGAGTCTGGAAACTAGGAAAAGGAGTTGATCTTCTCTTCATAATTCTACCCTCCCTCACCCTCCCTTCCCCACCCCACCCCAGCTCCAATTTTCCCTATGGTCTGTTCATTGACATCAGACTGATGTACTTCTAGAATCTCAGGTCTGCAGGAGATGTCAGAGGCCCCCAGCTCCCCAGCAAGTGAAGACTTTAAAAGCAGTGAGCTTCATGGAACAGTGGTAAAAATGCTGGCTTTGGAGTCCGGAGGTCTGGGGTCATGTCTCAGCTTGGATACTTACTTAGCAGCTGTGTGACCCTGAGCATTCAGGTTCCTTCTCTCTGCTGCTTAGTTTTCTTATCTGTAAAAAGGAAGCTCACAATACTTGGAAAATCTGCCTCCCAGGGCTTTGAGAAAAAGCTCTATAAACTGGAAAGGACTCTATTAATGATCTCTTGTGATTATTGTTACTGGGCTAGCCTATTCTGCTTTGGAGCAGAAATCTGACTCCCCATATCACCCTCTTATTGTTCCTTGCTCTGCCATCTGAGGCCAAGCAGAACCAGGTTGATCCCCCTTCCAGTATTTGGCAGTTATCATATCCTCCCTGAGTTTGCTTTTCAAAACTAAACATCCCGAGACCCTTCCCGTACTCTTCCCCCACTCCAGGCCATACACTTTCCTGGTAGCTTCCTGATGGTGTTGGAGTCTTAGCTTTTGCTCTCAGTCCCCACCTTCTCCAGACCTCTTCCAGGACATTCTGGTCATCCCTTCTGTCTTGAACACTTTAGTTAATTTCTTGTTCAGCTAAGTCCCATTGCTCTCCTACATGGCTACTCCTTTCCCAAAACACTTAGCAAAGGAGAAAGGCCAGAAGACGTAGAAGACCATATCATGACTGGGGGACATTCAAGAAGACAATAAGCTGGGAAATAAGGACAGGAGAGTTCTCTGCAGGGCAATCTTTAGCTGAATGCTTCCAAAAGACAACGCTAGAGGCTCAAGAAGGTATCCCAAATATTGCTGGCTCTCAATCAAAGTGAAATAGTGTGGACTGGGTCTCCATCCAATTCATCCCAAACCATAGAGGGGTCTTTATGTTCCCCTGGGCCCAGACTGAGGGTTGTCAGTGCTTCCACGGCCTTGGTGGTCAAGACCTTCTCATCAAGTTGCTTCACCCTTTGGAATGCTGCAAGGGGCCTTTTCCACTTTGCCCAGACATTTATTCATTCTCATTTTGGGAGATCACTGGGAACATCCTGTTTCCCGGGGCCTGACACCCCAGATCTGGTAGAAAGGGCAAGAAATTTCATTGCTTGTCTCTTCTCCCTTGCCCCTTTCTCTAGAAGACTCCTGGATATTGCAATTGGCTGTACTTTTCTTCCTTTGCTCTAATTAGTGTTTGACTTGGCACACAGAAGCCCTTGGAACTGAAATGGCTTGGTATCAGGAGCAGTCCCTCTTAAGGAGAGGGGAAAAGGACACCTTGTGATTTTGGTAGTTTAGTTCCCATTTGCCTCCTGTTCTCTCTTTCTGTAATCAGAAAAGTTTCTGGTGACCGTGATGCCATGGATATATAATTTACCTAGATTTTAGGAAAGTTTGGGATAAAATATCTCCTACTATTTTGGAGGGAGAAGATGGGAGAGAAATGGGTCAGATAGTATAATCAGATGAATTTAGAGCTGCTTGGATTGCTGGATTCAGAGAGTTATTGTTCACGGTTCAGTGTCAGTGAGGCAGGAAGTCTCCAACTGAGGGCTCTAGGGATCTGTTCTTGGCTTTGCACCATTAACATTTTTACGAATGATTTGGATAAAGACCTAGATGGAGGACAGATTTCAAAGGGTCCCTCAACGTGGATGGGAAAAAACTCTTTATCTTTATTTTTACTAATTTCTAACTGAAATTTAGCATTTCCTTCAGTTATTAGTTTTTTTAAAAAACCATGTTGTCACAGGCAGCTAGGAGGCTCAGTGGATTGAGAGCCAGGCTGAGAGATGGGAGATTTGGGGTTCAAATCTGGCCTCACACTTTATAACTGGGTGACCCTGAGCAAGCCACTTAATGCCCATTGCCTATCTCCTTCTGCTCTCCTGCCTTGGAACCTATACATAGTATTGATTCTAGGCTGGGAGTTAGTTTTTTTAAAGCATGTTATTCTGAAAAGGGGTCCCTTGGTTCCCCCAGACTGCCAGAGGGGTCATGGCATGAAAAAAGTTAGAGTTCCTGGATTAGATGGTATGTTCATCTACTGTGCAGTGACTCAAAAGTGGGAGATTCCTCTAATATAGTGGGTAAGAACATCAGGATCCAAAAGGATAATGACAAGCCAGGCATTGGTCTGGACCTACAAAGTTGAAATTCCATGGGGATCAATGTAAAGTGTTTCCCTTGGGTATAAAGAGTCAAGTCCACAAATGTAACTTGGGGAAGGCATGGATAGACAGCAGTTATCTGAAAAGGATCTGAGAGTTTCAGTGGACTACAAGCTCAGTAGGAGCTAGCAGTGTGTGACATGGTGGCCAAAGAAGCTCATGTGACTTTGGGCTGTATTAAGAGGGGGCAGAACATCCAGAAAGAGTCAGTAGTCCCTGTCTACTCTGCCCTGAGCTCTGTGGCTTAAGGAGTACATTGGAAAGCTGGAGATTGTCTAGAAGAGGGTGTCCCGGGATTAGACTTGCTTTTTCCCTTGACCCCAGAGGGAAAGATCAGGAGCAATGGGTAGAAATTGCAAAGAGGTCATTTGAAGCTCAGTGTTTAGAGAAGACTTCAGTTTGCTGAGCATGAGGTGAAACTTTAGGGATGTTTTGATCTCTTAGTAATCTGGAGAATTCTTTCACATGGTTGTTATTACTTTGCAATTCTTCCTTAGAGAAGTCATTTTGAAAAGGTGATACCTACTATAAGCATCATGAACCAACATTTCCCCATAATATTTGACATAAAATATAAAGCTAAAACTATTTCCTGATCTGCACACGGCAGTCTAATCTGCTTTAATTCTCTTAAACTGCTTTTGCCACGGTACTATTTGACCAAAGCCTGTCCCCTTGGGAGGTTGTCTAGAGATCTAAGGAGCCATTTCAGGCACATTGGGTGGGCTTCCTGTGAAGAATTGATGGGAAGGCATTGGCTGTCAGCAAAAATGAGCCATAAATGGATAGTGGGTATCCACATTGATGATATCACTGACGTATTGACGATATGGGGGTGTGGCCAAGAGAGGAGAGAGACTGGAATCGGGAACAACAGTTAGGAGGTGATTGCAATAGTCCAGTCATCTGGTGGCTTAGCTGCAGTTTTGGCCTTGCCTTAGCTTCTCCGTTTCCTTCTTGCCCAATTCTGAATCTTGGCATTGGCTCCGTCCCTTACCTTGAGCCTGACAGGCCCTACTCAGATGTTGTTAATGGTACTGGTGGCAGGCCTCTTTCAAGATCCTTGGTGCTCTGTGGTCCAGGAGTTGCTTTGGTCTTTTCTCTTGTTGGGCTGCCTGGTTGCTGGGTTGCCTAGGTACTATGCCTCTTCTGGTCCTCTTTCATGCTGTGCCTTGAGTGGTGCTGCTTGGGCTCTGCTCTGGCCTGCCTGTGTGCTGGGTGCTGATCCAGCCCTGTCTCCTGCTCTGGCCTAATCTTGCACTCTGGGACTGTGCTTTCTCTTCTGCAGAATTCTAGGCCCGTTTTTGTGTAGTCTTGGATTGTTTAGAAGAGATTGGAGCTAATTTGCTTTGGTTTTCAGTACCATTGTTCCTTCTGGTGTATTTTCGGGCATTACTGGGGTGTTTGTGGTTCTTCTGCATCTTCCCACAATTTCCATCAGCTTCACCTTTACCATATTTACATAGATAATCGCCAGATCTCTGTATCTAGCCTTCATCTCTCTCCTGAGCTACAACCCCACATTATCAGCTCCCTACTGGACTGGACATTTCCAACTGGATGTCCTGAAGGCACTTCAAATCCACATCCAAAACAGAATCCATTAGCTTCCCTTCAAGGGCACGGTAAGCCTTCCAGTCACCCAGCCTCTGAACTGTGGTGTTATTTTTGACTTCTCACTTTCCCCAACTCATATAGCTGATCCCTTGCCATGTGTGCCCATTTCAAGTGTGCAGCATTTCTTGTACTGATCCCCTTCCCTTTACTCAATGGCTGCCACCTTAATTCAGTTCCCCATCACCTCTCCTGGGAATGGTTTCAGTAGCCTCCCTCTTCAGATGTTAGATTTGGGCCTTCTCCAATATCTTTTCCATCCAATTGCCATTATTCCTAAAACCCAGATCGAACTCTATCACTCTCCTGCTTCAAGAGTTCTTTATTGCTTCCAGGATGGAATACCAACTCTCTTGCATTAGGGCTGAAAGGTGTTTTAGAGACCTTGGGCTCCAAACCTCTTCTTTTATGGAGGAGGACCCCTCAAGCTAGAAAGGAAAGTGACTTGACTTGGGTGATATGGCTAAGTAGCATCCATAAGAGTCAGACCTCTCTAGGGCCTTACAGATCACCTGTGTCACATGGGAAAATCTCAAATTCAGGTTCGATGCATTCTGGAAAGATGTCCCAGCCTTGGTGGAAGAGGGCACCTGGATAATCCCCAACGGGCTAGGAAAGATTTTTGAATCCAGTGAGCCATACAGGTTGAAGTTAGGAAGATCTGTGAGATTAGAGCAGGGGTCCCCAAACTTTTTACACAGGGGGCCAGTTCACTGTCCCTCAGACCATTAGAGGGCTGGACTATAAAAACCTAACCCTAACCCTAACCGGGCAGCAGTATACACATTGTGGAATCCCCTTCCCCAGATTGCCGCTCACCATGCTGACGTCTTCCATCGTGCAGCCACATAATCCTTTGCACAGTGTCTCATTTTCAGAACAAGATGCCACACAAAGGATTATGTCACAGGAAGTAGTACTGTATGCGAGCAATGCTGCGCTTTTTGGCGCCGCCACATATAGTGCTCCTCTCACTGACCACCAATGAAAGAGGTGTCCCTTCTGGAAGTGTGGTGGGGGCCAGATACATGGCCTCAGGGGGCCGTAGTTTGGGGACCCCTGGACTAGAGTTAGAATTCAGAGATCAGGGAAATCCCCTAATAGTGAAAGGCAGTGCCATTGTGAGGTGCTTGGGGCAGGTCCCCTTGATCTGGTAACTGCAGAAGCCAATGACAGATCAGGAAGGTAAAAAGTCCAGAGCTCCATGGAAGCAGCCCAGTAAAGTGTTTAGTTGGGCACTTTGGATACAAGTTTCTAAGTACCTATTATTATGTACAAGGGCCTGTATGCAAGGCTCCCATCAATATACTTCACTTCTGAGCTTGGGCTCCCCTGCTGGACTGGGCTGGGCCCTAGCCGCCCACACCTGTTTGTCCTTTGGCCTCAAGTTGCTATATGATGAGGTAACCTCCCAGCTGGACTCCAAGAGCTTGGAATGGCCCATTAGGATCTCTTCCCTACACTCTGCTTGTCATCACTGGTTCTTGCATATTAGAGGTGGAAAGAGTGCTGGACTTGAACTGTAGTTGAATCCCAGATCCTCTCTTAAATGGCTGTTAGGTCCTTGGGCTCTCTGACCCTCAGTTTCCTCATCTGTAAAATTAGAATTCCATTTGTATTACTGACCTCACAGGGTTGTTGGGAGGAAAGTACTCAGTAAACCTTCAAGTGCTGGAGGACTATGAGATGCATGTGCGTGTTTGTATGTATGTGTATGTATTCACATTGCTTGTATATGCATGTGTACACACGTGTATCTGAGTGCAGAGTTGTGATTTCATTGGCAGAGGGAGCTCCCGGTGAGAAAACTGAGACCGAGGCTGGTGTTCCTCTGCTCTGCAGTCACAGGCTTGGACAATTGCTTGGGTCCCTGAGGGGTGAGATGAGGGGAAGCCCATGGTCTCCCATCTGGATGTTTTCCACTTGGCTCTCAGGTCTTGGGGGCTCTGAGTCCTACTCTGTAGCTCACTCCCCCCTTTGATTCTTCTTTCAAAATGTTCTTTGTGCTTTTTAATATGAACTCACCACAAAGCACTCAACACGGACATTTAATATACAAAGAAGAGCAGAAAAAAAGAGACTTATCTGGAGGCGCGAAACTCTATTCCATGCAGCTTGGGTTTTTAACAAATGCATATGAAAATGAATTTGCCCTCTTGTCTGTCACCTTCTGAACTTCCTGGTGCTCTCTTCTGTGTCTTAAACATATCTCATGTCTGTTCTTCTGCACCACTCGGCCTCCCCGCCAAAGAAAGCGTTGCCTTGTAATGAGAGCACTCGTTCAAGGACCCTGTGTGAAAAGAGAGATTTCCTGCCATCCCTCTGGCTTAGGAAATGCTTCATCAGTAGTCCCCATTGGTCAGTGTCCTGCCCTGCTCAGTGCCTCTCTACATCTTTATTAATCAATAATATTGAATGGCCAAGAGCCTTGTGGGGTGGGGATATCACCCTAGAGCCATCCTGTAGAATACTTGGTGGAAAATCAGTGAGCCTATATTCTAGGCCTACCTAGACCTGCCATTGACTTTTTATGTGTCTTAGGCAAATCAGTCTCCCTCTCTGGACCTCAGTTTCCTTCTCCATAAAAGGAAGAGGGCAAATGAGATAAACCTTAAGATCATACT
Source organism: Monodelphis domestica (assembly GCF_027887165.1). Classification (NCBI taxonomy): domain Eukaryota; kingdom Metazoa; phylum Chordata; class Mammalia; order Didelphimorphia; family Didelphidae; genus Monodelphis; species Monodelphis domestica. The sequence goes on from NC_077235.1 coordinate 30,782,477, forward strand.
ATGCCCCAATATCCTTTAAGAGCACCAGATCTTCGATTTAGGCTGACAAAGTGACCTTAGAAACCGTAAAGTCCAACTCCTTAATTTTACATATGAGGAAATTGAGGCACAGAGAGATTGATTTGTCCACATTCACTGAGTAGGACCTGAATGTAGGTCTTCTTGACGCTAAAGCCAACGATGTATCCTCTATACTACCTCTTCCATTTTTATACAGTACATAATGGGGGAGATACAAAAATAAGGGAGCCCTAGTCCCTGGCCTCAAATATTTAGCAAACTTTAAAATGATCTATAGGGGCAGCTCAGTAGCTCAGTGGATGGAGAGCCAGGCCTAGGACTGGGAGGTGCTAGGTTCAAATCTGGCCTCAGACACTTCCTAGCTGTGTGACCCTGGGCAAGTCACTTGACCCCCATTGCCTATCCCTTACCACTCTTCTGCCTTGGAGCCAATACATAGTATTGACTCCAAGATGGAAGGTGAGGGTTTAAAAAAACAAAAATAAAATGATCTTTACATGGTGCTGAGGGATCCCCATGCCCCAAACCACTGATGAGTCAAGTAACATTCATTAAGCCCTTTTTATGTGCTAGGTGTTCTGCCAAGCTCTGGAGATACAAAGAAAGACCAAAAGGTCCTTTGCCCTGGGATTCAGATCTCTGACGTTCATCTCACTCACTGGCAAAGCTGTTTCAATAATCCTCAAAATAGCTTCCATTTTTATAGTACTTACACATTTTTCTTTTTTATTTGAAAAATTTTATTTGATTAAGTGACTTAGAATATTTTCCCATGGTTCCATGATTCATGTTCTTTCCCTTCCTTTCTCCCAACCCCCTCCCGTAGCCAAAGAGCAGTTCCACTGGGTTTTACGTGTACTTACACATTTGTCTAAAGCACTTTTCTCCCCACCACCATCACTGTGTGAGATAGGTAGTAGATTTAATATTATCTCCATTTGATACTTACGTATAACAGAGGCCTAGAGACTGGAAGTAATTTCCCCAGAATCACATAACGTATTAACTTCCCAGACGATGATCATAAAACTATGGGAAATGGAGATGGACAGGTCAGAGGAGGAAACAGAGGCTTTGGAGGCTGGCGCCCTGAGTGGGAATCATGGCTCTGCTAATTGCTACCCATGTGACCTTCGGTAATTTGCTTCACTTTCTCTGGGCCTTAGTTACCTATAGCTTCTAAGTTAGGAGGTTGATCATAGAAGCTCTAGGGTCCCCTGTGAGGGTCCAGGGGAAAGGTCCCTGGCTCTGGAGTCAGAGGACCTGGGTTCAAATCCTGTTTGTGATGCTTGGTATCCATGTGAACTTGAGCAAACCACTTAACCTCAGTGACCTCTGAGGACCCTCATAGGTCTAGACCTCTGATCCCCTGAGCTCTAAATGCCCTTCCAGCCCTCAAATCCCTGCTTTGGTAAGCCTAGGATTCCAAATTCAGTATCTTTTCCACTAGATTACACAGTTGGCCATTGAGGTTGGTGGAGCAGGGGTGAGTGGGGGGCGAGAATTTAAATGGGGATTTTGTGCTGTGTGAGCAGGCTGGTAGCTTCCAGAAATCTACCTGCAAGGGTGAATTAAAGTAATTTGAAAATAATGTGCTTCCAGTAAGTTGGCCAAAGCTGGTTCCTAGAAACCTGGGCACACCTCTGACAGGAAGTAGTCTTTAGGATGGGTCACTGCGGAGTACATTTCCAGTAGCAATTCTCTCTGGTTGGTTCTCCCGAGCCTGCTCTGATCTGACACATGAGTTTTCAGATGACACCAGACTCGGCTGCCCCATTCCCTTGAAGGCAGCAGGGGTCTTCAAGAGGTTTCTGCATGCTGGGCCCCCTAGAGAGTTTGGCTTCCTTGTCCTGGAAAGCTTCTTAGGGATGGAGATTGGAGGCATGGGCTGCAAAGAACACTTGAGCTGCGACTGCCACATCCTCCAGGCGGAGGCGAGAAGGGAGGGCTGTTCGTGGGTGGCCAATAACAGGCGACCCTTGGGCACAGCAGGAGGTGTGTGTGTGGGGTGCTGGGGACATTGAATCATGCAAAGACGATGGAAACACTGTGTGCCAACGCTGACTAATTCCCCAGAAATCATGGCGATAGGCCGGCTGCTTAGAGTGTATCTTATGGTATTTATAAGAACAGTAGTGAGTAATGGCGTATGAAACAGTTTATCTGATGCAGCGCGACCAATGGTAGGCAGACAGTGAGGCTGAGTTTTCCTTTTGTCCATGAGGGATTCAGGGCTGAAAATCTGTATTTTTTTATTTAGCTTTGTTCCAGAGTCAGCGTCCTGGGTGGGAAGGGACTGAAGCCAAAATATGACCCGACAGAGGGCATTCTAAACAAATGCCTCCTTCCCATGTTCCCTTTTTCAGAGTTCTGTTCTGTCTAAAGACCAAATGCTGGCTGATGTTCATAGCAAGGAAGAGCCATCAGGAGATTCACAAACTATGGCTCTGTTTACGCTTCTGTTCTTAAGACTAATTATTTGTTCTCTTTGATTGGATCTTGAGAAGAGATGTCGACACATCCATGTGTTTACAGAATCTAACTTCTGGGGTATGGTTCTAGAATTCATAGATTTAGCGAACGTAATGGACTTCTCCATTAGTGGCGGTGTAATGTCCCTGAACAACTTGCAGGGATCCAGGAGAAAAAAACACCATTCATAAGCAAAGGATAAACTATGGGAGTGGAAACACCGAGAAAAAGCAACTGCCTGAATACAGAGGTTGAGGGGACATGACAGAGGAGAGACTCTAAATGAACACTCTAATGCAAATACTATCAACAAAGCAATGGGTTCAAATCAAGAAAACATCTAATGCCCAGTGGATTTACGCGTCGGCTATGGGGGGGGTGGGGGGGGGGAGGAAAAGAAAATGATCTATGTCTTTAACGAATAATGCTTGGAAATGATCAAATAAAATATATTTTAAAAAAAAGAATTCATAGATTTAGAACTGGAAGATATTAGAGATTAGAATTCAATCTCTCGTTTACAAAGGGGTTAAATGACTCTCCCAGAGGTCTCATAGAGCCAGGATTTTAGTTCATGTCCTCTGATTCCACATATGGCACTCTTTCTACTGTACTTCATCGTGGGAAATGGAAGACTTGTGAAGCACAAGGCTATTTCTGGTTCAATACTTTCATCTTAACCTCAAGAGGGCAAGGAGCTACAAGGAAGAGGCTGCCCAGAACACTATTTCTGCTAGAGATGGTTCCTAGATGACATGACACTTAGAAAGTGCAAAAATTCCATGCCAGTAATGGTTGGGTTCTTTGGCAAATCATGGACTTTGGAGACAGATGTAGAAACAGAAACATAGTTTACAAACATGAACATGCTAATTGTCCTTCCCTGCTTAGATATCAGCTTATGTTGGATCTGCCTTCATGAGGCCAACCCTTAGACTTGTACACTTGATCTCATGCCCTCTCATTTCCTCTAGCAAATTGCTTTCTCCTCCCAAGTTATTCCTTTTCTCTCTCTTTTTTAAACTTTAACAATATTTTATTTTTTCCCCAATTGTATGTAAAATAACTTTTAGCATTCATTTTCTGACATTTTGAGTTCCAAATTCTTCCCTTCCTTCCCACCCACAAACAATTTGATAGAGATTATACCTGCCCTACCAATTCAAAACATATTCCCTTATTAGCTTGTTGTGAAAGAAGACACATATTTAAAAAACCCATGAAGAAAATGAAGTGAAAAATGGAATGCTTTGATCTGCATTCAGGCTCCATCAGTTCTTTCTCTGGCGATAGAAAACATTTTTTTCATGAATTTTTGGGAGTTGTCTTGCTTGATTTTATTGTTTATAGTAGCTATCTCATTCACTGTTGATAATCCTTACAATATTGCTGTTATTGTGTACAATGTTCTCCTGGTTCTACTCACTTCACTTTGTATTGGTTCATGTAAATCTTTACAGATTTTTCTGAAATCCTCTTGCTCATCATTTCTTATGGCACAATAGCATTCTGTTACCATCATATACCACAACTTGTTCAGCCATTTCCTCACTTATGGACATCCCTTTTATTTCCAATTCTTTGCCACCACAAAATTGCTGCTATAAATATTTTTTATATAAATATATAAAATTTATATATATATATAAATATATATGTATATATATTTATATATATATAAAATATAAAAATTCCATCCTCACCCTTTTTATGATCTCTTTGGGATTCTGATCTAGGAGTGGTGTTGCTGGATCAAAGGATAAGCATGTTTTATAGCCCTTTAGGCATAATTCCAAATTACTTTCCAGAATGGTTGGACTAGTTCACAACTCCATCCATGCATTAGTGTCCCAATTTTCTCACATCACCCCCAACATTTGTCATTTTTCTTTTCTGTCATATTAGCTGATGTATATTATTAGCCACATGGCAAAATAAAACACAAACAAAATAAAAAATAAAGTTAAAAAAGTGTCCTTTGATTTGCATTCAGAGTTCATCAGTTCTCTCTCTGGAGGTGGATAGCATATTTCATAATGATTCCTTTGGAATATATGACTATAGATAGTTCTGAATTCTTCTTCTGAAAACTACCTTTTCTTATCCTTTGACCATTTATTAATGGGGGAATAACTTAAATTTTTATACTTTTGATTCAGTTCTCTATATATTTGAGAAATGAGGCCTTTGTCAGAGACCACTTTCTCCTTTTAATCTTCAGTCTTTCTCTTTTTATTTGCCCCTTCCCTGCTGGCTACAAACATACCCTGGTCTCCTTTCTTTAAAGAACAACAACTCACTTGACTCTTGTATCTTCTGAGGCTATCATCCTATATATCTTTTCACTTTTATAACCAAACTCCTAGAAAATACTGTCTCCTCACTTATGTACTATTGGCAGAGTTGTGAAGTAGTCAAACCATTATGTAGAACAATTTTGAATTATATCCAAAGGGCTATAAAACTGTGCACACCCTTTGACCCAGAAATACCAATATTAGATCTGTATTCCAAAGAATCAAAGAAAAGGGAAAAAGACTTATTTGTATGAAAATATTTAAGGCAATTCTTTTTGTGGTACTAAAGAATTGAGGGTCCGGGATGGATGGCTGATCAAAATCTGATGCACAATTACAATGGCATGCTATGGTACTCTTGTAAGAATAGGATGGTTTCAGAGAAACCTTGGAAGATTTATATGAACTGATGTTAAGTGAAATAAGCAGAACCAGGAGAACATTGTACAAAGTAATAGCCATATTGTTAGTATGATCCACTGTGATTGCTTCCCTGATCGGGAAAATGATCCAAGCATAATTCCAAAGGAATCATTATGAAATATGCTATCCACCTCCAGAGAGAGAACTGATGAACTCTGAATGCAAATCGAAGGATACTTTTTTAACTTTATTTTTTATTTTGTTTGTGCTTTATTTTGCCATGTAGCTAATACAGAAATATATTTTGAATGCCCTCACATGTATAATTGATACCAAATTCTTCCCTTCTCAAGGAGTGGGGAGGGTTGAGAGGAAAGGAGATAATTTAAAAAGATAATCATTAAAAAATTTTAAAATGCAATTGGGAAATATTTGGTGAACTCAATAAAAATAATTTAAAAAAGAAAATAACTGTGTCCTCTAGTTGCCTTCATTTCTCCTCCTCTTACTTCCCATCTGGATTCCAACCTCATCACTCAATTGAAACCGATGTCTTCAGTATTTCCAGAAGTTTCTTAATTTTCAATCTTATGGCTTTTTATCAATTTTTATCCTTCTTGAGCAGCATTTGAAATTGATGACTACCTACTACTCTTTGATACTCTCTCTTCTCTGAATTTTCATGACACTGCTCTCTCTTAATCCTTCTCCTGCCTGTTTGACTCTTCTTTCTGAGTGTTTTTTGCTGACCCACAACTATATCTGCCAGTATGTCCTCTGGCTGTATCCTGGGTCCTCTTCTCTTTCCTTTCTACACTCTTTTTTGATCATGCCTTCAATTCCCCTGGGTTTAATTATCATCTCCCATGCCGACGATCCTCATATTTTTATAAACAGCCCTCTATTTGGTCTCTGTTGTGGGTGCCAACCAATCTATTTATCAGTCATTAACAGTCATTTATTAAGAGCCTGTTATGTGCTATTATTGTGATATGCTAAGTGCTGGGGTTGTATAGACAAAAGTGAAACAGTCTCTGCTGTTGAGGAGTTTCCATTCTATTGGGGCGAGACAACATGTGAATATTTTAGGGGAAGGGACTAGTAGCTGGGTTTAGAGAATGGATTCTGAAATGCTTCATGTAGAAAATTTCTACACTTAGTCTAATTCTTTTTAAAGTTTTTAAAAATTTTTGCTTTTTTTAGTCTAATTCTTGAATGAAATGAGGGATTCTGAAAGGCAGAGGGGAGACAGGAAAGAATTCCAGAGGTGGGAAAGCATTCCAGGGATGGGGGACAGCCAGTGTGCAAAGGCACAGAGATGGTAGATGGAATGTTTCATAAGGAACAGCAAGGCTAGTTCACCTGGATTGTAGGAGTTCATGAAGTGGAGTGATATATAATAAAACTGGAAAGGTAAGTTGGAATCAGTTTGTGAAGAGCTTTACATACCAGAGGACTATATATTTGATTTTAGAGGTAATAGGGAGGTACTGAAGTTAATTGAGTAGGGGAGTGGCATGATCAAACCTCTACTTAGGTCACGTCACTTTGGCAGCTATATGAAAGATCAATTCGAGTGGGGAGAGTTTTGAGGCGGAAACACAAAATAAAAGGCTATTAAAATAATCCAGGCAAGAGGTGATGAGGGCCCAATTAAGTTGGTGGGCCTTGTGAACAGAGAGAAAGGGATGGGAAATTTTGGAGGAAGAACCGAAAAGGTTTGTAAACTGATTGCATATGTGGGGTAACAAGAGTGAGGAATTAAAGATCCCATCAAGGGTGTGAATGTGGTAGAAAGATGATAACAATAATAAGAAGCAGCTAGCATTTATATAGCTCATTAAGAAAGTTTACCTATATTGTCTCATTTGACCCTACATTAACCCTGTGAGCTAGACGCTATTATTATCCTCATTTGGGATACGGAAATCTCTCTAGACCCCCATTGCCAACGATCCGTTGGCTATTTTGAACTGGGTGACCTCTACGCATCTCAAACAGAACTCATGATTTTTTCTCCAAAATCTTTCTCTCTTCACGATGGCCCTGTTACTGTTGAGGGCTCAGGGCTTGGAGCCAGAAGATCTGACTGCTAGTCCTGGCTCTGTCAGTGAAATGCAAGATCATAGGCAAGTCAGGCAAGTAATCAACAAGTATTTCTGAAGCACCTACTATGTGCCAGGACCTGCGCTGAGTGCCGTGGATCCAAAAAAAGACAAAGGACAGCCCTTGCTTTCAAGAAGCTCACAGTCTATTGATGGGGAGGGAGCAACATGTATACAGCCAGGTACATACAACACAGACAGGATAAACTGGAGATAATCAGCACAGGAAGCAGACAATAGACTTCCTGGAGAAGGTGAGATCTTAGCCGGCATCACCCCCTCTCCCCTCAGCTTCTTATTCCATCTCACAGGGTTGTTGTAAAGACCTAATGAGATCATAAATGTAAAATGCTTTGTTAAACAGTTGAAAGCTCTTGTTGTATTGATGTTTTCCTTCTCGTAAAGGATTTGGCTTTCAAAAGGAGTCACAGAGAAAGAGTAATTCATAAACTGAAGGAATGAATTACTAAGGGTGGAAGTTGATTGGGATATGTTGCTCATTGCCATGTAGACAACATCATGCTCCATCATACATTCAGCATCATACATACTAGCCTATGTATAAAGGCCAGCCCTGCCTGCCCTATTTTCCAGGATTGAGTCTGGTTGTTTTTGTGTGATTTCAGAGGGTTTTTTCCTTCTGTATGTGATAGAGTTGAAGGAGGTCTGGAGATTCCATCCTGAGCACTGACAAAATTATAATGCGTATGTGTACTCTGACTCCACTATTTCAGGGCCAGTCAGGCTACATTGTACCTTGTACTTCCATAATACCCTCAGAGGCTTGTGAATGTCTCTTCTGTACTGCCCTTGGCTTGAGCCCCCACCAGTTGTGTTCACCCCATGTAAAGATTAAAAATTGGGGGAACTGAGGCAGGTAGAAATTAGTTTCTCTCTGCAAGGAGTATTATATTTTAGAGGTTTATTAAAGGTTAAGGATTAAAGAAAATACAGAATAAGAAAGTACGTGTCTAGGCCTCTGGCCTAGACAACTTCACCTACATTATGAAAAAGAGCTACATCTGCTTGCAAATGGAAATAGGAAAGAAAAAAGAGACCCTGACGTGGGCGGAGACCCTTTAAATAATGATTTGCTCTCAGCCCAGGTGAGAATTCAGTGAGATTACAAAGCATTTTGGGGAAGTGGAGCAAGGGCTTGTGGGGATTGAAGTCCTGGATTAGAGTCCATTTTTACACCCATTTGTTAGCAAGTTAGTAACTAGCAACCCAGTTTTATTTAATCACTTACAGCGAGTCATTTTTCTTTTTTTCTCTTTTATTTAATACAAATTACATGTAATAACAAATTTCCACATAAGTTTTCTGAAGTTATATGATCCAAATTGTCTCCCTCTCTTCTCCCCCCCACCCCTCAGCTGGCAAGCAAGTCAATCTGGGCTATACATGAATTATCATGCAAAACATATTTTCATATTATTCATTTTTGCAAATGAATAATCTTATAAAACCAAAACCCCCAAACATCTACCCAGATAAACAAGTGAGAAATTGTGTTTTCATCTCCATTCCTAATCCAACAGTTCTTTCTGTGGTGGTGGACAGCATTCTTTGTCATAAGTCCCTCAGAAGTGCCTTGGATCTTTGTATTGTTGAGAGTAGCTAAGTCTATCACATTTGATTGTTCCACAATATTGCAGTTACTGTGTATGATGTTCTCCTGGTTCTGCTCATTTCACTCTGCATCAGTTCACGCAGGTCTTTCCAGCTCTTTCTGAAATCATCCTGTTCATCATTTCTTATTGCACAATAATATTCCATCGCCATCATATACCGTCATATACCACAATTTGTTCAGCCATTCCCCAATTGATGGGCACCCCTTTAGTTTCCAATTCTTCACCACTGCAAAAAGAGCAGCTATAAATACCTTTGAACAAGTAGATCCTTTTCCCATTTTAAAAATCTCTTTGGTATACAGACTAAGTAGTGATATTACTGGATCAAAGGGTAGATATTGTTTTATAGCCCTTTAGATATAATTCCAAATTACCCTCCAGAATGGTTGAATCAGTACCGAGTAGCTTTCTTTTTTTAATTTTAAAAATTTATTACTATTATTATTTAAAACCCTCACCTTCTGCCTTGGAGAAGAGTGGTAAAGGCTAGGCAATGGGGGTTAAATGACTTGCCCAGGGTCACACGTTTGGGAAGTATCTGAGGCCAGAGTTGAACCCAGGATCTCCTGTCTCTAGGCCTGACTCTCAATCCACTGAGTAACCCAGCTGCCCCCCCCCCCCATTTGCTTTTCTAAAGGAATTTTTACTCCATAAGAATAGCAAAAACAAACCAAGAAACATTTCCCTCAACATCTCAAGAAAGTAATTTCCCTTACTCACCCACCTTGGTCTCTGGAGGTGGGCCAGGAATAGGCTCACAACTTAGCTTAGTTCCTACCCAACATTGGTCCCACCAAGTTCTCATCCAAAGGTGGTGTCATTGCCAGATTCTTTTTTTTTTAATTGAAAAATTTTATTTATTTAATTAATTTGGAATATTTTACCATGGTTACATGAATCATGTTCTTTCCCTTCTCTCCTCCCCTCCCCCCACCCCCCATGGAATTCCACTGGGTTTTACTTGTGTCATTGATCAAGACCTATTTCCATATTATTGATAATTGCACTAGGGTGATCATTTAGAGCAGGGGTCCCCAAACTACAGCCCACGGGCCACATGCTGCCTCCTGAGCTGGCCCCCACACACTTCTGGAAGGGGCACCTCTTTCATTGGTGGTCAGTGAGAGGAGCACAGGATCCATCTGCATCCTGTGCTCCTGGAGTACTATCTGTGGTGGCTCTGCAAAGTACAGCGCCACTCACGTAGAATATTACTTCCGGTGACATAATCCTTTGCATGGTGCCTTGTTCTAAGAGCAACTGAACAAGAATGATGTGCTGCGCAAAGGATCATGTGGCTGCATGATGGAAGACGTCAGCATGGTGAGCGGCGATCTGGGGGAGGGGATTCCGCACTGTGTATACTCCTGCCCGGTATAGTGGTGGCGGTGATGGTCCTGTGCAAGGTGTGACAGGCCCATCCCAGCCAGCACTGCAGTCTCCACTATTCCAGACAGCCGTATACGCATTTGTTCATAGTTTTTTTCGTAGTCCAGCCCTCCAATGGCCTGAAGGACAGTGAACTGGCCCCCTGTGTAAAAAGTTTTGGGACCCCTGGTTTAGAGTCTACATCCCTAATCATATCCCCATTGACTCATGTGATCAAGCAGTTGTTTTTCTTCTGTGTTTCTACTCCCACAATTCTTTCTCTGGATGTAGCTAGCGTTCTTTCTCATAAGTCCCTCAGAATTGTCCTGGGTCATTGCATTGCCAGATTCTAATAGGCTGGGGTCCCAAAGGTCACTCTAGATGTTCTTCAAGGCCCCACTCCTGGGCTGACTGCAACACTTGGCCTGGATTCCTAGACTCCTAGATTCCTGTGGCTCACACTACTGGCTTTTGGAACTTTGAAACTCTCAAGGTTGGAGACTCCATTCCCTGATCACAGTACAGAAAAGAATGAACAGAAAGGGCAAGGATCCGGGCCGAGGCCTGTTTCTTGGGGCATATATGGCCTCAGTGAAGAAGTCCCCAAAGCCTAATAGCATGGCTCTCTCACTAGAAGTCATGAGTGAAGGAGCCACCTTGTTCCTCCAGACCTGGATGCAGAAAAGAGAAATGGCCAAAGCTGACACAGGTTCTTTTGAAGACGCTGACAGTTCTGGTCATATTTCCAGGAGATAAAAGCTGCTCCCAACCATGTGGTAGGCTGACAGGGACCCACCATTCTCCTGGAAGCAACTCCATGGCCTCCTCCATGTGATGATGCTATCTTAGCAAGCTGGTGTTGTGTGCACATGGGCCAGAGTCAGAAGTCCCCAAGAGATGATAGCCTTCATGTACTTCGGAGCATTGTGTTCAATTCTAGGTGTCACAGTTTAGAGAGGACTTGACTACTCAAAGCCCTTCCAGAGAATGACTCCCTCCGTGAATGGTAAGAAGCTTGGAGACCACGCCATATGAAGAGCATTTCAAGAAGCTGGGCATGCTGCATTTCCCCATCACTTTTGTCTCATAGAAATCCCCAGTGGCCTTGCATGTATTTTTTATTTATTCTGCCATATTTATTTCCTCCATACTTATATGTACACGTTGTGTCCCCCAATGGAATGCAAGCTCCTTGACAGTAGGGACTGTTTCACTTTGGTCTCCGTGTCCTCACTCTGGGATTCTTCCTGGCATGCAGTAGATACTTAATAAATACTTGACTGATGTTTAGCTATGGAAAAGAAAAGCCGTAGGGAGGACATGACAGCTGTCATCAACAGGATTGATTTGACTCATTCTCTTTGGCTTCCAAAGACAGAACTAGGATTGACTGGGGTGGAGGGGTGGGGAAGCTGCAGAGGGACAGATTTGGGCTCAGTTTAAGAAAAAAATTCATTAGTTTTCCAAGAGTGGGACAGGCTGCTTTGGGGAGTACTGAGCTCCGTGTCATAGGCAGTCTTCAAGAAAAGGCTAGATAATCACTTGTTTGGAATGTCATAGAGAACATTTCTGCTCAGACAGCAGTTACTTAACCTATCTGGGCCTCAGTTTTCTCATCTGTAAAATGAGAAGATTGCCTTCAGTGGCCTCTAAGTTCCTTTCCAGCTCTAAATCTATGATCCCATGATCCTGAATACCTTCTGAGATCTTCAACTCCGAGTTTCTCTCATTCCTTCCACAGTCAGGTAGAAGCTGTTCCAGGACAATTCTCAGCTGCGTGATCTTGAACAAGTCACTTATCTTCGATGGGCTTCAGTCACGATCTCTTTGAAATGAGTGAGGTGGACTAAGTAATTTTTAGGATCTTTTCCCAGTCTGACATTCTTTGGGATAGAAGGAGCTTCACTAACTAATTCTTCCACGAGGGGTTGGACACGCTGCTCTGTGTCACCTGATAGGAAGACTGCTGTAGCTCTCAGAATCGGTTTGAAAACAGAAGGTAAATTAAACCCATATGCTTCCCCCAAAGGCAAAACCATATTCCTCCTGTTACCTTAAATGCCTGATTTTCATAAACCACTTTTTTCCTGTGAAAATTAATACCACATTTAAGTAAGATAAGGTCACATGTTATTTAGTCCCCTGTGCCAATGTCAGAACGAGGCTGATTTATAGTGGAAAGCAAAGACTGGGAGAGAAACTATTTGATGGAATGGAACGGGACTCCACTGGCCAGCGAGCTGCCTTCTGGGACAGGGCAATGGCCCCAAAGCCATCGTTCCAAATCGGGTTATGTTGGATGCAATCCCTCATTCTGAGGGATGGGATGTCTCTTCTTGTGGAATTGTCTCTGGCCTGCCTTCCAAACAGATGGATTCAAAGTGAAATTGTGGGAGAATTGAGATGACTGTAAGACTCCAGGAGTTAAGAGTTGGAAGAGACCTTGGAGATCACACAGTTCAGCATCCCCATATTACAGATAGGGAAACCGAGACGGTTAGGGCCAGGGGTGGGATTTGACTTGTCCAGGTTCACTCAGCTAGTAAACAGCAAAGTTGAAACTCTTAATTCAGATCTTCTTCTTCCAAATCTAGTACCTTAGAAGGCACTAGAGGCAGCTTGCCTAACTGGACTTTCTCTTCTTCCTGTCCCACATAATCCAATTAGCACATAACATTGTGGATAGTGCCAATATCCCTCAGTTTCCCTTTTAGGCAACAGAAAGGGAATATGACTGGTACATGAATATTTGGCTTTAAAAATTATTTTTGGTGGGCAGGTAGGTGGCTCAGTAGATAGAGAGCCAGGCCTAGAAATGGGAAGTCCTGGGTTCAAATGTGGCCTCAGACACTTCCTAGCTGTGTGATCCTGGGCAAGTCACTTAACTCCCACTGCCTATCCCTTCCTGCTTTTCTGCTTTGGAACCAATACACAGTATTGATTCTAAGATGGAAGGTGAGGGCTCTTAAAAATAAAAAATTTAAAAAGTGTTTGATCACGTTTAGGATTTCAGTGGATAGAGACAAAATGAATCTTGGGAGCAAATAGACTATTTTAGTGGACATACATCCATTCCAGGGTCCCTCCTATAGCCCTGAGGGCCATGAAAATGCTTGTGTGACTATGCCCTGTGCAGACAGTAGAATGCTTCTAGGAATCCCATTGCTGCTCAAGACAGCGGAGGTAGGCAAAAGTAGCTCAAGTCTCTTACAAATGCACCAGTACAGGCTGAGCAGGCCCCAGGTGTCCCGGAATACACCAACCAGTAAGAGTTGGATAGGGCTAAGTTTGAGAGTTGGTAGAATTCTTTGGAGAGGGTGCCCTCAGGGATACTCATCAGTCACACTCCAACTGTCTATCTTTTGGGCCCACTTTTCCTGTGGGAGGCTCAGCCTAAGCATAGCCTTGGGCCATAGAGTAGCCTCAGGGTGAGATATTCATCAGCTGCTCTATGGCCGAAGGCTATGCTTAGGCTGAGCCTCCTACTTATCCCTTCCGGCCTTAACCAACCGGCAGCGATGTGGGCATCTGTGGAACAAACTTTCCTTTACCCATCAGTCACCTTCCTGCTTGGCTGGTGTGTATTCAACCTCCTTGGCCCCCCTTGGCAAATCCTGATGATTTCTGTAGGCTCAAGAAACAGTTATTAAACACTTGATGCATACAGAGCTCTTTTTTAGAGGAAGTAAAATGGACAGTTTTATCACATGAAATTGGAAAAGGTTTTACACAAGCAAAATCAGTGCAGCCAAGATGAGAAGAAAAGCAGGGAAACTGGGAGAAAAAATTGACAGTAAGTCTCTTGAGTAAAGGCCTCATTTCTCAAATATATAAAGAACAGAGTCCCATTTACAAGAATACAAGTCATCCTCAATTGATGAATGGTCAAAAAGTATTAACAGTTTTCAGAAGAAACCATCAAAGTTACATGTGTACATGTATATATCATACAAAACTCTTGATTTGACTTCTGTTCATGGATTCTGTTCATGGTGCCATGTGTAAATTCAGCCCCTGTGCTCTCCACTGAGAGAACTTCTGTTATTCTGTCAATGTCTTTGTCCATCAACGTTCTACTTTCTGTTCCATCCTTGGCCAAAAGGCAACGTGCTGTTTCCAGTTGGCTAGATCAGTGAGAGGCCTATGTAGGCTGGCCGTGGGACTTGTGAAAGAACATTCAGTTTACAGGAAATATAGGGCTCTAGAACTGGAAGGGACCTTAAAGAGAATGCGGTTCAAACCCTTCATTTTATATTTGAGAAAACTGAGCCCCAAAGAGAGGCTTTCCCCATGATCATGTGTTATTACAGAAGCAAGATTCAAACTCATATCTTTTGACTCAAATTCCAATGACTTTTCCACAACAGCAGTCTGCCTCCATCATTCTTGCAGTTATGAACCTAAACTCTGACATCTGAGTGAGAACCTGTCCTGTTTTTAATCTTCTTTGGACAAAAAAAATCCCGTTGGTTCTCAGACAAAAGGATTTCTCGGGTACATTTAGGTTTTGGAGATACTATCTGAGCCCCAACCTGCACTGATGAGTTGGGTCTCTGGGAGTGTGACCACTATGGTCTCTCGGGGCTCTAGGGGTAACTCGGAGGGGTTGGGTTATTTTTTTAGTGCTATATAGCTCATAAGCACCCACAGTGTGTTTCTTCCCATGATTATTGGTTGATACCGATATCAGATGGCCAAACTTGACTGGTTTTTAGAAAGGGATATTGAACAAAATGATATGTTAAGAATAATTGGTACAGACGTACATCCCTAAAGTCTATGATATACCCTCCCACAATATTGCACAGAGTCCAGGGGAAAGTGGGCTCAAGCTTGGAGCACACATGGTTCCCCTTAAGCATGGTGCAGCTCTTTTGTAGAGCCTTGAATCTTCTTTTCCTCATCTTGTCCTATCTATCCTTGGCTCCCATTGTAGATTCTACCATCTGCCATTACTAGCCCAAGAACTCTGCTAGGACACTGGATGAAAAGTCCACAAACTCTGGTCTTCTTCAATTTGCCAGATGGGCAGGGGAGGAGGCCAAGGTAAAAGGGAAGGTGCTCTCATCTTCTTCTCCCAAGTGATCCCCTCTAAGGGGTTTCTCTCTTGTGGCTTGTAGTTGGTTTGAATCTTTAATATATGCCAGCCCAGTGGCTTAGACAGGCCCCAAAGGGAATGATCAAGTCTTTCAGCCAATGTGAACAGACTTCCTGTGATACCTGAGAGATCAAGGCCTTGTTTATACTGAGTGAATAATTGTTTTCTATTCTCAGCTAATGGATGCAGTGGCACTAAATGGGGCGGGGTGACTTTTTTTAACCCCTTACCTTACATCTTAGAATCTATCCTCTGTTTTAGTTGCAAGGCAGAAGAGCAGTAAGGGCTAGGCGATGAGAGTTAAGTGACTTGCCCAGGGTCACACAGTTGGGAAGTGTCTGTGGCCAAATTTGAATCCAGGATCTCCGATCTCTAGGTCTGGCTCTCTATCTATTGAGCCACCTAACTTCCCCTGGGGTAGAGTGATTTCAACCCTAATTTGGTATGTGGCTTTGGAAAGGCATTCTACCCTTTGTGAACAGAAATTATTTTGTCTATAAAATGGAAAGAAGAATCCTTGTGCTTTCCTCCCTTGCAGAGATATTATAAGACTAAAATAAGATCACGGATATAAAAATAATTTCAGCTCTTCACAGAAAAGCACAGTGGGATAGATTATTCTTATTGTTAATATTAATCCTCCACTGAAATCTTCTAGTGCCCCATTAGAACATGGAGGTGGCTACTGGGGAATTGGTGGAAGATAAAGTACTGGATGTCCTCAAGATTCCTTTCTGAGTCAAGAATGGCATGGACTACCATTATTGTTCCCATTTGTTGCCTGTCAGAAGAGCTGAACTTAAGAAAAGGGAAGTCATTTGGGATTGATCTCCAGTTCACTAGACAACATGGCCCGAGTCTTACCCTTGTCTCTTACCTTTCATTGCTGTTTTAGATCTTGGATCCTATTGGTCAGTAGTTCAGTCATGTCCAAATCTTTGTGACCCCATGGATTTCTACATGGTGAATTCTTGGCAAAGATATTGGAGTGGTTGGTTGGTTCCTTCTCCAGTGTGTTCCCATTTTACAGATGAGGAACTAAGGCAAATAGGGGTTAAGTGACTTTCCCAGGGTCACACTGGTAGTAAGTGCCTGAGGCTGGATTTGAATTCAGACCTTCCTGACCCCAGACCTGGCAGTGCTCTCTTTATCGCACCACCTAGCTACCCTCTAGGATCCTATAAATCAATCTATTTGCCCTTAGTTTCCTTAACTAGAAAGTGAGTGGATGGGACTAAATGACAATCTGGCTGGCAAGTAGCCATTGGATTTTTAAGAAGGATTAACATCCTCCCATCCCTACTCCTAGCAATCATCTCAGAGGAAGGGCTGTGATCAGGAGTGAAACAAGACAATGATCCTGAACCATTTTAGCAAGATTTAAAGGAATAGCCCCAGGGACCTGAGCAGAAAGCCACCAACCTGATCTAACTGTAATCCATGGGTTGACTTCCCTCCCAAGACCCTTGGCAGTTTTGTTTCTTAGGTTCATAGAATTTGGAGCTGGAAGGGCCCTTAGAGACCAGACCGTCTAGGATAAGCACACTGAGGCCCAGAGAAGACAAAAGACTTGTTCAAGGTCACACAGCCAGTAAGGGGCAGAGCTGGGCCAGGACGTCAGCCTAGCTTGACCACCTCTTGTTCACATACAGGTTGAACCAGATGACCCCTGAACAAGTCTTTTTTGCCTCTGATATTCTCAGATTCCATGATTCTGTGCCTCCAAAGCCAGGGCTTTTTCTCCTGCCTCCCCTACATCAGAGTGTGGGAGTTGGGCTCCAGGCCACATATACTCATTTCTGGGAGGGGATTGGGAACTAAAGCTGAGCTTGGAACTTTCAGGGGCTTTGGAATTTGGGAGATGGCCCAGTATAAGGGCAGGAAGGCCAAGGTGGGGGGGTGATTGTATGGGTGGAGAGCCCAGGGCTGTTGGCTAAAAATCGAGGGAGCTCAGGGACCTGTGAGGTGGAGTACTTGTCTATCCATGTGATAGAGTGGTGTAGTAGAAAGAGCAGTATGGCTAGAATCAAAAGGCCTGAGTTCAAATCCAGGTTCTGCTATTTACTGTCTGTGGAACTTTTGTCAAGCCTCAGTTTCTTCCTTTTCTAAAATGAGGGGCTTGGCTCCCATAACCTCTAAGATTTCTTTTAGTGCTGAATCCTGTGGTCCGAAGAAAACTTTATGTAAAAATAAGACTACAGGTTTTTATAATGGATCAGGTCCCTTGCCAAGTAGGAAGAAAAAGACTTGCCAGCAAGAATTCCAGACCTGCTTCCAACCAGAGGCAACCCTTTACTTGTAAGGCCCTGAACCCCTCCGTCCACTTTGCAGGGATCCTAAATCTTTTTTTGCTTTAGACTATTTTTCCATGGTTACACGATTCATGATCCCCCGCCCCCCACCTCTTCCCTCCCGCTTCTCAGAGCTGACAAGCAGTTCCACTGGGTTATCCGTGTATCATTGTTCAAAACCGATTTCCATGTTATTCATATTTGCAATAGAGTGATCTCATGACACCAAAACCCTAATCATGTCCCTGTCGAACCACGTGATTGATCATATGTTTTTCTTCTGCGTTTCTGCTCCCACAGATCTTTCTCTGGATGTGGATAGTGTTCTTTCTCCGAAGTCCTTTGGGATTGTCCTGGGTCATTGCATTGCTGCTAGTAGAGAAGTTCATTACGTTCGATTGTGCCACAGTGTATCAGTCTCTGTGTACAATGTTCTCCTGGTTCTGCTCCTCTCACTCTGCATCACTTCCTGGAGGTCGTTCCAGTCCCCGTGGAATTCCTCCACTTTATTATTCCTTTGAGCACAATAGTATTCATCACCAACATATACCACAATGTGTTCAGCCATTCCCCAATCGAAGGGCATCCCCTCATTTTCCAATTTTTTGCCACCACAAAGAGCGCAGCTATGAATATTCTTGTACAAGTCTTTTTCCTTATTATCTCTTTGGGGTACAAACCCAGCAGTGGTATGGCTGGATCGAAGGGCAGACAGTCTTTTAGCGCCCTTTGGGCATAGCTCCAAATTGCCCTCCAGAATGGTTGGATCAATTCACAGCTCCACCAGCAATGTATCAGCATCCCAACTTTGCCACACCCCCTCCAACATTTATCACTTTCCTTTGCTGTCATGTTAGCTGATCTGCTAGGTGTGAGGTGATACCTCAGAGTTGTTTTAATTTGCATTTCTCTAATCAGGAGGTATTCATTTTTTATTTTTTTATAACTATTCTTTTTTAATATATATATTTTAATTTAAATTAATTTATTTAGTCCATTTAGAACATTATTCCTTGGTTACAAGAATCATATTCTTTCCCTCCCTCCCCTGCCTCCACCTTTCCCGTAGCCCATGCACAATTCCACTGGGTATTAAATGTGCCCTTGGTCAGAACCCATTTCCATGTTGTTGTTTGCACCAGGATGTTCATTTAGAGTCTACATCCCCAAGCATATCCTTTCGACCCATGTATTCAAGCAGTTGTTTTTCTTCTGTGTTTCTACTCCCGCAGTGTTTCCTCTGGATGTTTGTAGTGTTCTTTTTCGTAATCCCTCTGAGTTGTTCAGGATCACTGCATTGCCACTAATGGAGAAGTTAATCAGGAGGGATTTAGAACACATTTTATTGATAGTTTTGATTTCTTTATCTGAAAACTGCCTATTCATGAGGGATCCTAACTCTTATAAGGGCATGTGACTCAAAGGTGGGTTCCCAAATCTCACAAAAGTAAATAGTCTTTAAGCCTGAAGTAGTTTTCTTTCCCAAACTCCAGCTGGTGAGTTCAGATTCTTCTTCTTGGTACTCAAAGATCTCCTTAAATCATATACCCTTTCTTCAAGGAAAAGAAAGTCATGGAGCTAGGCCTTAAAGCTGTTCCTGTCCACCCTGGCCCCTGAGATCTCTCTCTCTCTCTCTCTCTCTCTCTCTCTCTCTCTCTCTCTCTCTCTCTCTCTCTCTCTCTCTCTCTCTCTCTCAACCCTTACCTTCCATCTTGGAGTCAATGCTGTGTATTGGCTCCAAGGTAGAAAAGTGGTAAGGGCTAGGCAATGGGGGTCAAGTGACTTGTCCAGGATCACATAGCTAGGAAGTGTCTGAAGTCAAATTTGAACCCAGGACCACCTGTCTCTAGGCCTGGCTCTCAATCCACTGAGCCACCCAGCTGCCCCTGAGATCTTTCTCTTTCCTGAACCTCCATCAGGTTAATGGTCTCTCCTACATTTTCTTTCACTTAGAGGCTCAGGATTTATCCACTATGGCATAATGATAGGAGACCTTGGAAGAACGTCAGGGATTTGTGTGGTCTTCCAGAGTGTGGTCTATGATGATAATAACTAGCATTTATTACAAAGGGGTTTTTTCCGCATATTTGCAAAGTACATTATATTGATTAATTCATTTGGTACTATTATTGTTCCCCTTTTATGGATGAGGAAATCGAGACACAGAGAGCTAAGTGATATGTCCAGGGTCACACTGCTAACAAATGCTTGGTGTAGGATTTGAACTCAAATCTTCCTGGCTTCAAGGTCGTCACTCTCCCTGCTACCTCATAATCAGTCCTCTAAAAGGGATCTTGCTTTAAGACTTTGGCCTTTATTGGAGTGTGGCCTATATATAGATCAATATAGTAAGTTTTCTTGATCAAGTTTGGGAGCCTAGCTAATGTACTGGAGACTGTTTGGAGGGATAAAGAGATCTCTCACCTCCACCCTCACTCCAGACTTGCATCTCTTATCGCCTCTTTGGGCACCCTGAGCTGCATGTCCTGTAGGCATCTCCAACTCAGTGTGTCCATAGGTAAGTTGATTATTCTCCTTCCCCCACCCCAACTCTCCCTTCTTCCTAATTTCTCTATTACTATCGGAATGCACCACCTTCCTGTCACCTGACCTGCAAACTAGGTGTTCTCTTTGATTCTGCACTGTCTGTCGTTCCTCCTAGCCCATCAGTTGTCAGGTCCTATTAGTTCTACCTGTGTAACATCTCTGATATACACCCCCTTCTCTCCTCTGATCTTGCAAGGCCTGCGCCATTACAGATAACCTGCTGGTTGGTTTCTCTGCTGTCTGACCATGTCACCATGCCACCTCCAATCACCTCCAGTGGTTCCCAAATGCCTCCAGGATCAAATAGAAAATCCTCCATTTGACTTATAAAGCCTTTCATCACCTGAGCCTCTGTCTACCTTTCTAGTCTTCTCATACCTTACTCTTCCCCTACCCATCCATTGACATGGGTCTCCTTGCTATTCTTTGAATGCGACATTCCCTCCATTTCCCCAGTCAAAGCATTTTCACTGGCATTTTCCCTTCTCATCTCTGCCTCCTAGCTTCTCTGGCTTCCTTCCATTGTTAGCTGAAGTCCCCTCTGTAAGCAGCTTTGGCCCAGGCAGGCTGGATCTTCTTTGTAATGTGAATGTTTGCATGTTGGTTCTCTCGTTAGACTGTAAGCTCCTTGAGAGCAGGGACTGTTTTTGCCTTTCTTTGTTTGGTATCTCCTGTGTTTAGCACAGTGCTTTGCATACACAGTGGTTGCCTAATAAGTGCTCGTCAGATGACTGGGAATCAGGAAAGCATCTGGGTGGCACCTGCTTGGGCCCTATCCCAGTGCTCCATGGGGTAGGCTATAAACAACCAGAGGTCGTGGAAGTTGCCGAACGGAAGGAGCTCATTTTGGATCAAAACCAAAATTACCCTGGAGATTGCACAGGTTAGTTCATATTTCTGTGGAACTTGAAGGTTTGCAAAATCCTTCTCTTTATGCCAGATTTATGAGGTCGGTGGCTCAGGTATAATTCCCATCATCTTTGTAACCAGGGATTGATCAGGGCATGGGCAAAGCAGCCCTTCCTGATTTTGGCCAACCACATATTCTAGCTAAGTACTTGGGCATTTGGGGGATGATGAACTTTGGCTGCTTCTGGTTGTTTCCCTTAGCTTTATGGGAACGATGGAGGTTCTGAAGTCTCCCTGAGCTATAAACTTTTCTGTTCGGAGGCATCGTCCAAGTTTTAAGTCTGGTGTTTAGAAGATATAGTCCCAAACCCAGGATTATGGATGTAGACTTTAGCTGCCATTTGCTCATGAATGAATGGAGGCTGGGAGATAGGGTGAACTAACCTTTCTCCTCCCCTCATAAGAGTCCATTTTATTCACAGCTGGAAAGAAGAGAAGAGAAGAGAGCGACAGGAGTGGAATCATTCCATTTTTAAGGGCCCACTGAGTTATTGACTCTTCTTGCCCAGGGCTCAATAAGGAGTTGCTCCAGCATCTCAAAGCATCAACCCTTCAGTGCTAAGTAAACTATGACCTGAAGAATCCAGGATCCATCATCATCAAAGCTCACAAGTACCTAACTAGAACATTGGGACAATCCAAAGTCAGGGACAGATTTACATGTACCCTATTCAAGACCTACTTATATCTGCTTTACAGATGATGGGATCAGGAGTCAGAGCAGTGAGGTGGTTTGCCCAAGGTCATAAGCAGGAAGTAGGAGAGTCAGGTCTTAAACGCAGATCATCTTCCTTGGAGCCCGTTTCTTCTCTCCCTATACCACGCTGCCTCTGTAATCCTGTTGTTTGGTTTTCCCTGTTGTTCACTTGACAACTGATATTTTTGTGGCAACACAGATGATAGTTGACTAGTAATGGTAATTGGATGCTGGTTGTACGAAGCCTCCTTCTGAGATTTAGCTGATTTTTTGGACCCAGACATTGAGATAACAGTAGGAGTCCTTAGTGGCAGGGCCAGTTGAGCATTCATTTCTCATTAGCCAAATCAACATGTGGCCAGGCATACAGAGACCAAGACAGAAAGGGGAGTTGCCTCCTTTCTCTCCACTAGTCCCTGCTGCCTGCTGGAGCCATGGTAGCCCTCCATGGCCACATTAGGACCTATGGAGATAGACAAAGGTAATAAAATAGACACATGAAGTGGGCCTCTATAAAGATCTCTGCAGTGGGAGACAGTTATCCTTGTGTCTTAGGTCCTACCAGGTCCTTTGGTCCCAGGTTACTGGGTGGAACTTCTAGAGAAAGGGTTTAAAGGGATCCTTGGCATATTCTTTTTTTTTTTTAAATATATTTTATTTGATCATTTCCAAGCATTATTCGTTAAAGACATAGATCATTTTCTTTTCCTCCCCCCCCCACCCCCCATAGCCGACGCATAAGTCCACTGGGCATTAGATGTTTTCTTGATTTGAACCCATTGCTTTGTTGATAGTATTTGCATTAGAGTATTCATTTAGAGTCTATCCTCTGTCATGTCCCCTCAACCGCTGTATTCAGGCAGTTGCTTTTTCTCGGTGTTTCCACTCCCATAGTTTATCCTTTGCTTATGAATGGTGTTTTTTTTTCTCCTGGATCCCTGCAAGTTGTTCAGGGACATTACACCACCACCAATGGAGAAGTCCATTACGTTCGATTATACCACAGAGTATCAGTCTCTGTGTACAATGTTCTCCTGGTTCTGCTCCTCTCGCTCTGCATCACTTCCTGGAGGTTGTTCCAGTCTCCATGGAACTTCTCCACTTTATTATTCCATTTAGCACAATAGTATTCCATCACCAACATATACCACAGTTTGTTCAGCCATTCCCCAATTGATGGGCATCCCCTCGTTTTCCAGTTTTGGGCCTTGGCATATTCTGAATGGGATTTGGTCAGAATACCAGAGCAGGAAGGGGCTTTCGAGATCATTTAGTCAAACCACAATATTTCACAAAGAAGGAAAACAGGGCACAGGTAGAGAAATGGCTCAGGTCACAAAGCCATGTTATTTCCACTACTATTCAATATAAGTTCAACAAATGATCATTTGGTGAATAAATAAGTACATGAACAGACCTTTATTAAACTCCTACTATGGGACTTCACTCATTGCAAGGGATACAAAGATGCAGAGACAATCTTTGCTTTCCTGGAGTTTACGATTCATTTTGGTGAAATGATAAACATAAAGAATAGCAGAATCACACTGAAGTCCTGAGGTGGTCAGTATCAGCCAAAACAGATTAATGATGGCTCCCATCTCTCTCTCTCTCTCTCTCTCTCTCTCTCTCTCTCTCTCTCTCTCTCTCTCTCTCTCTCTCTCTCTCTGTGTCTCTCTCTCTGTCTCTCTCCCTCTTTGTCTGTCTGTCTGTCTCTCCTCTCTCTGTCTCCGTCTCTCTGTATCTCTCCTCTCTCTGTGTCTCTATCTCCCCTGCCCCCTCTCTCTCTTCTGTCTCTGTCTCTCTCTGTGTCTCTGTTTCCCCCCACCCCCCGGTGTCTCTTTCCCAGGATAGCTAAGCAGGGCCACAGTGATCTCTATCAGATCATTCATCCCTGTTGAGATCCTGTCAATGAGGAAACAAAGGCTAGGAGAGGTTGAAATGACTTGCCTCATGGTCACCCAGGGGCAGTCCTTGAACTCACTGAGTTTCTGTGGCTCCTAGGCCACACCATGCTATCTTGCTGCCATAAAGTAAAGGAAAAGGAAAAAAGAGATATTTCCGCTGGAGCAGTCCAATCTCTGCAGTTATTTCTCTGGGACAGCTCTTATCTAAAGTGGGAGAATCCAAAGGGGAGGCGACAGTGTTTCAAATGAGTGCATCTAACCTTAGCCAAGCTGCTTCTCATCTTTGGGCCTCAGTTGCCTCCTTTGTAAATGGAGGCGAATTCCCTCTAGTTCAGCCAACCAGAGGATTGTTAAGGACCTAAATTCCATATCCCGTGCATAGGGTACTGGTCTGGGACTGCAGGCGATTTCCCCTCCTGGCTGGTGCTTCTAATCCATCTCTAGCCTGCTTTATCTACCCCTCTAACCTCCCACCTGGGCCTTTTTTGATACCCCACTCCTTTGCTTTTAGAAAGGATTAGAGGGCTCTCCAGCACTGAAAAGATCTGCCCTTCGAGGGTCTCTGAGGACAAGAGAGACCGTTCTAGACAATGCTGTTGCCGTTGGCAGCCCAGGCTTGGACTGGACAACTTCTGGAGGCCATTCCAGTTTCAGGAGTTGAAGTTGATGATTGGAAAAAAAGAGCTTGCTCATAATTGGGAACTGAAATCCGAGTTGCACATGATTCATCTTCTCGGAATGCGTAGCCTTCACACCAGTCATGGTGCGAGCCCCCAACTCGTTCTTCTTTGCCTTCCTGCCATGCTTTGAGAACACAGTACTCTGCCTTTATCACCCTCTGTTGTCCTGGTGTCTCTCTCTGTCTGCCTCACTTTGTCTCAGTAGTATCATGTATGTGCTTTTCCTGGGGTGCTCCCTTCCCTTTTGCCCTTTCTTTCTTCTCTCCCTCTCTTCTCTTTGCCTTTCATTCTTCTCTTTCTCTCCTTTCTTTCTCCCTTAACATATATACTCCCTGTTTCCCTCCCTCCTTCCCTTCCTTCCTTCTTTCCTTCCTCATCCCTCCCCCCCATTCTTTCAGACAGAAAGCATGACCTCAACTGTTGGCATGGTCTATAAACAGCATTATCTGAATTCTTGGCAAACTCCCAGTTTAGGGAATATTGGGCTTGCAGGAGGTTCTGGGTAGCTAAAGGAAACATAAAATTAATTAGCAACATAATTTGGGGCTTTACCTGCCTTGTAAAAGTGCATGGGTGTTTGTACTAGTAAGAGCTTTTTGGCCAAAGTCCTGCTTTCGTATTTTAAGAGGTTGGAGTTTGAAAAGAAATACACTGAGGAAAATGGTAGTTTTCTTCATGTCATTGGTTTCGCTAGTTCAGGGCAAGAAGGCCCAAGAAATAAATAAGGGCCCTGGGCCATGAGGAAGTGAAAAGAGGTCTTGATTTAGAGCCATTGGGTGTAAGTTCAAGTCCTAGAGCTGACACTACCTGTCTCTGTGACCTTGGGCAAGTTACTCTGCCTCATCTGTAAGATGGGGGTGATAATCATATTTTTACTCCGTGCCTCAACATCCATGCTAAAAGGGAGGAATGGGTGTCATTGTTAGTATCCTCATGTGACCCTTGGTAGATCGCTTTGACTCCCAGGGCCCTCAGTTTCCTCAATCAACCACTCAATAAATATTTATTAAGTGTCTACGGTGTGCCAGGTACTATATATATGTTAAGTACTGGAGATCCAAGTGCAAAAGATGAAATAATACTTGCTCTCTGTGGGCTTACATTCTAATGAAGGAGACGCCATATATATGTAATATATAGCAGCAATGCAAATATATACATATGTAGGTGTGAACGGCACTTGGATCTCATTCAGACTGGCCACATCTTCCTCTTGGGATTGAAGGGGTACTCCTGAGGTATTAGGGTGTCTCTTTTCAAATGCTATCAGCTTGAGGCCTCATTGTTAATGGCCAGTTTCATTTAACCAAATAATATTGATTGGCTTAGAGAAGGGGATATTTGCTCCAGAAAGCGTAATAACAGGAATCCCAACACTTTGGAGCACATTTTCCCCTTTGCCACCTTGGCCCCCAGGGACAGTGGGCGCATGCTATAAGCATGGTTTGTAGGGAGTTTTAGCGCCGCCACATTAATGCCCAAATGTAGCATTATTGCTGAATAGATGTCCTTGTCTTAGCTGCTAGCTACATTGGTGGGCCCTAAAAGTCACCCATTCTTCTTTGGAGCCTCCAAGCTGCAGTGGCTGTCTGCAAACTTGAACACAGGCTCCATTCCTTGATCTGCTGGTGACTTGCTCTCCTGACCTTTTGAAACTCCCAAGTCATAGTTTCCAGTTTTCTTTACCTAAAATGAAAGAACAAATGCCAAAACCAAGATCGAGGGCCCATATTCATGAAGCTAGCCTCAGTAGCCTCAGATGGAGAGGGTCCAAGGCTTCTTTCTCCCTTTATAGCATTGTCTCCCTTTTTTCACCAGAACACCACTGGGTAGAAATAAGTCATATCAAAGGAACAGATAGGCTTTGCACAACTGGTACCTTTTGATGGGCACCTTCCTGTTTCTGCTGAAGTGGCCAATCAAAGATGCTCATATTCATCACGTGGTAGGAGACCAGAATCACTTACAGTGTCTTTGTGTGTTCCAAAATCCATGTGGAAATTTCATCATCTAAAGAGTCTTCACGTACTCAAAAGGACCAGGTTCATTGGCCTCCTTTTTTTGTCTCCATGTTTCTTGGCTTCATTCTGGCTTAGGGTGAGAGGGGCCCAGTCTTCCTTTTATACACACACAGACCTCTGTCTCTGTCTCTCTGTCTCTCTCTGTTTCTCTGTCTCTTTCTGTCTCTCTCTCTCATTCTTGGTCTCTGTCTCTCTCTGTCTCACTCTCTCTCTGTTTCTCTTTCTCTGTCTCTGTCTCTCCTGTACTAAAATACAAGGTACTATGGGAGAGGGGGCTCTAGCAGTTGAAGGGAACAAGGAAAGCTTCCTGTAGAAGACAGTGGCTGAGCCACGTTTTAAAGGAAGAGAAGCTCCCTGTGAGATGAAGGTAAGCTGGGGATCTACTCCAAACATGAATGGAGATGGCTAGTGAAAAGGCCCAGAGATATAATGGGTATGCAGGGAAAAGTTTGGCTACATCACTGAGAACATTATGGGGAGTAACATAGATGAGGTTAGAAAGGCAGGCTGTCTTCAAAACTAAACTGGGGAGTTTTATTTTCTTCTAGTGTCAGTGGAAAAGTACTGCAATTGGTTGAATTGGGAAGTCACATGGCTCCATTCATGCTTAAGGAGAAGGGCTTTGGCAACAGTGTGTACCATGGACTGGATTGGTGAGAGACAATGAAGCCAAGCAGGAGGCTCTTTTGATAATCTCTGGGAGAGATGTTGAAGGCCTAACCTTAGGTGGTAGCAGTGTGAGTTGAGAGAAGAAAGGATGCGATGCAAGACATGTTGTAAAGGTGGAAATGGCAAGTTGTGGCAACTGATTGGTTGTGGAGGGAGGAGAGGGAGAGGTAAGAGTCAAGGATAATGCTGACTTTGGGAACCTGAAACACGGGAAGGATAGTGGCCCTTTGCTAGGAACAGACAAGTCTGGAAGGGGAGAGGGTTTAGGAGGAAAGAATGAGTTCAGTTTGGGATATGTTGGGTTTACGATGTCTCTAGAGCATCCAGTTTGACATATCCAAATAGCCAGTTGGATCCAACATGCAATCCAGTTTGGTGAATTGCCTGTGGGCAAAGGTGGGGCTTCTGAGGTTACCCAGAGAGCAGAGAGAGAGAGAGAGAGAGAGAGAGAGATAGATAAGTGTTTTGCCCAGGACAGAAAATTGGGGGCAGTGATGTGGATGATGATCTGGTAAAGGAAAATGAAAAGGAGCAGTCAGACTGGGAGGAGTGAGAAGGAAAGGATGGTCTGCAGTGTAAGCTGGATGTAGCAGGTGGATGGAGAAGGATGAAGATTGAGAAAAGACCATCAGATGTGGCAGTGAAGAGAAGAGCTTTACAGAGAGCTGCTTCACTGAAGGGTGAAGTTAGAAGCCAGATTGTAAAGGGTCAGAGAAGGATGCAGAGGAAGTAGAGGCAGCAAGCTTCTGCCCTTTCTCTTTGGAGAAACGAAGGGACTGCATTAATGACCTTTAAGGTCTGTCCCTTCCACGGCTAAATCCTTTTTTTTTTTTTTAATATATTTTATTTGATCATTTCCAAGCATTATTCGTTAAAGACATAGATCATTTTCTTTTCCTCCCCCCCACCCCCCATAGCCGACGCGTAAGTCCACTGGGCATTGGATGTTTTCTTGATTTGAACCCATTGCTTTGTTGATAGTATTTGCATTAGAGTGTTCATTTAAAGTCTATCCTCTGTCATGTCCCCTCAACCTCTGTATTCAGGCAGTTGCTTTTTCTCGGTGTTTCCACTCCCATAGTTTATCCTTTGCTTATGAATGGTGTTTTTTTTCTCCTGGATCCCTGCAGGTTGTTCAGGGACATTACACCGCCCCTAATGGAGAAGTCCATTACGTTCGATTATACCACA
The DNA here is from genome assembly GCF_027887165.1 of Monodelphis domestica. Taxonomy (NCBI): domain Eukaryota; kingdom Metazoa; phylum Chordata; class Mammalia; order Didelphimorphia; family Didelphidae; genus Monodelphis; species Monodelphis domestica. The sequence continues at coordinate 30,810,750 of NC_077235.1, forward strand.
GTGTATTAGTCTCTGTGTACAATGTTCTCCTGGTTCTGCTCCTCTCGCTCTGCATCACTTCCTGGAGGTTGTTCCAGTCTCCATGGAACTTCTCCACTTTATTATTCCTTTGAGCACAATAGTATTCCATCACCAACATATACCACAGTTTGTTCAGCCATTCCCCAATTGATGGGCATCCCCTCGTTTTCCAGTTTTGGGCCACCACAAAGAGCGCAGCTATGAATATTTTTGTACAAGTCTTTGTGTCCATTATCTCTTTGGGGTACAGACCCAGCAGTGCTATGGCTGGGTCAAAGGGTAGATATTCTTTTGTCGCCCTTTGGGCATAGTTCCAAATTGCCCTCCAGAATGGTTGGATCAATTCACAACTCCACCAGCAATGAATTAATGTCCCTACTTTGCCACATCCCCTCCAGCATTCATTACTTTCCTTTGCTGTTATGTTAGCCAATCTGCTAGGTGTGAGGTGATACCTCAGAGTTGTTTTGATTTGCATCTCTCTGATTATAAGAGATGTAGAACACTTCTTCATGTGCTTGTTAATAGTTTTGATTTCTTTATCTGAGAACTGCCTATCCATTTCCCTTGCCCATTTATCAATTGGAGAATGGCTTGATTTTTTGTACAATTGATTTAGCTCATTATAAATATGAGTAATTAAACCTTTGTCAGAGGTTTCTATGAAGATTTTTTCCCAATTTGTTGTTTCCCTTCTGATTTTAGTTATATTGGTTTTGTTTGTACAAAAGCTTTTTAGTTTGATGTAGTCAAAATTATTTATTTTACATTTTGTGATTCTTTCTATATCTTGCTTGGTTTTAAAGCCTTTCCCCTCCCAAAGGTCTGACATGTATACTATTCTGTGTTTACCCAATTTACTTATGGTTTCCTTCTTTATGTTTAAGTCACTCACCCATTTTGAATTTATCTTGGTGTAGGGTGTGAGGTGTTGATCTATTCCTAGTCTCTCCCACACTGTCTTCCAATTTTCCCAGCAGTTTTTATCGAATAGTGGATTTTTGTCCCAAAAGCTGGGATCTTTGGGTTTATGGTATACTGTCTTGCTGAGGTCGTTTTCCCCCAGTCTATTCCACTGATCTTCCTTTCTGTTTCTTAGCCAGTACCAAATTGTTTTGATGACTGCTGCTTTGTAATATAGTTTGAGGTCTGGGACTGCAAGGCCCCCATCATATGTGTTTTTTTTTCATTATTTCCCTGGATATCCTTGATCTTTTGTTCTTCCAAATGAACTTTGTTATGGTTTTTTCTAAATCAGTGAAGAAGTATTTTGGTAGTTCAATGGGTATGGCACTAAATAGATAAATAAGTTTGGGTAGGATGGTCATTTTTATTATATTGGCTCGTCCTATCCATGAGCAGTTAATGTTTTTCCAATTGTTCAAGTCTAGTTTTAGTTGTGTGGCGAGTGTTTTGTAGTTGTGTTCATATAGTTCCTGTGTTTGTCTTGGGAGATAGATTCCTAGGTATTTTATTTTGTCTAAGGTGATTTTGAATGGGATTTCTCTTTCTAGTTCTTGCTGCTGAGCTGTGTTGGAGATATATAGAAAAGCTGATGATTTATGTGGGTTTATTTTGTATCCTGCAACTTTGCTAAAGTTGTTGATTATTTCAATTAGCTTTTTGGTTGAATCTCTAGGATTCTTTAAGTAGACCATCATGTCATCCGCAAAGAGTGATAACTTGGTCTCCTCCTTGCCTATTCTGATACCTTCAATTCCTTTATCTTCTCTAATTGCTACTGCTAGTGTTTCTAGTACAATGTCAAATAGTAGAGGTGATAATGGGCATCCTTGTTTCACTCCTGATCTTATTGGGAATGCATCTAGTTTATCCCCATTGCAGATGATATTAGCTGTTGGTTTTAGATATATACTGTTTATTATTTTTAGGAATGACCCTTCTATTCCTATGCTTTCTAGTGTTTTTAATAGGAATGGGTGTTGTATTTTATCAAAGGCTTTTTCTGCATCTATTGAGATAATCATGTGGTTCTTGCTAGTTTGCTTGTTGATGTGGTCAATTATGTGGATGGTTTTCCTAATGTTGAACCAGCCCTGCATCCCTGGTATGAATCCTACTTGATCATGGTGAATGATCTTTCTGATCACTTGCTGGAGTCTTTTTGCTAGTATCCTATTTAAAATTTTTGCATCTATATTCATTAGGGAGATTGGTCTATAGTTTTCTTTCTCTGTTTTTGACCTGCCTGGTTTTGGAATCAGTACCATGTTTGTGTCGTAAAAGGAGTTTGGTAGAACTCCCTCTTTGCTTATTATGTCAAATAGTTTGTATAGTATTGGGGTTAACTGTTCTCTGAATGTTTGATAGAATTCACAGGTGAATCCATCAGGCCCTGGGGATTTTTTCTTAGGAAGTTCTTTGATGGCTTGATGGATTTCAATTTCTGATATGGGATTATTTAAGAATTCTATTTCCTCTTCTGTTAGTCTAGGCAGTTTGTATTTTTGTATATATTCATCCATTTCTCCTAAATTGGTGTATTTATTGCCATATAATTGGGCAAAGTAATTTCTAATGATTGCCTTAATTTCCTCCTCATTGGAGGTGCTGTCCCCCTTTTCATCTTTAATGCTGTGAATTTGCTTTTCTTCCTTCCTTTTTTTAATTAGATTGACCAGTACTTTGTCTATTTTGTTTGTTTTTTCAAAGTACCAGCTTCTTGTCTTATTTATTAAATCAATAGTTCTATCACTTTCGATTTTATTAATTTCTCCCTTAATTTTTAGGATTTCTAATTTGGTTTTCTGCTGGGGGTTTTTAATTTGATCGCTTTCGAGTTTTTTCAATTGCATTTCCAATTGATTGATCTCTGCTCTCCCTTGTTTGTTAATATGAGCTTTCAGGGATATGAATTTGCCTCTGATTACCGCTTTGGCTGCATCCCAAAAGGTTTGAAAGGATGTTTCGCCATTGTCATTTTCCTTGATGAAATTATTAATTGTTTCTATGATTTCTTCTTTAGCTAAACGGTTTTGGAGTATCATATTGTTTAATTTCCAATTGGTTTTAGATTTGGTTTTCCATGTACCATTACTAATCATTATTTTTATTGCCTTGTGATCTGAGAAGGCTGCATTCATTATTTCTGCTTTTTTGCATTTGTGTGCTATGTTTCTGTGACCTAATGTATGGTCAATTTTTGTGAATGTGCCATGTGGTGCTGAGAAGAAGGTGTATTCCTTTTTATCCCTATTTATTTTTCTCCATATGTCTATTAATTCTAATTTTTCTAAGATTTCATTCACTTCTTTTACCTCTTTCTTATTTATTTTTTGATTTGATTTATCTAAATTTGATAATGGTTGGTTTAAGTCTCCCACTAGTATGGTTTTATTGTCTATTTCTTCCTTCAATTCTCCTAGTTTCTCCATTAGAAATTTGGGTGCTATATTATTTGGTGCATACATGTTGATTAATGATATTTCCTCATTGTCTAGAGTCCCTTTTAACAAAATATAATTACCTTCCCTATCCCTTTTGATCAGGTCTATTTTTGCATTGGCTTTATCAGATATCATGATTACCACTCCTGCCTTCTTTCTATCAGTTGAGGCCCAGAAGGTCTTACTCCATCCTTTAATTCTGACCTTGTGGGTGTCAACCCGCCTCATGTGTGTTTCTTGAAGACAACATATGGTAGGGTTTTGGATTCTAATCCATTCAGCTATTCGTCTACGTTTTATGGGTGAGTTCATCCCATTCACGTTCAAAGTTATGATTGTCATTTGTGGACTCCCTGGCATTTTGATTGCCTTCCCTAATTCTAACCTTTTCTTCTTCGGCTCTACCTTTTAGTCCAGTGATTTACTTTGAATCAGTCCCCCTTGTCCCCTCCCTTGATGTTTCCCTTTTTAGTCCCTCCCTTTTTGTTCCCTCCCCCTCCCCCCTCTCTTTCCCTCCCTTTTTGTTCTCCCTCTCCCCCTCCCCCCCTTGGTTTTCCCTTCTCCTTACCCTTGTTGGGTAAGATAGAATTCAAGATCCCAATGGATCTGGATGTTTTTCCCTCTCAGAGTTGATTTCCCTGAGATTGAGGTTTAAGTAAACCCCCCCCCCTCTCTTCCTCTCCTTCTTATAGGAGTTTTCTTCCCCTCCCCTTCCCCTGTGAATCTTTGTGTGAGAACCATTATTCTATTTGGTCTTTCTTTACCCCCTATTTATACATTACATTTTCCCCACATATTAGTATACATAGGTTGATATAAATGTAGTCCTTATAGAAGAGAGTTTGAGTAAAAGAAGATAACATTTTTCCCCTTTCCTTAATATTTACCTTTTCAGGTATTCCTTGCTCTTTGATTTTCGGTATCAAACTTTCCACAGAGCTCTGGTCTTTTCTTTGCAAAAAGTTGGAAGTCTTCTATTTTGTTGAATGCCCATACTTTCCCTTGGAAGTATATAGTCAGTTTTGCTGGGTAGCTGATTCTTGGTTGGAGACCCAGCTCTCTTGCCTTTCTGAAGATCATGTTCCATGCCTTACGATCATTCAGCGTAGAACTTGCAAGGTCTTGTGTGACCCTGATTGGCATTCCTTTATATCTAAATTGTCTTTTTCTGGCTTCCTGTAGGATTTTTTCTTTTGTTTGATAGCTTTGGAATTTGGCAATTACATTCCTGGGAGTTGTCTTTTGGGGGTTTAGTGTAGAAGGTGTTCTGTGAGCTCTGTCAGTGGATGTATTGCCCCCTTGTTCTAGAATCTCTGGGCAATTTTCTTTGATTATATCTTGTATCACCATGTCCAGTTTGGTGTTTATTTCTGGCTTTTCTGGGAGTCCAATTATTCTTAAATTTTCTCTTCTCCCCCTGTTTTCCAGATCTATCACCTTGTCGGTGAGATATTTTATGTTCTCTTCTAATTTCTTGGTGTTTTGGCTTTGCTTTATTAGTTCTTGCTTTAAAGCCTGGTTTTCTTTTACAGTTTGGTCAAACTGGTTTTGTAGATGCGTGAATTTCTTTTGCATCATTTCCCACTTTTCCTCCCAGAGGGCTTCCATCTTTTTGGTCCTTTCTGATTCAAATTCTTCATGGGTTTGTGGAGAGTTTCTATTTCCTTTGGGAGATTTTGGAGAATTTTCTTGTATATCTTCTTCTATCTGCTCTGTATTTTGTATTTTGGCTCCATAGAATGTGTCCAGAGTCGCCCCTTTCTTCTTATTTTTCTTGGTATTTTGGGGCTTCTGTGCTTCTGTGGAGTTTGTCATCTCTGAACGTGGAGGATTGGCTTTTCTTGTCTTTGTCTGGTGATCAGAGGCTTTAGTCCTGGGCAGATGTTGGTTCTATGAGCGTTCCCTGGGTTAAACTGAATATGCCTCACTGGAACTTGAATGGAAGGGTCGGACCACGAGGCCACACTCTCCCCCTGGCTCGATTTCCGGAAGTTGCCTTCAGAATCCCTGGCCGTGAGGCTGTTTCATCGGCCTGCGGGGGGATGGGCTGCCGCTTCCCCAAGCTCCGAGAGCACAGACTTTCACTGAGACTTGGATAGCAGGATCCAGCCCGTGAGGCTGTCTTGCCCGCCCTGAGGGTTGCTGTTGTTTTGACCAGCTCTCTGCAGCAGAGGCCCCAGGCAGTAACTTTCACCCTGACCGACAGGCTCTCTGCAGCGGAAGCCCCAGGCAGTAACTTTCACCCGGACTGGGACTTGGGTAGAAGACCCTGAGGGTTGTTGTTCCTCAGACCCTGCTCTCTGAGCCCGGCGTGGCTGCCGCTTCCGGGAGCCTTGGACTCTGCGCTCCTACCCCTGAGGTCCGAGGGATCTCGGGTTCTGGCTTTTAAGGGGAGCCGTACCTTTTGAACCGGGTCCAGGTCCAGGAGGAGGGTTCCCAGGGTCTGTGCTGTTGATCGTTTTGAATTTCGGCGCCTTAGGAGCTTCTAGTTTGAGATCGGTCGGGAAGGGTTTTCCGGAGATCTGAACTTCAGCTTTCTCTAAGCCGCCATCTTAACCGGAAGTCCACGGCTAAATCCTTTGAGTCTACATTTGGAAGGCAGTATTGCTACGTGGCTTCTCTGCCTCCTTTAGGATGACCAGGAAGGAAGGAGGAGTGGGCCTCAGGCTCCCTGCTTCTCCCCCTCCTTTCTTTATAGGGCAGAGCAAAGCAGGAACCCCTTCTAGCTTCCCTACCCCCATCCTCTCACTAGGAAAATGAACTTTGAAGTGAAGCTAGGGGGCTGCTGCCAGGAAATGAAAAGGGGGCTATTAAAAATGGTATTTCCAAAGCCAAGGACTGTTTTGCAAGTAGAAGCTAACAGGTGACTGGGATACAGGCAGAAGTGCTGTGGGCACTAGATTCAACCATGAAGCACAAACGTGGCTGGGATTTCAGCCTGCATCTGGTCTGGATGAGGGCCGAGGAGAACCCTGGGAGCAAAGTAAGAGAAGCACTGACTGTATCTCTGGACCACCATCATAACCTGTTCAATAGAGGAAATCGAGCAAAAAATGAATTTGGTGAAAGCAAAAGGATTTCATTGAATGTTTCCTCTTTCTTTTTAGTGAATTCAGATAAAAATTCAGAGAATCCAAGGAAATTCCTATGAATTGAGATTAATCTTTTTTCTGCAGAGGACCCTGCTCTCCTCTTATTTACCCAGCTGGTAAGCTTGGACTGAGCCTTGACTCTTCCTTCCACCGTACCCATCCCAGCCGGTCATTTGACAAGTAAATCTCGTCAGTTCTATCTGTCATGTTTCTCATCTGTTCCCTCTTCTTCAGTCTAATCCAGGTCCTCACCACCTTGTTCCTGGACTATGGCAATGGCCTTGTTAGAGGTTTCCCCATCTCCATTCTTTTCTGTCTGCCAAAACAACCTTACTAAGGAACCGCTCAAACCCTGCCACTCATCACTGGGTTTTAGATGGAGCCACCCACACAGGCTTCCAAACACTTCCCAGCTCATTACTGAGCCAATCATACCCAAGTCCATTGAAACCTCCCCTTCCCCCAATTCTCTTTCTCTCCGCAGAGGCTGAGAACAAGTGGTGCCCCCCAAATGCTGGAGTGGCTCTATGGGGATGAGCAGTAAGACCTAGGGCAGAGGATGCCTCTTTGCTGGCCCTAGAAGCGGCTCCTCTAATGCAACCAAAATCTGCATCAGAGCATTGACTCCAAGAATCTGCAGTCTGTTCCTCCCTCCCATTCACCCCGTCGCATTCTATGGCTCCCACTCACTGCCTAGTAGTTGGTCTCTCCCCAGTCCATATGTGTCCAGTCATTGCACCCGGCTCGATTCTTCTCTCTCCGAACCCTAGACTAATTGACTCAGGTAATAACCAACACTCTCCTGGGGCCAGATCTCACACCAGCAGCCCAAACAGCAATCACTAGAATCTAGCACATGTCCCACTGGGTAACTAACAACTGTCCCTACACCACTGTCTGCCTTGCCCAATGGATCCCCTGCTTGGAAGCTTTCAGAGGCTCCTTCCTTCATATACTTTCTTTCATCCTCCCTACCTGAGTGCAGGTTATTTCCTCCAATATTTTATTTATTTTTAAACCCTCACCTTCTGTCTTAGCATCAATACTAGATATTGGCTCCAAGGCAGAAGAGTGGTCAGGGCTGGGCAATGGGGGTGAAGTGACTTGCCCAGGGTCACCCAGCTAGGAAGAGTCTGAGGTCAGATTTGAACCCAGGACCTCCCGTCTCTAGGCTTGGCTCTCAATCCACTGAGCCTCTCAGCCACCCCCTTTCCTCAGATATTTTAGAGCACAGGCATCAGCTACATGCCACGTATTTGGGAACTACAGTGGAAACAGAATATGAATAAGTGGTTTTCTACATTAGTGTGTGGCTAGCAGGGATCCATTTCTTTTTAATTTTTAAAAAATTTATTTTATTTTTCAAATTGTATTGATTAATTTAGAGCATTTTTCCAGGATTACAAGAATCATGTTCTTTCCCTCCCCTCCTCCCACCATCCCTGTAGCCAGTGCACCATTCCACTGGGTTTGACATGTGTCGTTGATCCATGTTTCCATATTATTGCTGTTTGCACTGCGGTGATCGTTTAGGGTCTACATCCCCAATCATAAGCAGGGATCCATTTCTCTTTGAATGTGGCTGCGCTGTTTCAGAGCATTTTGTCTGGATCTCTCCTGACTCCCGTCACACTTTCCCTTGTGTGACAATTATATATGTCTGTGTCATATTCTGCCCCGCTGTAGAATGGAAGCTCTTTGAAGGCAAAGACAGTCGGGTTTTATATTGCCGTATTCCCAGGCCTGAAGGGCTGGCTGGTCCTTCTCCAAGTAGCCGCTTGATAAATAAATGCTCACTGGATTTCTTGGGCCTATACAGTGTCTATACAGTGCCGCAATACCATCCTAATAGCAGGCACTTACAGTCTGCTGTGAATTTCAAAAGAGTTTTCCATACTTTAGTTCAGTTGACTCTCATGATGGCCCTCTGAGGTAGGTAATGCAAATATTTTTCTCCCCATTTTGCAGATAAGAAAACCAACGAGGTGGCATGACTTACCCAAGGTAATTAAGAATTAGGAAGTAACAGAGGCAGGATTTGATCATTCAAGTCTAGGGCTCTTTCCCCAGTAAGATACTGCCTCTCTAATTGGGTTCCTTGATTTTGTTCATTATTCCTGGCCCTTCACAGCCCTCAGTGACTGTGATCCTATCCTCCAGGGCGGGAATCGAATCACCTTGCCTAGTTTCCTTTGAAATAAGGTCACTGAGCAGCACCAGCCTGGCATGATTTGAGAGCTGTTAAGTGTTTGGGTCTCCAGAAGGGTGATTTCTTGTTCTTGACTTGATTTTCCTCATCTGTAAAATAAGGGGATTGAACTAGATGATCTCTAAGCACCTTCTAGCTCTAACATTCTGTTTTGTCTTCTCTACTCCAAGATCCCTTCCAGTTCTGACATTCGATGTTCCCTATTCTAAGGACTCTTTCAGTATTCATGTCCTATATTCTATATTCTCTCTCTCTCTCTCTCTCTCTCTCTCTCTCTCTCTCTCTCTCTCTCTCTCTCTCTCTCTCTCTCTCTCTCTGTATATATATAGCTATACTCTAAGGCAGGAGTCCCCAAACTTTTACACAGGGGGCCAGTTCACTGTCCCTCATTCCATTGAAGGGTCAGACCATAAAAAATCTGTATACGGCTGTCTGGGATAGTGGAGGCTGCAGCGCTGGCTGTGATGGGCTGTCACACCTTGCACAGGCCCATCACTGCCACCACTATACCGGGCAGCAGCATACACAGTGCGGAATCCCCCCCGATTGCCGCTCACCATGCTGACGTCTTCCATTGTGCAGCCACATAGTCCTTTGTGCAGTGCTTCATTCTTGTTCAGTTACTCTCAGAACAAGGAGCCACGCAAAGGATTATTTCACTGGAAATAGTACTGTATGTGAGCAACACTGCGCTTTGCATCTGCATCCTGTGCTCCTCTCACTGACCATGAAAGAGATGCCCCTTCAGGAAGTGTGGTGGGGGCCGGACAAATGGCCTCAGGGGGCTGCATGTGGCCCGTGGGCTGTAGTTTGGGACCCCTGCTCTAAGGTTTCATGCTCTTTGGTCCTTATCAGCTTACCATTCTGTGTTTTAAGATCCCTTCTGCCATTCTCTACTCTAAGGTCCCATTCAGATATTTTGTGTTCTAATACCCATTCTCCTTTCTCCTCCCTATTCCCCAGCTCTGATAGTCTGTGTTTCAAAGTCTCTTCCAAATCTAACATTTTAGATCTTAAGGCCCCTTCCAGTTCTTTTTTTTATTTTTTAACCCCTCACCCTCTGTCTTACATTCGATATTGTGTATTGGTTCCAAGGCAGAAAAGCAGTAAGGGCTAGGCAATGGGGGTCAAGTGACTTGCCCAGGGTCACACAGTTAGGAAGTATCTGAGGCCAGATTTGAACCAAGGACCTTCCATCTCTAGGCCTGGCTCTCAATCCTCTGAGCCACCCAGGTACCCCCACCCCCCAGTTCTGACATATTCTATGTTCTAAGTTTTCTTACAACTTGAATTTTTAATGATTCTGTCAGTCTCCTCAAAGCCCCTCTCCCCCCAAACTGTAGGCCTGTGACAGTTTCCATCATTAGCATGTCATCCCTTTGATTCTTAAAGACTTTCAGCCTTCCAGAATGTCTTATGGAAATGTGGCATCTTCCCCCAAAGCCTGGGGCAAAGGGAGCAGTACTTGCTTGTACAGTAGCTTTTACCATAACATGGATGAAAGCAAAGCCCAGGAAATGGGAAAGTGTCCTGGAGAGTCCGGCTGCTCAGAGGGGAGATGAGATACTCAATTCAACCTTCCCAGGCCCCACAGATTTCCTCTGGGCTGGTTCTGGGTAACAGGCTTCTCGGCAATATGGGGCGACATCATTGTCTCACCCAGGGGCCAATATCCACAATTCACTGAGGGCGGTCAGGCCCTGTTGGGCTGGGGCAAGCATTAGGCTTCTGTCCAGCTGGTCAGAGGCCTGAATTGGATGGAGGTGTATGTAAGAGGGTCACAGATGTACAGCTAGTACAGGGAGTCTCTCTCTAAGATGAAATACATACTCTGGGAGAGTCGGGCAGAGTGCAGGGCCCTGGATTCTAGTCTAGGCCCTGTGAAATACCCTGGCTGGGTGATATTGCCCCATGCAAATCCTTTCCCTTCTCTAGATTTAGGTCTTCTGTGAAATGGGAAGACTCATGAATACCTGCCCCACCTACCTGACTGTATTGCTGGGAGGGTCATTTGAGACAATATATGGGAAACACTATTAATCAACCAAGCTAGGCCGCACAGGGGATAGAAGTTAGGAAGACTCATCTTCCTGAGTTCAAATCTGGCCTCAGACACTTCTTAGTTGGGGGACCCTGAGCAAGTCACTTAACCCTGTGTGCCTCGTTTCCTTATCTGTAAAATAAGCTGGAGATGGAAATGGCCAACCACTCCAGTTTCTTTGCCAAGAAAATCCCAACTGGGGTCATGAAGAGTTGGACATAACTGAAAAAAAAATGATTGAATGACAACCAAGCAAGACTGTTAATTGTTTGCTATTTTCCAGGAACTGCGACTTCAGTGTCTTCTAGTATAATCCGTCTTTTTGTTGGCTTTTACTCAAAATAAAGACATTTTCAAATTTTCTTTGAGATACCCATGAAATGGAGCTTTGCAATATGGAGCTTCTCTCTACCAGTATAGGTCATAACCTTCTGATCTTTTTCTATTGTCTGTAATTCTTGTCCAGCATTTCCCACAACTCCTCCAGAGAGGCCTCCAATAGGCCAGAGGCCTTCCTTTGGGTCTTACAGCATTCCATGGACACCACGAACCACGAGTATTCTGCCGTTGGACATTTTGGCTGTCTTGCTCTTGCTACATGGCCAGCTTGCCTCTTTTTCCTACATACATGCCCTCGATGAAGTCTTTTGTGTTGCTTCTCATAGGAAACTGTGATTCGTATTCTGTGGCCTGCTTTTATCCGTTGTTCAACTCCCAGTTAAATGTCCTGCTCATCCTCCTTTGGGTTCTCTGTAATTTACTAAAGTCCTTAATAAAACGGTACACCCAGAACTGAGCACAATACTCTAGAGCTCTCCGGGCCACCTGGAGTTATGATTCTTCAGAGATCTAGAGCTAATAGGGATCTTAGATGCCATTCAGTTCAAATTTCTCCTCCTCTTTGGCCCAAAGGTTAAGTGACGTTAATAAGGTCACAAAATCCCTAAATGGGAGGGGCGTAATTTGAATCCAGGTCCTCTGACTCTAGATCTAGTGCTTATTCCATCCCATCCTGGATGCCTGGCCATAGATTATCACCGGGATAAAGTGGATATTAAAGAGATGAGTTTGTCCTACAGTAGTATTAAGGATTAACCTAGCCCTCCCCACTGGAAAATCAAAGTAGATGAGGAATAGGTGTTACCTGAATGTTGACATGGAGCTGGACCAGCAGTCGATGCTGTGATGGACATTGAACTGGACCCAGCATTGAATAGATAGGAGATGAGCCAACTGGATGGCATCTGGAAAGATGGACAGCATTTCAATATCAATAGTTGATGCTATCGTAATATTATTGTTCTATATTAGGGTAGCTCTCTAACACCTGTAGCTGTGTAAAGTGATCTCCTGAAAAGTGCCATGTAAGGGAGGGAATATAAAAGGTTTTAGCATGACACAATGCCATGAGCATCAGATTGAGAATAAAAGGCAAGACTGTGCCTCTGTCACTTACCGAGCATCCCTGAGCAGGTCCCTTCCTGTCTTCGAACCTTTGTTTCTTCTTCTCAAATGAGGAATTTGGATTAGAGGAGATCAGAGGCTCCTTTCCAGTTCTCCAGCCAATGATCCTCATTTTATAGATGGAGAAACAGAAGCTCAGAGCAAGGAAGTGATCTGCCCAGGGTAACTCAGCTGGTAAAGGAGAGAGCTGGAATTCAAACCTCATTCTGATGCCTCTTAGACTAGACCTTACCATCTATTATGCATTCTCTCAGCCACAGAGGTATGAGGTCTTTACAAATGTTCTAGGGGACATTTCCTTTGGGGATGAGGAGGCAGTTCCTTTTTTTCTTGGATGACAAACCCTTTGACCTGGAGCTGACTTATGATTGGTGGGGGGGAGCCAATGCTTTTTGTTTTTGTTTTAATAATTTCTTGCCCACATGGAAAATGAGGGGGCCATGTCTGAGAAGTGGTGGGGATGGGGTTAGATGGCACAACTGCAAGGCAGAGCAGAGAAAAGAGCCCTGGGCTTGGAGCCAGGAGACATGGGTTCACATTCCAACCCTGCCATTTACTACAGGTCTGACCTTGAGCCAGTCCCCTCTCCTCTCTGGGCCTTGGTTTCCTCCCCTGTAACACAAGGGGGAGGGAACTGGATGACCTCTAAGTTTCCATCCAGATTGAAATGCTATGAGCTTATGAGCTACAGTATTGTGGAGAGATGCCAACTAGGCAAAAAAGTTTCATACGTAGGTTTATGTGATTTTATGTTATCATTGGCAAGGCAGCTCACAAAGCAGTAAAATTAAAATAATGCAATAATGGGGGCTTTAACTTTAAAAGAGAAAAAAAATTAAATTGACCAACTGAGATTTTCAAAATACATGTACAGAAAATCTCTAAGGTCCCTTAGACTTCTAAATCTTGTGATCATTTGATGGTAAGATGGAAGCAAGGGCATAAGAAGATAAATACCGACCCAAGGCCTGTCCTCGTAGGAAGATAGCCACATCAAATGAGCTGAGGCTAGGAAGGAAAGCTAAGAACGACCCAAAAGGCCATTTTAGCTGGGTTAGGAATAAGAGGAGGATCGCAGAAGAAAACAGGACCACTGCTACAAGTACAAATGGATGATAGAAAGAAGGCAAAACTACTCAACTCTTACTAGTTTACTTCTGTTTTCTCTGCCAAGAAAAGCAATCTTTGTACAGGAAGGGGTAGAACAGAAAAACTTAATGGAGAACTCAAACTCAAGAGAAGTGAGTAGATAGGAAATGAGAAGTTACCAAGATCAGATGAACTACATCCCAGTGTACTGAAAGAACCAGTCTAATGCAGTGACCAAGCTGCTGTTGATGATTTGTGGATGACAGATTTAGATCTGGAAAGGCCATTAGGCTCTATGTTTCACAGAAAAAGGGAGGCACAAAGAAGGGAAATGACTTCTTTAATGTGGCCAAGGAAGGATTTGAACTCAGATCTTCCTGGTTTCAAGTCTTGGTATCTATCAACCACAATATATCATGATGCCTCTTAGCAAAAGAATCCCTGAATCCTAGAGTTGGGAGAAATTTCAGAGCTTCATGTAATGTAACCTGTATAGAAACATAAACCTCCCAAAAAACAGCCTGTACCTGAAGACCTCCAGTATCGGGGAATCTACTGTCTGTCTACCAAGGTAGCCCATTGTCCTTTCATAGAGCTGCAGCCAGGAAGTTTTTCTTCTATTTAGGCTTAACCAAAGTTATATCTCTGGAACTTTCTCCCATTGCTTCTAGTTCTACCTTCTGAGTCAAACAGAGTAAATCTAATCCTTCTTTTCCTATGTAACCTTTCAAATATTTAAAGGCAGTTACTATGTCCCCCTGATCTTCATTTCTCCAGACTAATAAATATCCCAGTTTTTTCAACTGAATCTGTTTCTCTGCTTCCTAGTATCTTCACCCTCTTTTAGATGTCCTTGTTAATTTATGGCATTCAGGGGGCAGCTGAGTAGCTCAGTGGATTGAGGGCCAGGTCTAGAGATGGAAGGTCCCAGGTTCAAATATGGCCTTAGACACTTCCCAGCTGTGTGACCCTGGGCAAGTCACTTCACCTCTATTGCCTAGCCCTTAGCACTCTTCTGCTTTGGAACCAATTCACAGTATTGATTCCAAGATAGAAGGTGAGGGTTTAAAATTTTTTATTTTGGGGGAGCAGCTGGGTGGCTTAGTAGATTGAGAGCCAGGCCTAGAGACAAGAGGTCCCGGGTTCAAGTCTGACCTCAGACATTTCCCAGCTGTGTGACCCTGGGCAAGTTACTTCATCCCCATTGCCTAGCCCTTACCACTCTTCTGCCTTGGAACCAATACATAGCATTGATTCCAAGATGGAAGGTGAGGGGTTAAAAAAATAAAATATGGCATCCAGAGATGAACACAATGCCCCAAAAGTCATTTGAACTTGTCAGAACCCAGTAGGCCTAACACCTTACTTATTCTGGACCCTAGGCATTTGTAAATGGAGTCTATCATAGCTCTGAGGGACAGCATGGAGTATAGGCAGGATGATCTGGGTTCAAATTTCACTCCTAACACATACTGGCTGTGAGACTCATTCTAACCTCTCAGTATTCCAGATTACTTCAGAATTGCCATTCTACATTGGTAGAGGGGAGTTTCCCTGCCAGGAGCTACCACCACAGATATGAAATAATAGGTCCAGACCAAAATAAAGTCATTTGAGTGATCTACACCCAGGAGAGTGCTGGTAAATGTTTAAAAACTATCTCAGCATGTTTAAGTTTAACCTGCATTATTAATATTTCTCCATCACTTTCTTAAGTCTAGACAATCAACAAAACGGTACGTCATTCCATGGTTTGTAACATTTTCCTATTTCCAAGGTGAAAATTACACTGAAAAGTTAACAATTGACTTTCCTGAGCTGGTTTGAGCTGGCTCCAGCATAACCCTGTTACCTGCTACAAGGGAACACTTATATTGATGAGATCACAGTTCCAGTGAAGTATTAAATCATATGGTTAACTTAGGAGTTTGTACTCCATCAAAACCCCCAGACCTCCCCTGTCCTCCACTTGCACTGTAAATTGTTGGACCCAAGTGCAGAACTTTTATTGTATTCTTGATTTCTAGTCAATTTAATCTTATTAGATTCACCTGTTAAGTCCACTAAGATCTTTTAAAATTCTTTTAAAAAAAATTCCTCACCTTCCATCCTAGAATCAATACTGGTTATTGGTTCCAAGGCAGAAGAATGATAAGGGTTAGGCAGTTGGGGTGAAGGGACTTGCCCAGGGTCACACAGCTGAGAAGTATCTGAGGTCAGATTTGAACCCAGGACTTCTCATCTCTATAGGCTGGCTCTCTGTCCACTGAGCCACCCAGCTGCCCCTGTTCCTGAATTCTAAATTTGCCATCTGACATGTTAACAATCCTTTGTGTCATCTACAAATCTGATAAGCCATCCACGTCCTCATCTAAGTCAAAACTGTCCAATAGTACAGAATTATAGGCACCACGTCACTCTCTTTCTCCTTAAAGGTTGGCTATCCATTCAGAAGGGACATCGTGGAGGGGATCCCTTTGACATTCAGGACTTCTAAAAATTGGTCCGTCTCTTCCAGGGGACAATTTCTTTTCTGTATTCTCTAAGTAGACAGTTGTCTGCCCACTTCTGGGTTTCGATTGTTTCTAATTCCAGCCAAACCATTTGCATTGAGCCCAAAGCAGAAGGATCTTTCAGGTGCCAATGTATGGCGAGTTAGGTCTGGTTGTGCTAAGTTTATTGGAAAAATCTTGGAAGCTGCTAAAGAGGCCTCTCAAGTCTCTAATTCAGGCTCTACTGACTAATAGAATGAAAAAAGCCTTGAATTTAGAGTGAGAAGGCCTATGTTTAAATCTTGGCTCTGCCAAATATTATGGGAATGATTTTGAGCAAGTCATTTTCTCTTTTGAGGCCTCAGTTTCCACATCTGTAAAATAAGGGGGCTAGCTGAGTTGAACGAGAACCAAGTGATCTGTGCTTCTTTCCCTTCTAGCTCTACCATCTTTTGAAGTTTGAGGTCCTCCTTTCCTGCACACCCACTTGATATTTGTGCGGTTCGGTTTGGCTTCTGTACTCTCCGGCCCATTGTCTTCAATATGAGTTCTGCTTCCCCCCAGTCACTATTTCAACAGCTGCCCTAACCCAACTTGCCTGGGAAAATGCTTATGGCTAAGCTGCTCTTAACTTATTATCAGCTCATAAACGGACTTTTCCAGCCCAGAAACCATAAATGTGCAGCGTTCCGCGCTGCTCACGCTTGCGAGTCCCTTGCTGGTGAGCCCTGCAGCTGGCCCAGTCTTCTCTTCCTCCTTTCCTCCTCAGGCCAAGCAGAAAGTGACTTGGGAATCTTGGCTTTTGATGGGATAGTCCAGGGCAGGAGCCTGGCAATGGGAGAGAAGCAGCTCCTGTCTCTCTTCACCCTAACCCAGTGTGGTGAAAAGAACAGCGCTTCTAGATTCAGCAGATCTGGGGCTGAAGCCTAGTTCTTATTTGTTAGTTGGGTCATCCTAGTCAGTGTATTTCTCTGGATGGCAGTGCCTTTTTTCTGGGGCGAGTTTCTCCTTCCTTCCTTCCTTCCTTCCTTCCTTCCTTCCTACCTTCCTTCCTTCCTTCCTTCCTTCCTTCCTTCCTTCCTTCCTTCCTTCCTTCCTTCCTTCCTTCCTTCCTTCCTTCCTTCCTTCCTTCCTTCCTTCCTTCCTTCCTTCCTTCCCTCCTTCCTTCCTTCCTTCCTTCCTTCCCTCCCTCCTTCCTTCCTTCCTTCCTTCCTTCCTTCCTTCCTTCCTTCCTTCCTTCCTTCCTTCCTTCCTTCCTTCCTTCCTTCCTTCCTTCCTTCCTTCCTTCCTTCCTTCCTTCCTTCCTTCCCTCCTTCCCTCCTTCCCTCCTTCCCTCCTTCCCTCCTTCCCTCCCTCCTTCCTTCCTTCCTTCCTTCCTTCCTTCCTTCCTTCCTTCCTTCCTTCCTTCCTTCCTTCCTTCCTTCCTTCCTTCCTTCCTTCCTTCCTTCCTTCCTTCCTTCCTTCCTTCCTTCCTTCCTTCCTTCCTTCCTTCCTTCCTTCCTTCCTTCCTTCCTTTTTAAATTGATGGAATTTATTTCCAGGTGTCTCAGCACCTCCCTCCCTGCTCCACATAGAAGGCAACATCTGTGAGACAGATATGTATATAGAGAGATCCTGTCTTTCACGTTTCCATTTTTCAGTTCGCTCTCTGGAGCTGACATTCACAAGTTCTTCAAATATTAAATCTGTTGGCAGTGCCTTCATCTCTTAAACTGAGGGGTTTGAACCCTGTGATCCCTAAAGTTTCTTCCAACCCCAAATCCTATCTCTTCTAGGTTAAGAAACCTGGAAATTACCTAGAACTTTGTGTTGAATTTGTGTGAGAAGCTAAAGAATTGGACAGGGTTTGCCCCAGGAAAAATCAAGAAGGTAGTGATTAGCCTTTGAAAGTCTCACTAGAGAAGGGGAGGCATGGTCCGATAATTGCTATAAAGAACCTTATTGGGATTTCTGACAGTGGATCCAAGATGGAGTAGAGGAAACACTCAGCTGAGCTCTCCCAACATTCCCCTCCAGACAACTTTAAAATAACTCCTCAAATCTAACTCTGGAGTGGGAGAGCCAACAGAAGGTTGGAATGAAACATTCTTTCAGCTCGAGACAACTTAGGAAGTCAAAAAGAGAGATGTGTGACCTGGGAGGAGGCCGGCCCAGAGCCCTTGTGAGATGAATTAGTGATGACAGAAGGAAGTAGCAGCAAGAGCAGTAGCTTCAGGAGCTCCTAAGTCAGAGATGGCAAGGGGGCCTGGTGATTGGTCAGAAAGAAATTCCTGGGGACCCCTGCACTAGTACTGGACAGAAGACCAGATGCTATTTGGCAACTGCATTGCCTGTATCTGCTTCTGGGTCACAGTTCAAGGAGATATAAGTGGGAAATATTTAATTAAATAAATAAAAGTAATTTAAAACATTTTTAAGCCCTCATCTTCCATCTTAGAATCAATACTTGTGTGTTGGCTCCAAGGCAGAAGAGTGGTAAGGGCTAGGCAATGGGGATTAAGTTGGGTCATACAGACAGGAAGTGTCTGAGGCCAGATTTGAACCCAGGATCTCCCATCTCTGGGCCTGGCTCTCAATCCACTGAGCCACCCAGCTGCCCTCTAAAACATTTTTAAAAAGAAGCTATTGTATAGAATGAATCCCATTTTACTGAAAGTTGATAACATTAATGCTTTTCTCTCTCTTTAGCAAGAGAAAGAACACCAGCCAATCTAACTGTTTCTCTAAGTATATTTACTGAGGACAGAGCCCCAAACTTGGAGCCAGGAAGCCCCGAGCTCAAATCCAGCCTGGGATGCCCCTTTGACAAGTCACTTAACTTTTCTGTTTGCTTTAGTTTCTTCCTCGGTAAAATGGGGATAATAATAATAATAATAACACCTACCTCTCCAGGTCGTTAGGAATCCCAATTGAGATACTACTTGAAAAGTACTTAATACAATGCCTGGCACAGAGTAGGTGCTTAATAAATACTTCGTTCCTTCCTTCCTGGGACCACACAGGAGAGGATAATGGGCAGTGCAGTACAGTAGACTAAAGTGAGAGCCAGATTGTTAGTCCAAGGATTTGGATTCGCATCACAGCTGTGCCACTTACTGGCTGTATTACCTTGAGCAAGCCATATAACCGTCTCTAGGTCCTAGTATCCTGTTCTATAAAAGGATACAATTGGATCTCAGAATTTCCAAGGCTCTTTCCAGAGCTAAATCTATGATCTGACATGTTGAATGCCTGGGAGACCCTGCTCAACCTCTAGGGAGGCTGAGAAATGCAGTAGAAGCATTCTCCTTCCAGGATAGACATTGATGATCTAGAACTCAACCTGGTTATTATTCTTATTTTATAGTTTTACTCTTTTTTTATCACATTCAGGTAAAAATGATTCTGGGTCAAGTCACTATCCTGCTATTATTCCTTTAAATTCAGTGTTCTGAAGATTATTACACAGCTGGATAAAAGAACTGCTTTTTATAACTCAGTAAAAGTCTTTGAATGTAAGCTAGACCTCTGGACTACCTAGAACAGCAGGGATGATAAATACGTTCCTTTCTTCTCCTATTTCCCCCATGGCTTTGATCTCCTTGTTTCAGTCTCTCTTCTTTGAAAGCTTTTTGTTCCATGTAGGGTGACGTTGATGAGTATTTGGGATGCTGACATCTATTGAGAATGTCGACTGTAAGTTTTTATGAAGCCATTTTATGTCCGTGTGATTATGTTGTGGCCAACAATCTGGTCTGTGGTAATGGTTTAGTTCCAGAACAGTTTCTTGGTTGAGTTCTCCAGTGAATTTGTAGTATGAGAGTTTGTCATCTTTCTGGCATGAAAGATAGAGGGCATCTGATGGATAAATCCAGCCACCAGGTTGTGTTCTGTTAAGGCATTTGATGAGCATTAAACTTTTGTATCTTAGTGATTCATTGCACCGTGTTCTACCATGTTTTTGTATAATATACATTGATCACCATCTTGGCTCGTAAAAGATAAGCCCTCTTTTGTTTTTGTTGATAATGACTTGGGCCTGAATTGCCATCATAAACTCTTCCATTTCTTTAAATGAATCCATGTGATTCGGCCACATCTGAGTTCACTCGCATAGTGCCCACGATGGGCCTTTTGATTCCACTCTTGGATCTTGTCTATTTTAGAGCTATATGCCCTTTACTGATGCTCAGGGATATGCTGTCCACTCATCCAATAATAAACTCATTTTTGAATTTTAGCAATACTCTTCTTCCTTCTGGAACGGAAGTGTTCAGAAAGTGGGTGCTAAGATTGGGATTGCAAAGGAGTCAATCCCTTTCAATGTACCAGTCACATTCCCATTTGATTTCAATATACTAGGAAGATTCAATATATTCAGCCACAAACTTCCCGCTGATATTACCCTGCTTCGTATGTTTTACCTGGAGGAGAACGAATTATTGTTCTTGTGCATTAGTTCAATGTGGTCTCTGGATCAACAGCAGAGAGATTTTCCTAGTGAGTCTGGGGTTCAGTCTGTTTCCACAATCCTACTTCCTTCCATGATTGCTAGCATGGACAAGGAAGCTGCAAGACAGGGGATAGACACATAAATAGGCTCAGAGGTGTTTGGGAGAGTGGACAAGCCTTGGCGGTCAGTACGAGGAGGAGGTAAAGAGGAGATAAAAAGTGGAGGAGGTTTGTCTTAATGCAAAGGTCCAAAATGAGCCAGGCCAGCACTGTGCTTCACCACCTCTTCATCTCTGGGAGGGATTTCCAAATCATCAGTCATCAAGAGGGGAAGGGACGCAAGGACAGAAAATGTCATGGCTCTGAGGGAACTAGAGGTAAGATTAGCGATAGAAGGGCCCTGAGAGCAGAGAAAGTTACATCAGAGGTGGGACCTTGGTTCACAGATGGGACTTTAAAACACTGGGTGCCATAGCTGGGAATGTCAGAGCAGAGAGATCTAGAATAGAGAATGGCAGTAGTGGAAGTGATCTTTTAATAGGCAATGTTCTAGCTGAGAAGGCTCTATATTCAAGATTTTCAAGCTGTGGGGAAGCACTAGAACAGAGAACTTCAAAGCCCAAAGAAACCTTAGAACAAAGAAAATGTCATAGCTTGGGTGGACCTTAGAACACAGCATTAGAGCAACAATGTATCTTAGAACACAGGATGCCAGCTCTGGGATAAATCTGGAGAAAATTTCAGAGATGAATGGGGTCTTTGAAAGCATCTGGAGCAGAAAATATTCTAGTTAGAAGAGTCCTTGGAACCCAAAACGTCAGCACTAGATGAGACCTTCAAATACAGGATTTCAGAACCAGAGCAGAAAGTGCCAGAGCTGTGAAGAGACCTTAGAACACAAACTTTCAGAGACATGGAAGGAAGATTAGGATTTACCTAATCCAACTCTCTCTTTTTTCTTTGAACCCTCTTGGTTATATTGGGAAATAGGTCTTCTTGGGCTTGAGTACCTCACAATGCAGATCTATCAAATTCTGCTCTAGCTAAGAAACCATTTTCTCTAACCTGTGACTTCTTCTGTAGAGCTATGGATACCTGCTTCCTGTAGGCCATCTCACTTAGAAGAATCGTCAGAGTGGTTTCAGCTTTCTTTGCTACAAAGACGTTATCTTGGCTCCACCCTGACTATCTCACTTAGAAGTGATTATTTATTATTATTATTATTATTATTATTATTATAACTCTTACCTTCTGTCTTAGAATCAATACTGTGTATTGGCTCCAAGGCAGAAGAGCGGTAAGGGCTAGTCAATTGGGTTGAAGTGACTTGCCCAGGGTCACACAGCTAGGAAGTATCCAAGACCAGATTTGAACCTAGGACCTCCTGTCTCTAGGCCTGGTTCTCAATCCACTGAGCCACCCAGCTGCCCACACTTAGACATTAACCATGACATAAATGCCCTGGGTTTGAACCCTCCCTCTTTTCTTTACAAAAGTCAAAGAGATGTCAAGAGATTGTCAAATAAACTGATTTTTTCCTCTGGTCCTCTTTCTAAGTTAAGGTTTATTCTCTTCACTGGACAGGCAGAGAATGCAAAGGTTGAAGGACTCCCATAGCCCCCTGGCCCTAAGCTTCCTCCTATGTAAATGAGGCCGTGTTTTAATGTCCAATGTATGTATGGTCCTTGAGGACAGGGGCCATGTGGTGCCTGCTACATAGCAGGCACTAAAGAAATGCAGTTCCACTGTAAACCTCTTTAATCTCTAACAAGAGAGCTGGTTCAATCTTAAGCTATGTTAATAGGGGTACTTGGGTCCAGGCAGAAGGAGGCTTGGCGACTTCCTACTGTGCCCTGCCCAGACCACATCTGGAGCATTGAGTTCAGTTCCGAGGGCCACATTTTAGGATGGACAGTATGCCGAGAACATCTGATCTCCTCTCCCCCTGGGTTGCTGACCTGTCCATCAACATTTTTCAGATACCACAGTTGCACCAGGGTTTGCGTCTGTGAGCATCCTGAACGTCAATAAAAGAAATGGCAGAGCTCACCTGGGGCTGGTGGCATGGACTCTGGGAGAGAGCAGGCAGGTAATGGGGGAGAGAAAGGTTAATGGAGGCTAGGCTACACGTGGTCTGAGAACTTAGAGAGTAAGAATGAGATTTAAATCTATGCTGATCTACCTTTTCTATTAATAAAATTTATGAAAATTAGTAACTGGGTAGATATATTAATTTTTAATTATAACAATGGCAGCGAGCTGGAGAGCACCAGGAGGGCCATCAGGATGGGGAAGGACCTCGACTTCATGGCATGTGAGCATCAGGGGAAGGAAGTAGGAATGTTTAGTGCAAATAACTGGGAGACGCTAGGGGAGATGGGATTGCCATCTATAAGATTTCAAGGAGTTGTCATGTGGAAGAGAGATTAGACTCACTCTGTTTAGCCCTTAGAGGGCAAGGCAGAGAGCACTGGGGGAAGGTGAAAAAAGCCATACTCCAGGCCCACAGGCTGGGAAAACTTCCTAAGCATTGGAGTTGCCACAAAGAGGAATGGGCCACTGCCTGGAGAGGTAGTGCATCCTTTAGCAGGGATGCGTTCAAGCAGGCAGACATGGGCTCCCTCCCTTCCAGCTCAGCCATTCTTTGTTCTGAGTTCTAAGCTCTGGCAATCTCTCTGTGAGGCTGGGAAGAGTTCGGTGACTTGCTCGAGGTCACACAGCTTGTGAGCAGCTGACTGGGGACTAAATCTTAAGTCCCACAGCCTCGCGGTGCTCCTCTGAAAAGAGCCCCCCAGAGCTATTTGTCCAGAGCCAAGCACACTGGCCCAGTTGTCTTGGTGATAGACAGCTTGGCAGCGAGAGAGCAAGGGCTGTCTGCACAGCTCTGAGCTGCCCTTGGACT
The DNA here is from genome assembly GCF_027887165.1 of Monodelphis domestica. Taxonomy (NCBI): domain Eukaryota; kingdom Metazoa; phylum Chordata; class Mammalia; order Didelphimorphia; family Didelphidae; genus Monodelphis; species Monodelphis domestica. Next base: position 30,833,898 of record NC_077235.1, read on the forward strand.
GTCTCTAATGTCTCCATTGAAGTTTGGCTAATTGAAATCAGGAAGAAAAATTAATGTAGAAAGAAAAAAATAATACCGCCAGTTGGGCTTTGTATGACTGCCAGAGGGGAGGGGGCTGGGCAGTTACCGTTCTGTTATTCCTAATAGGGCGGCATTATTCTGCAGGAATTGGATGTGGTACTTGCCATGAGGTGTTTGCCTATTGTTATACTAGATGTGTGTGTAGACAAACACATATATACATACACACATATACATATACATGTACCATACACCAGTTTTTCGGGGGCTCGAAGGAAAGTCCATTGGAGTTGTTCTTTCCTCCAGAACAGCTGAGGCACAGAGGAAAAATCCCACTTCCAACGGTCCCAGGACCTTAAGTCCACAGCAGAAATGGGAAAAGAACTCTGTTGTTGTATCTTCCAGTCAGAAAAATGGGTACCCTGCTCAGAGCTGAAAGAAATCAGGCTGAGTCTAGTGGAATATGGACTACTGGAGTTCAGATCTGGAAAAGATGTCAGAGAACGTTGAGCCCACACAATTTGACAGGGGAAGATACTGAGGCTAAGCACATCAAGTAAGTTATCTAAGGGCACTTGGGTCAGAAACAACAGATCCCAGGCTAACCCCAGACCTAACTCTCTTTTCTCCTCACTGTTTGTCTAATTAAACTTTTGAAGTTTGTGTTTCCAACATGAATTTCTTTAGTCTTGCTGTTTAGAAGCAGAAATTGGAGTTCAGTGCTTTCTCTACAAAAGTGTTAACTATTGAAACATAACCTATTAAAAGTCCAAATATTCATGTGCAATTTTTTCTTCAAAGTAGCAAGATATAAAGGGAAGACTTGAAAGAAATATAAACACCTAGGTTGGTGATGTGCACTGCCCCCACCCCCAGAGTTTATTACTAGAAAGACAGAGGGACTCAGGCAGAGCTGCTCCCTTCCCTCTCTCCATCATGCCTGATGACATTTTTTCACATCCCTTGCCCCTCTGCCCAGCAGCCCAATGGGAGTGCACAGTGGGTAAGGTGAGTGGCTCACAGGTGGCAGAACTGGAGGGGAACAGAGCACCCAGCAAGGCCTGGTACTCCATTTCTAAAAGGTTCACCATCACTGACCTAGGTACAAGTGAAGTACCTCCTTCCACTAAACTTCACTCTTTACTCATTTCCTATCTTTATTTAATCTATCTTCTCCTTTTCCTCCTCCTTCTTCTCTTCCTCCATCTTCTCCTCTTTCCCCTTTACTTTTTCTCACTTCTCCTTTAGCTGCTTAATAGTTTGCTCATAGTGGCATTCTGTGTGCCACTTTGTAGCTGGTGTCACTCACTCAAGAGTACTTTGATAGCACATGCTTCCTCATGCTTAGCTTTCACTTAACTAAACTAGTATCTCACTCTAAGCAAGATCAGCTCTCTGTTTCCTGCATCTTTCTACCCACTTCTTCCTCCTCCTTTAAAAATGCTAGACAAAATAGAAAAGGCAGAACAAGATGATGGTGAAGGCTTGTCTCTGTGTCCATAGCTCCTATGACATTTTTCCATTTGGAAAAGGGTTCCCTTGGCAATCAAGTTACTCATTCACTGCCCCCTTTCCAACAAAAAGTTGGGCTGAGGGCCAATTCTATCAAAACCTTTTATAAAGGGGCTCAGGCTTTTTCTCCTCTTAATTTTTTAAAACCCTTACCTTCCATAGTCCCTTCTTCTAGATCCTTGGAGGCAGGGAAGGTGGCAGGGCCACTAGGAAGCAGAAACAAGGTGAGTCAAAGGGCAGAATGAGACAGGTAAAGTGCAAGCACGATGAGGAAAGGATTACAGCTCTGGAAATCTAAAAGATATCCAGTGCAATTAACAGAAGAGGAAACTGAGGCCTGCACCTTTACCATTTTGGAATCAATACTATGTATCGGTTCTGAGGAAGAAGAGCGCTAAGGGCTAGGCAACGGGGGTCACCTAGCTAGGAAGTGTCTGAGGCCAAATTTGAACCCAGGTCCTCCCATCTCTGGGTCTAGCTCCCAATCTACTAAGCCACCTAGCTGCCCCTTTCCTCTGAATTTTAAAGTACAGCTTGTCAACAGAATCATGGCCCTTTAAAGCTAGATAGACCCCTAAAAGTCATCTAATCCAACAGCCTCATTTTACAGATGGGAAAACTGGAACTCATTGAGAGAGTGACTTGCCCAAGGTCATTCAGCTGCTTAAAGGTGGGGCCAGTATTCTAGCCAGGATCATCTGATCCCCAAGCCAGCGGGCTCTTCCTTACAGTTCACTGGCCTAAAGAAATATAGTGGTTTCCTCACAGTATTTAAATAGAACTTTGCGGCTATTTTGTGAAATGAAGACCTTTGGTGTGAAATCTCATGATTGGACTCCTTCACTGGAAATCATGACGCACTGGGTGGGGGTTGGAGGAGGCAAAAGGGTGGGTACTCAAGGGTTTTAAAATGTTCCAGTGACTGTACCGTGTAGACATGGGGTGTGTTATGGGGTGGAGCTACAGGGAGTCTGTGAGAGGATCTGATTAAGTCAAGATGGATTTCCAACTCTGGGAAGACTTTGAGAAGGAGGAGAAGAAAGATCAAATTCTCTTTGACGCGCATTGTTTCTTGCTCCTAAAGCACATGTCCTTTTGGCCTATGTTGGATGGAAAATCCTTACAGCCTTGGCTTATTGTTCGCGCGTGCACGTGTGTGTGTGTGTGTGTGTGTGTGTGTGTGTGTGTGTGTGTGTGTGCGCGCGCTTCCAGGAGCCTTCTCTTGCCTCCCCCACTTGACATACCCTCACACAGTCCCATATACCCCTTGAATTCACTCCTCTTATATTTGTATTGTATTCCTTTATGCGACTAAGTTGCATGATGGCCACTTCTGCTTGTTGCAATATTATACCTCTCCCAGGATGCAGAAGAATATTTTGTTTCTCATTAGATGCTTAGTTCATGTTGAATGACTCTAATATAGGCCCCGTGAGGGCAGCCCCCACTTGAAGTGAAAGGCCAGTGAGGCCCTGTGGGATAGTCCCAGTGGCCACAGACCCAGAGAAGCTTAATAGACTTCTCTCTTGTCATTGGTGCTTCACGGCCTTTTTAGGCTGTGAAAGAAACATTTAAGATGCTGGGAGAGCTCTAGTGTTAGATGCGCAATCAGGAGCATCTCGGTACAAAGTCGGCTTCAGATCCTTACTGGCTGGGTGACCTGAATGAAGTACTCAGGCTCTCTGAGGCCTCGGTTTCTTCATCTGTAACAGCAATATTCTGTATCTGAGTCTGGACAAGTTCCTTCACTTTGTCTTTGCTTGTCCAATAAACCCTAGTAAAAAGAGAAACCACATTCTTCTGCAGGGATGGGGGTTGCTTGGGAGCCCCTGGCATTTCTGGCCTCCAGGGAAGGTCAATCAGTGCAGTGAACAAAAGCCAGTCAAAGCAGCTCTTTGAGACTCCAAATTGAATGACCTATTGATGCACTCTGACAAGGTAGCATGGCATTGTGAACCTAGAGGGAGGACTCCCCAGGTTCAGATCCTGCCTCAGACACTTACTGGCTTTGTGACCTGGGGTAAGATACTTCATATCTGTTTCCCTCAGTTTCCTCAACTGTAAGAGAGGGATAGTAACAGCACTTACCTCACCCAGTTACCCAGTGAGGCTCAAACGAGAGAATATTTATGAAGGGCTTTGCAAACCTTAAAGCGCCATAGAAATGCTAGTGATGGCGATGGCGATGACTTCAGTTTCTTCAATTAAAGGGAAGATCATCAGTCATCATATAAAGCACAGCTGGAAAGGCCTACAGGCCATCAAGGCCAATCCTCTCATGTTACGATTGAGGAAACTGAGGCCCCAGGATGTTAGCTAACTTGGCCGTGGTCACAGAGGTAGTAGCAAAGGTAGGGCATCCCGGGCCTTTGGCTGGACAGTCGGATCAGGTGATCTCTCAGCTCCCTCATCCTTCTGAATGCTATCAAACATTACATGCTGAATAGCTAGAGTTTGTAATATCTTCACAGGATTTAGCACTTAAAGGGGGTCTTAGAAAGCATTAGTCTTGGTCCCATACTTTACAGGTGAGAAAATTGAGATGCAGAGAAAGTAACGATTGGTCCAAGGTTACTACTCAACCAAGGGACAGTGATCTCAGGATGCCTTCCATCATACCATTCTCTCGTGTTCCACAGGGGACATTTGGAGTGATGGAGCAGAGAGGCCCGTGCTGAGCTCTTCTTCTGGGAGAAAGAGAGAGTTTGCGAAATTCCAAGAGCAGTTCCGAGCTGGGCACTGGCTCCCTCCTGGCACCAGATGAAAAAGTTAAAATTAGTTGTAGGGGATTGAGTATGGTCTGTAGGAACGACTGAAAATAGGCCATTTTGGGAGGTGACCTCATAAATAACTGTATTGGAGAAGGGCAGAGAAACACACACACATACACACAAGCTAAAAATATTCAGAAAAGTCACTGCAATCACCATAAATTTGGCTTTAATGGACTGCTAGAATCCCAGCCCAGAGGCTGCCCGGGCGCAGGTGGGTGGGGGAGCTGGGTTGGGGTGAGACCATCAGAAGTCATGCCAATGTGTCTATATTTCATCTCTGGGCACAGAGGACAGCTTTTTTTTTATTAGGAGGTGGGGAGGGGGAAGCATTTGAAGTCGTCACCCTCCCTTTCCCTTCTTGATCTCGTCACGTTCAGGACAGCCCAGGTCTCTGCTATCCTTTTGGAGCTGGACTCTGATTCCATCCTCTGTTCAAAGTGCCTTTCTCACCTTCCTGTCTGATGTGTCTCTAGATATTTTGGTCCATAGCATAGCCTTCCATTGTATCGTCTGAATCCAGACCGGCTTGCCTCTCTTCGCTTAGTAGGAACCACAAGAGCCCAGGCCCCTCAGTACAGTGGGATTGGTCTTCATGGGAAGGAGGCCTTTTGGGGAGGGCCTGTAGGCTGGTGGGGAGGGCTCTTTTATTTGGGGAACAGGCTTCCTCTCTGAAATCTATCTCTATCATATAAATAAACTGTCCTTGAAGGTCACCAAATCCAGTGAATTCTCTCAGTATAGTCCTCATCTTCCTTGAGCTCCCTGCAGAATCTGACTTTTTTTTTGAAAGCCTTCACTTCCCTGAGCCATGGAGTCATTGTATGATTCTAGTTCTGCTCCTTCCTCACAGATTCATACTATTTTCTGCCTTTCTCTGGGCACTGGAGGGAAGAGTAATGGGCAGAGATAAGCTGGATCTATGGAAAAACTTCTTGACAATTAGAGCTCTTTAAAAAGTAGAATTGAGGGGGCAGCTGGGTGGCTCAGTGGTCTGAGAGCCAGGCCTAGAGACAGGAGGTCCTGGGTTCAAATCTGACCTCAGATACTTCCTAACTGTGTGAGCCTGGTCAAGACACTCAACCCCCATTGTGTAGCCCTCAATGTTCTATGACTTTGAACTGATACTCAGTACCTGTTCTAAAACAGAAGGCAAGGGTTCTGAGACTTGGGAGACTGCAGCAACATTATTAAAAGAGGGTTTCAAGAGGAGACTGAATGACCATTTATTTATTTTTATTTTTTTAAACCTTTACCTTCCATCTTAGAATCAATACTGGGTATTAGTTCTAAGGCAGAAGAGCAGTAAGGGCTAGGCAGTGGGAATTAAGTGATTTGCCCAGGGTCACACAGCTAGGAAGGGTCTGAGGCCAGATTTGAACCCAGGACCTCTCGTCTCTAGGCCTGGCTCTCAGTCCCCTGAACCATCCAGCAGCCCCAGAATGACCATTTATTAGGGATGTTATAGAGTAGTGTTGGCAAACCTTTTTGAGGTCACGTGCCCAAATTACAACTTCAAGCTGCCTGGTGAGCTTCCCCCCCTCCCCCACTGCATTACCCCAGTGGAGGGGGGAAGCACTTGCATTGGGCAGTTGGACAGAGAGGTGGGGCATGCCAAAATGCCCTTGGGTGCTGTGGAGAGGGGGGATGGAGCAGCCCCTTCCGTGCCGCCAGGGTACACATGCCACACCTTTGCCAACATGGTTATAGAGGGAGGGATTTTACCCAGATATGAGTTGGTGACCTTTAGTCCCTTCCAATTCTAAGATTCTGTTTTTGCACTGCCTCGAATACGTGTTCTCCACCTCTTGGAGTCCCTGGTTTCCTTCAAGACTCAGCTCAAGCTCTACTTTTTCATGAGACCTTACCTGATCCTATCAGTTTCTGGTTTCCTCCCTTTCCAAACCACCTGCGATCCCTTTTGTCTAGATCATCTATATGCCTATATATGTGTGTTACGCGTATGGGGTGTTCTGGGAGGATTAGCATCTCTGTTGTGAAGGCTTTCCCATTCTTTTTCAGGGTTGCTCATCCACCTTTGGTGTCCACTTTCTCCCCAACTCTAGCCTGTGGCTCCAAGAAGCTGTAGTATGTACAGCCGTCACAAGCTGCCAAAAACCTTGGCAGAAGGGCTAAGCCAGGCTGAAGGTGACCAACAGGCTGAGTTGGGGGGTGTCTACCCCAAGCCTGTAGAGACTTCCACTGGCACAATGGACAGATGAGAACAGTTTGTTCCAACGTCTGTGAAGACAGCAGAAGCAGATGCTGTGGAGCACTTAGAGTTTGGTCAGACTTAGAAGATGCCAAAGTCATCCACTGCATTCTGGGCTGTCACCAGTTACCTGACTTTTGTCTCACCATTGAACTTCTTTTTTTTAACCTCTTACCTTCCGCGTTAGAATCAATACTGTATATCGGTTCCAAGGCAGAAGAGTGGTAAGGGCTAGGCAATGGGGGTGAAGTGACTTGTCCAGGGTCACACAGCTGGGAAGTGGCACCACTGGACTTCTAATGATTCTGAAAGAGAGAGTGAGGCTGATGACACTGCTTCACTTAAATCCAGTCTGTGCACAAGTCTTTGAAAAGCGAGTCCTAAACAACCAGGATAATAGTATGTGCCTGTTGTGTCCCCATTCAAGTCTAGGCTCCTCTAGGCCTTTGTTTCTGTGCCTGCCATAATGCTGTTGTTTAATAAATGCTTGTTGATTGATTCCTTCTAGCTCTTCTCCTGCTGGTCTGTCAGCACAGCTTCTAGGATAATCTTCCCAAGTTCCAGGTCTGACAATGTCTTCCCTACTGAGAAACCTTCATGGCTTCCCATTGCCTACTGCGGCGGTTGTTTGTTGTAGGGGATCTCATCAATGTGCTGCTCCCTGAGATAATGCAGAATGCAACCCAACTAAGCCTTCTTGTGTGTGTGGCTCTTTTTGTGTCTTCTCACAAATATGCCTTGAGCATCATCCACCCAACACACTTGGGCCCTTCCTCTAATGATTTCGACATTGTGGCCATATCAGTGGAATACACTGGGCATCCCTCTCCCTCACCACGGAACCAAATCATCTTTTCTTGAATCACATCCTTCGCTCTGACTCTCCTTAGTACTTCCCTGTTTGTAATGTACAGCAGCTTTCTCAAGCCCACTATGTACCTCTCCATTGCCTTTTGGGCAATTTTGTGACCCACAGCCATACAACAAGACTCAGAAAATATTGATGTTTAAAAAAATAGGTCCTTGATTCAGGGAGAAGCTTAAAAAGCCTCCCTCGGTGTGGCTGTAATTTCCTATTTCTTGCTACTTTAAGAGGCAGTGCCATTCACGATATCCCAAAGGCAGTCTTGCCTGTTCTCCTCCTGTTCGTCTCTGGACTCATTTCTTTGTCTTCCTTTAGTGCCCGTCCAAGATATAGGCAAAGCTGGACCAGTTCCGTGGGTTGTCCCAATCCGGACAACGGGGACTCGTCATCCACTGGATTTTCCATTTTGACCAATCAGGATGAATTCTTTTGAGTAATCATGAATGTCATTTTGAAGCCTCTGCAGTGTTTTGGTACTCAGTCCACTATCACGTGAAAACAGAAGCATCTAGAGACCCTCAGCATCGGTAGAGAATCTAACTCTTCACTTGCCAGGACAGCTTCCTTCCATGACGTTGGCAAGCAGCCACCTGTTTTATGCCCTATTTGATACCAATAGAAGTGAAGCAGAGGGTCGTTGAACCAAGCTATCTCTGTTGTTCTGTCTTTCAAGGAATCTTGCATAACTTTGACATGTGCGTGGGAGCTTGGGAGCCTTAAGGAAGCATCTCACTCTCCTAAGTGAAGCTCTTTCTTATAATCTACAAACAATAAGCACAATACAACCTGGATATTTTTCTCTCTCCCTTTCAAATAAGTGTGTAAAGCTATGATTTGGCAGTACAAACCTGTTTTCCTCTGCTACCTTCAGCCTGGTGTGTATATGTAGGAACTATTCTCTCAAATAATTTGTTGAGGGAGAAAAGTGGGCACTTGGGCATGCAATGCCATTATAACTCCGTTCCTGGTCAGACTTTTTGGTGACGGGAAGATCTGAGATTTTTCTAAGCCTTCACCATCCTCCCTTGTTTCCCCTCCAAACTGTTTCTTCTAGCATGGATCTCCTTTGTGTAGATCTGTTCTAGGCCTAGTTGCTCTTCTTGGCTTTGCTTTTTTTTTTTAAACCCTTAACTTCCATCTTGGAATCAATACTGTGTAGTGGTTCCAAGGCAGAAGAGCAACAAGGGCTGGGCAATGGGGGTCAAGTGACTTGCCTAGGGTCACACAGCTGGGAAGTGTCTGAGGCCAGATTTGAACCTAGGACCTCCCGTCTCCAGGTCTGACTCTTAATCCACTGAGCCACCCAGCTTCCCCCTTGGCTTTGCTTTTTTTAAAATTGCTCTTTCTACTGCCACAAACAGCATGTTGGGGACTGCTGGTTGAACTAGAACTAGGACAGAACATCTGAGGCTCTTCTCCAGGGTGGTGAGATCTAGGGATGAGGCCTCCTCTTCTAGACATCATCTGACCTGCCATCCCCACAGCATTTTCCTTCACCCTCCCTGTTAGTGACCCATGCTGTGTGCTACAATCACTGCTGTCTACAATTCCTTTGCCTGTATGCTATCTGCCACCTCCATGCTCCCATCACCATTACACCCCTTTCCCATGGCTTGCTTTCTCCCACTACAATGTCCTCCTACCTTTTCCTAGAGGTGTGAAGAGATGTGAAGTCTAAGGGTCTCCCTCTCCTGATGAAATTACAAAACTATCCTTGGAAACAGAAATTCCTGGTTATGGCTGTCAATGCCAATGTTTCAATATAATGACTTGACTGCCTTCCCTGATGGACAATTTTTACATGTGTTCTCCATTTGGCATCTATTGTCTTCCTTCCAATTTCATCTTTTTTAAAAAAAAACTCTTACCTTCTGTCTTGGAATCAATGCTGTGTATTGGTGGAAGAGTGGTAAGGGATAGGCAATGGGGGTGAAGTGACTTGCCCAGGGTCCACAGCTAGGAAGTATCTGAGGCCAGATTTGAACCCAGGATCTCCTGTCTCTAGGCCTGGCTCTCAATCCACTGAATCACCCAGCTACCCCCCCCCATTTCATTTTTGATGAAACTTAGTTGAATGACTTTGCTTAGTTGAATCTCTTGCCAAGCTTTCTTAAAATAGGTTTTTCCCTTCGTAGTTTTTTGTTGTTTTAAGAGGAAATACTACTCATAATTTCCCACTATCCTCTCCTATGCAAATGAGTTTCAGTTCTACTCTGGCATTGACTTTAGTTGCCATATCTCACTGCTTGGCAGAGAGACGAAGTGTTTGATGACTCAAGTAGTTTCTAAGTCCTTTTGGTCTCCGTGTTGTGGCATTTGGTTTATATTGTTAGAGAGCCAGCTCTGGAATCAGTATGACCTGGCTTCAGGTTCTGCATTTGACAACAAATTCTGGCTGTGTGACCCTAGCTGTCATTTATTTTTTATTTTTATTTTTTAAAACTCTTACCTTCCATCTTGAAATTAATACTGTGTATTGGTTCCAAGGCAGAAGAGTGGTAAGGGTTAGGCAATGGGGGTGAAGTGACTTGTCCAGGGTCACACAGCTGGGAAGCTTCTGAGGCCAGATTTGAACCCAGGACTCCCATCTCTAGGCCTGGCTCTCAATCCACTGAACCACTCAGCTGCCCCCTAGCTAAGTCATTTAAACAGGTGAATTTCTAAGATTAAGTTACAGAGAAAGTGCTGACTTGTGTTGCTCATGGAAGTTTTTTCTCTAAGAGAGAGATGCTTTTTATCAATTAGTTCACCAATTTAGAACAACAAAAACCCTAACAACTTCTTTAGGAAAGGGTAATAGATAATAGTCCATGGCTACTCGTTTCCTATTCCTCAGCATCAAGAGTTTGTTTAAATGGTTTAGGTGGGAGGTCTTTAAATTGTATACCGTATATTTTTCTCATTTTAATTATTTCTTCTGGTTTTGTATGTAGGATGTGCGTGTATGTTACCTATGTAGGTCATGGATGTGCATATGAGTCTGTTTACACTGTGGCTCACATATCTCTGATCTCTTCCCCTCACCCTTCTCAAAGGGGGAGCAAGAGTTTGAGGCAGTGACGTTGACCACTCTATTCTCCTCACAGAGGGAGTACGATCAGTTTACCTCCTAAATATCGTTAGTGTATGAGAAATAATTTTTCGGTTCAAGCTGCACTCTTGATTTCTATCCCTTAACTGAGAAAAAGAACCCCAATCTACGTAGCCAAGACTTGACTCCCCACCAAATGTGAGTTACATAAAGCCCACACACAGTCAATAGCAAATAAACCAGTTTATCTAAGCTGATAGCAAACAGAAATCATAAAAGCTGTGCAGATGAGACCTATCAGACAATAGACTGAGCGAACTCTCCTCCTGGGAATGCGATATCGAGGTTCAAGCGAGAGAGAATTTTCGATCTCACCCAAGAAGAAATCTCCCCAAGTGGTAAATTGGATGGCCTTTATTAAGCATATTAGACTTTGGAGCCTGAGGATCTGTGGGTTTGAATCAGAGATATTCTGGTAAGTATTTAACAATTGGCGACTCCAAAATAAAAAGTGAATCTGTGATATATATTCAAGTTTCATCTGCATCATTGACATTTTCTTCATCACGTCTTAAGTCTTGGCAATGTGAAATTAGAATATTTGCTCCCCAGGGACTCCCTCTTCCAGCATCCCATTTACGTATCTATGCAATGTACTAATGTAGGAAAGATATAAGTTTTGTGTAGCTCCGCCCTCTCTCTCTTTTCCTGGGAACGGGACTGTGGAGGTTGGGGGAGAGCCAGGCAGGAGAATTTTACCCACATGTTGTTTACTTAGGCTTTCTAATTTTGTTCATGTATTTCTTCCAATTCAAGTGATTGATTACTAATAAATCTTATAAATGTAATATTTGGAGTTTTTGGATATTAATTTAAATTTTGCAACAACCAACAGAACGATAGAAATCCTACCCTGATTTGTCGCATTTTCTGATTTCTGAGGTATAAATGCTCACACACAAAAGTTCACCATTGCTCTTTATGAGCAAGTTCATGCAAGCTCCAGTTCGAATCTTGTCTAGAGAGCCATAGATTCATAAAATGTTCACACTCAGCAGGGCTGTAAGAATTATCTAGATCAACTCCTGTCCTATCCATTGTAGAGATGGGGAAGCAGACCCAGAGAAGGGAACTGACTTACCGAAGGTCACCCAGCTGATAAATGTCAAAACTCAGATTGGAACTCGGGTCTTCTGGCTTTCTTTCTGCTTCATCATGCCATTTCTTATCCTCACAGATTTCTCTCTGGGACTCCTAATCCTTGCTTTGTCTACTCTCAGAGTTAACCGTAGCCCTCATTTGTATCATGATTTTTGGTTCCAAAGCATTGTACATACACAATCTCAGTGAAATTTCACTATGATTCAGAAGTGCTATGGTCCTTTTTTGTCTCTACTACTGTGCTTACTTCCACCTGCATTAATACACTAAGTCTCCATCTTTCTAGCAAGTCAATTCTTCTACACAGGACCACCAGAATCGTGATACTCCCTTGGTCAACTACTTTCAGTGGTTCCCCAGTTACTTCTGAAAAAAGTCCAAACTCTTCTGTCCAATTTCAGGGACTCCTTCAGTGTGGCCTACCCTTCTACTCCCTAACACAAGTGTTCTGTTCATCCAGAGTGGCCTCCTTCCTGTCACACACACACATTCCTAGCTCCATGCCTGGCAATGTCTTTCCCATTCCTTACGGGTAGATATTTTTCCTCTCCCGTCCATTTTTCTTATGTAAATCCTAGCCATCTTCTAAGGCACCCCCTGGGGTCCTGGCTCCTCAGAGGAGTGTCTGTACCATTTAGCATGCTCTGCTTCTTCTTATTAACTTTTCATGTGGATAAGTCTTACATTCTCAGCTCAATTCAGCCAATGCTCACTCTTTGCAAGATCTCGTACTCCTTACTAATGACAGTCCTTGCTCGCAAGGAACTTCCATTCTAGTAGGGAGATGATACTTCATTGCTTCTGTGGATCTGTGAACCCCTCAGTGCAGATTATTCCCTTCAGCAACAAAACTGGCCTATGGCTCCTGGGTTTGCATAATTGTTTGTGACATCCTTCTAACAGGCCTTCATAGAGACGAGACTCTACATGCGGGAAAACTTCCTTCTGCTAGGTCTTTTACCATTCTGTGGGTAGCCATGCTGCATTCTAACTATGCTTACATTATTTGACCCACCCACTTCCTCTCCTGGTCATACGTGGCTTCCCTGGTATCCCCTTACACCGTGCCTTCTGCACAAACCACCATTGGTCGTACTCTACATGTGACACGGTCATTTCCATCTTTAAAGACTCTGCACGTTGGGACCTGTCTTGGGATATGGTCTTTGAGAGCTTGTAGTGACTGAAAGATTTGTCAGTTTGCAACCAATCAGCTCTAATGCTCTGATAAATACAGCAGATTTACAAAGATGACCTGAAAGTAAGTGGAGAGGATAACTGAGAGGGTCGAGGGCCTTGGAGGAGGACTTTTCTAAGGGGAATCTGGAAAGACTTCACCAAGGCGTGGCTCCTGAGTTGGCTCTTGAAGGAGTTGAAGGGTTCAAGTAGCCAAAATGAGGGTCTGTCCTGGGGATGGGCACACCTGGAGGTGGGAAGAAAGGTCCAGAGGGAGAATATGGGACAGCGATGAGGAGTGTAGTTTGCTTGGAACAAAGAGTACATGAAGAGGGTTAGTGTGTAATGAGGCTGGAAAGGGAGGGTGGATCCAGTTTATTATGGACAGGCATTAATGTCTGGCTAAGGAGAATTGAATTTCCCCTGGAGTCAGTTGGGAAGCCCTGAAGGTTTTCGATTGGCGCCGTGACATGGTCAGACCTATGCCTGTGTGGCCGGGTCACTAGAGAGACTGGAGGCAGCAAGACCAAGTAAAGGGAGACTGCAAGAATTCAGACAAGAGGTGCCAAGGGCCTCAACTAGGGTGGTGCCTGTGGGAATGGAGAGAAATAGCCAGATGGACATGATTTTGTGGACATCAAAATGATAAGATTTGGCAACAACTCCAAAATGGGAGACCAGGTAGAGGGAAGAATCAAGAACGACTGAGGTTTGGCGCCTGGTGACCAGAAGAAGGTCCTTGAGGGGCCGGAATTGTTTTACACCCCTCGGTGCCTCCCTGAGAGCTGGATACCTGGTAGGCATTTAAGAAATCTGCATTCGTTAACCTCATCGCGTTATTTTCCTTGATTTCCAGCCTGGCAGGCGGCATGCGAAGCCTTGCTCCTGACCCTCTCTCCTTCCGATCAACCTTTTCACCCCTCAGTAAAGTCAGTTTGTCAAGCTCATCGATAAAAAATACTTCATTCCTTCATGGCTCATTTTCCTCTTCCTAACACAATATACATAGGAGTTGGAAAGATCCAGTCACACATTGGAAGAGGCCTCACTTCAGCTTCTCAAAGCTGTGACCTTATTCCTTTTGGGTTTGAGCGTCTCCCTGGATAGGATTTCACGCCACATAAACTCCAAGCCTGTGAAAAGTCAAAAGGACAGACAGGGAGGGTGTAGATTCATCTTTTTCGAATATCAAAATGCCATCAGCTGGAGGAGGTGCAGAGGGAGCACGGCAGCCACCGTATTGTCCTCGGCCGGGCTCTTTGGGGACTGACGCCACCACAAACCCTGCTCAAAGGCGGCCCTGGAAAATCATCAGCCAGGGCTGGAGCTGGAAAAAAGGCGGGGGAGGGGAACAGGCCAGGCCAGGCCCAGTTTGCTTCCTTTCCAAACGTCCTGTCTTTGTTACGGGAATAATGATAATAATATTAAGAAAAATAATGTGGTGGAGCGAAAACCAGAGCCGCTCGGACCTGGAAAGGAACGTAAAGATCATCTGGTCCAGCTCCCTCACTTTATAGAGGTCCAGAGACAGCAAAGGTCACATAGCTAACAAGTGACAGAGCCAGAGTTCAAACCCAAGACTTTTGACTTCAGGGCCTGGGATCCTAAAGCCGTTGGGCCAGGGCTAGTGTCTTCTGGGCTTGGCTCTTTTGGCTTGGGAGAGGGGAGACTACAGTAGAGAGTTTAGTCCAGTAAGGAACAACCTGGGAATGGAGGAGATTAATTCCTTGTTCCTGGAGGCTTTCATCATTTGTTGGCCGATGCTATAGAGAAGATCTTAAGTTTGGTGGATTGCATGGTCCAAGAGGCCCCATCTGCCATCTCTGTGGGCTTCTGTCTCTCTAGCCACTTCTAACAATAGCACCATCTCAAGAGCTAACTTGTGGGATCACAGGGTTTCCAGCTAGATGAGACTTTAGAGGCTATCTAGTTACCTCATTTTTACAGATGAGGAAACTGAGGCCCAAGATGGGAGAAGATTTGTCCAGTGTCACAAAGCCGGGCTTCAAACCCAGGACTTCTGTCTCTAAATTCAGTTTTTTTCTACTAGGCCTTTGTAGAGCATCATTCCCTAATATAATCATCTGTGATTTATTGCATGTGATTTAGGGAAAAGTTTTGTGGGGAGGAAAGTGCTTTTGGAGCATTAAAGCACTGTATAAATGTGAGCCTTCTTATTCTTAAAAATAATCCATTCTTCCATGCGTTAATGTTCCATATAAATGAAGCTTAACTCATGAAATGCCAAGACAAAGGGAAGTCTTTCTGAACACATGACTTATTTTTCTGCATGGTTAATCCCAGACAGCACATTTCAATATTTCAAGGAGCTGGAGACCCCCCTATCTCTGGGATTGTTCCCTTCCCCAAGGCAGATCACAACACCTCCTGGTTCTCAAGGTCACCCGTGGGCAGAAATGGCTTAGTTCGATGGGTGCTAAGGCTCTCAGCACTTGGCCAACTCAGCTAGTCTTTGAATAACAGGCTGCCAGCCCATTGGCCGGCCCAAATCTGAAAACTTTCTAGTTTGATAGGACCTTCCAGGGCCCAGGGGAGGGCCTTGGTGGAGGACAGGGAGACCAGACGTTGAGGGAGAACGGTCTGCTGCATCCCTCGCTGGTCCAAGATGAAGAGGAAGGGAATGAAAGGGGGCCGTGCCAAAGACCTACAAGGTTGGGCAAACAGCACTCGCCTGGTGCCCTCAGAGAATCCAAACCTTCCATCCCACAGTAAAGCAAATGCTTTCAGTCTGACAGTCCGCCTAATTCCCAGTGTCTGACACCATCCCCAGGACAAGAGAGATGAAGCAGAACGTTTTTCTTGACATCAAGTCAGGCCCAGGATAGCTAGTCTCCCTGTCTGGCCCCTGCCTGCTACATTGGGGTCAACGCCTGTTTGATCACTATAGCTACCAAATGGCCCTGCTAGGTTACCCAGAGCAAGATGTTTGCTGTGCCCTGTGGGTGCCAGCTACGCTCTGGCGTCACCCCATGGAAAATACTAATAACATTAAGCAAAGGCAGCACAATTAGAACATTTTAATAGGTCTCAACCTTCTACAATGACACCCTTTTAAATCTTTGATCTGATTTCAAACAACAGAGGCCAATTTTTCCCCTATTATGTTGAATAAATTATTCCAGGGCTAGGGTGGAGCCTTCCATCCTAACAGGTTTTACAAATGCAGTGGCTTTACCTTGTGGTCACCATGGTGACCTGAGAGGAGTCTGGAGGAACCCTTAGCTCCAACATTCCTGAGGAGAAGGCCCACAATGCTTCCTTTCAGAGAGGAAGCAGGCTTCAGAAGAGCTGACACCCAGGAATGTCCCCAACATGCCAGCCAGGAAACCCAAAGGGAAAGGGGCTCAGGGCCTCAGAAGGCTGAAAACAAATGGTCCTCATTGGGAGACTTAAAGGCAACCTCTACTGAAAACTCTCGACACTCTCCTCTGGTCCCATTCTATAAGGAAAGAAGTGAGTTTCCTTTTCCCTCAATATTAGAGCAAGAGAAAATGGGCGAAAGTGGAAGGCAAGAGATTTAGGTTTGATCATAGAATAACAATACTAGAAAGTCATCCATCTTAACCGCTCTCATTTTATAGATCAAAAAACCAAGATTAAGAGTGGCAAAAGAAGCCTGCTGAAAGTCCCCCCACTAGTAAGAGGATGAGCCGTTGCACAGATGCAGGTCTTGGGAGTCCAGCAGTTCTAGTCACTCTTAACTCCCAGATAAGCCAAGGCAGTTAGAAATGAACATGAATAGCAAAAGAGAATTGTGTGGTGCTCTTCTTGGAGTTCTTTAAGGATCTTCAAGGAGAAAAATACTCTAGAGTTGGTAGGAATATTTTATTGTGAAGAGGGAACTAAGAGAGAAGAAGCAAAGGGGAGGGAGAAACAGGTACTCCTCTGGATGGGATCTGATAAGGATCTCTATTAAGATCAGCCCAAACATCCCGAGGAAGAACTGTGGGAATAGAAACACAGAAGAAAAACATATGATCAATCACGTGGGTCAAGGGGGACATGATTGGGGATGTAGACTCTAAATAACCCTAGTGCAAATGTTAATGATATGGAAATAGGTTTTGATCAAGGACACAAGTAAAACCCAGTGGAATTGCACGTTGGCTATGGGAGGGAAGTGGGAGGAGGGGAGGGAAAGAACATGAATCATGGAACCATGGGAAAATATTCTAAATAAATTAATTAAATAAAAACTGTCAATCCAAACATTTTTTTAGATCATTTGGAAGTTGTAGTGAACAGTGACAACAGGGTATCTGGAGAAGACACCAAATTCCCAATACTGTTAAGAGTTGCCCTAAGGTGGAATGGGCTGCCTGGGTTCCCACTGGATGACTGCTAGTAGAGAGAGTCCGTTTTCAGTGTCAGTTGGACTAGGTAGGTGTCCGTTGAGACCCCTCCGAACTCTAAAATGCTGCGATTCAATCATTCTGGGCTAGGCAGGCAGGAATAAACTGCAGGAGGATTTCAAATGAGCTAGCAGGAAAATGGCAGGTCCACATCCCTTTGATGTGTACAAGATTGAATGTAAAGAGAAGTAGGTTTGATGCCCGGCTCTGCTACTTCTTAGGTAAGGCATCTACCGGGACATGCCCAATTGGAAAAAAGGATGGGTTGCTCATGTAGTGACAGTAAAGGAAGATGGGTGACCACACTAAGTGATGCCCATGTACCTCTGAACTATTCAGAGAAGCCCAGCAATGCCTCAGGCTTGGTGGGTGAATTCTCTGAGGTGAATGGTGTAAGATGTGAGTGGAGTCCAGGATGGAGTGCCATCTGCATCTGCAGAAGGAACACCTACAATAATGAACTCATGGAGTCATTAGAAGAGGACAAATTATCCCTCTTACCCCTGTACCTGGGTTCTCTCCAAAACTTGGGGAATCTGATGGTAAGCCACATGAACCATTTGTGGTCAAGCTAGTTACTGATTTGGTTTCTCTCCCATTTTAGTCTTACTCCCTTGTCTTTCTGCAATATTATTTCATTTTCTCTTGACTCAGTTTTATTTCTACTGCTTTAGACTAACCTCATCTTATCTTAGCCCCAACCCTTTGCCAGAGCAGGAAGGAGGCCTTTTCCCAAAAACAGATATGTAGCACCACAGAGTTAGAAAGAACCGCAGAGATCACTTAGTCTCTTTATTTCAAAACAAGGCCCAGAGAAGAGAAGCGGCTTGATCAAGTTCTTTATACTCTCTAAGCCTCAGTCTCTTCATCTGTTAAGTGGGGGAGAATATTCCTTGTACTCTTAGGCTCAGTGTGAGAAAAGCATCTTGTAAATCTGTCAGTGCTAGTGATCCAGGAGCCATAACTGAGAGATCAGATTTTAAGAAGTGCTTCCTTCCTTTGCTGGGCCAATACCAAAGGGACCCCTTTCAGAATTTGGTGGCCTCCTTGGAGCCTTTCACTTTGTTCTGATCAATCTACAAAGTTGGCTTCTAAGCTAACATAGGGCCTGGAAGTCCCAATGGATATGGATTTGAAAAACTAGATACCCAACTCCCACCCTGTGATGCCCATGGGATCCAGGCTATAAGTGCCACCAGAGGCACACATTGCCCTGGCATCCAGTTAGCTCCATCCAGATCACCAGTTTCCATCCTCTAAATCTCTGTACTGGTTTTGCCATCGGGGGGAAATTTCTCACTCTTGGTCCTGGGCCCAAATTATGCGCAATGCTTCAATAAAATTACTTGCAACATTTTGGAGAGTCTGGGAAATGTGAGTTCCTTAAATGACTGGGTTTTTCCCCCTCTTTTAACAGCTGAATAGCTGTTCTAGTCACATGACTAAAAGGGGGCTCTTTTCCCAACTCTACACATGTGATCTGGAGTTCTGCTGTATGTGAGAAGTAAAAAAGAGATTCATAAACACATTTCATACTTTCAATCCTGCCTTGGGCATCATTTCGTTGTGTGACTCTGGACAAGTCATTTAACCACACTGAGCCTCAGTTTCTATATCTGTAAAATGGAGATAATAATAATAAAATAGTGTCTATCTCTCAGGGTCATTGTGAAGATCAATGGAAATAACATACATAAAATACTTTGCAAACTTTAAAGCACTACAGAAACATTAGGTAGTAGTATGGTTATTATTATTGTCATATAGGTCCTAGAATTTTGGAACATGAGCCTGGAACATTCAGTGTTCTCCAAAATCTGCCTTCAGTCAAGCAAGAAGAACATGGGCTTTGGAATCAAAGGTTCTGGGTTGAAGTCTGCTTCCATTACTACCTGTGTGACCATGGACAAGTCATTTCCTCTTAGAGTCCTCCTCTGTCTTTTAAGGTGGTTGGCCTATAACCTTTAAGGTTGCTTCTGGCTCCCGATCCTGTGATTCAACTTGCCCAGCCTTATCTCTGATTAGTTCCTTCCCAGAAGCCTTCTACTCAATGTTGGTCAGTGAGTCCTCCAACTCCTTTCATTTTCATTTTCCTGTCTTACTTCCTTTACTTATAACTTACTCCTCCTCCCATCATCTCTCATTATTTGGGATGCCCCCAGAGCTCCTCTACATTTATTCAAATTGTGCTTACGTTGCAGGGACCAACTCAAGGCTGGCATGACTGGTTTTGATGAAGTCAAGCTGGCTCTTTGTGATCATGCCTTCCTTTTCTAGACAATCCTGCGCTATCTCTCTGATAATACATTCTAGAATTTTCCCAGGAATTGAAGCCACGCTCAATGGCCTACCTTGCATAAACTCTACACTCTTCCTTTATTTAAAAACTGGGCCAACTTTGGCACTTTTTCAGCCCAATGGTCTCTCTCCTGTTCTTCAGAACCATTCAGATATCACTAATGGTAGCTCAACAATCACATCTGCCAGCTCTTACAGTCTCCCTTGCCTTACCTTCTTCATCCCTCTTCCCTCCTCCCACTGCCTTCTAGGATCCCTTTAAACTACAAGAATATAAGCTCCCTGAGGGCAGAGACTATCACACTCAACTGTATTTATATCCCCAACACTTAGTCCAGGGCCTGACATATAACACAGGCTTATTAAATGTGTATTCTCACTTTCTATCCCTTCACTTACTCTTGCCACTGTGTTTATGATGCCATTCACCTGGTACTCAAGCAGCTTGGCAGTGTTCGTTACTTTCACATGTTTATACACCACTCTCCAAAAGGCTGTTAGGGGCCTCACATTAGATCTCTTTGTATCCCCTCATGTTGCCCAGCACAACACACTGCAGTAGAAGGAGCTTCACAGATATTTCTCAACTAGCAGTTGGCTTTAGGGGGCTGAAATCGCTTCCATGTTAAGCCAGCCCAGGCAGATGAAACCTTTATGTTTTGATAGTTCTTCAGAGGAATATTCCATTGCATTCATCAAACATTTAGCAAGAATCTGCCACATGAGGATCACTGAAGAAAAGGAAAAGAAGGGGGACATGAAGATAAAATAAGACATAATCTCTCCCCGCCCATAGTAGAAGCTATCACTCTCTTCAGTTTAGCTGATTGACCTGGTCTTTATAAAAACATACAAATCCTATAAACCTGGTGGGATAGGTAGCAGGATTTCCAGCACTAGAGGTATTTAAGCCAAGGGCCTTAGAGATAATATAGTCCAGACACACACACACACACACACACACACACACACACACACACACACACACGAATTTCCTTCCTTCCAGTTGATTTCTTTTGTTTGGAATATCTCTCCCACCCCCTAGATCTTTGTAACTAACTTCTTGTGTTATCTTAAGCGAGTCTTTCACTGTCTCTTGAGCTCAATTTCTTTGTCATAGAATTCTAGATTGAAGAGATTTTATGCCATCATCCATTAGCTGCCATCGTATAGGGAAAAGAGCAATGAAGGTGAAGTCTGGAGCTTGGGCTCACAGTATGGCCATCTTCTGCAGGGAACCTCCCTATTCTCTTGGTCTGTTTTTGCCTTTGCTAAATGAAGGGACTGGACTATATCAGGGTTTTTTACCTCACCTGGCATCCATAGCCACTCAGAGGGTCTGTGAATTTGTTTTCCTTGAGACTTTCATCATTTTCTAACATAATCATTTTCCTTAGGAATTCCATATATTTTTTAACATTTAAAATGCATTAAGAACATCATCCATAGGTTTCACCAGACTGCCAAAGGAACCCATAATACAAAAAAGGTTAACAATCTCTGGACTGTATTATCTTCAAGGCTCCTTTTGTGTCAAATTCTATAACGTTAAATGAATTTCAGCCCCTATTTGAATATCTACAATATCCATAAGCAGAGACTTGAATACCTCCAGTGACAGAAGACTTGCTACCTATCTCAAGGGGTTTATTGTTTGTTTTTTAAAGAACTAATGTGGAAATAGATATGGAAAATCTTTGAAAAGTATAAAGCACAAGGCAAACATAAGAAATCGCTGTGTGTCTGTACTTTCAGGCTGGCTATTTTTAAGATTCCAGTAAAATTCCAAGCCCTTTCCATTTCAAATTAGCATCTTGCTTTCACTCTCTGGGAAACCCATTTCTAGCTTGTTAAGGCTGGTGTGAAAGTGAAGCCCTGTAATCTGGCTCTTCAAACCCCCCTAATTTGGAACATTAGGGCCCAGCATTAGCCATTGTCCAGAACTTCCCAAATTCAACCCAAGGGATGGAAAGGAGGAGGGTGTTGAGCATTTTACTGCCTCTCTCCAGTTTCTCTGGAGCCTTGGGCAGTGCCAGAGGAAAAAGAACTGGGGCCTCCTTAACTGAGCACAAAGCTTCAGAGTTAGTGAGAGACACTTGGAGACTCCCAGCTTCTCAGGGTCAGGAAAAGGATGAAGGCTGAACTTGGCATTGATGAGGTGCGTGCACACACATACACATTCACTCACCGCATCTCTTCCCCAGATGTTCTCTGCAGGAGCTCAGTAGCACCATCATGGCCAGAAGTCTTGAATCTATCATCAGATTTTTTACAGGGGGTCAATGTGTCCAAGCGTGTCATGGGTACATTTTGGTGACTTGAAAAGAAATGATAGGACCCAGGCTGTCGCAGCTAGAAGGAACCTTAGATCATAGATCATCAGAGCTGGGAGAGGACTTAGAACCCAGATTATAAGAGCTGAGAGGGGCCTTAGAATGCTGAATATTAGTTAGAAGGAACCTTAGAACAGGGAATGCCAGAGCTGGAAGGGACCTTAGAAGATAATATCAGAGCTGAAAGAAACTTGCGAAAGTTTCTCATCTAACACCCTCATTTTTCGCAAGAGTAGATTAAAGCCCCCGACAAGTGCACCGATTAGTTCTCATCCCATTTACACAGATGATCTTCTTAGCATTTCTGCAAAAAGTATCTGTGCTAAGCATCTAGCTGGGAGACCTCTTTCAGCTTCTAACTTCTAGTGGAGTACAGTTCTCAGCCGAGAAGCTCCAGAGGAAAATAGGGCTTTAATTTAGAGCTCAGATCTTAGGCATTGGAGGAGAGAGACAGACAGACAGACAAACAGACACACATACACAGAGACAGACAGACACACACACAGAAACACTTATATAGCATCTACTATGCACCAAGTACAATTCTTACCTCATTTGATCCTCACAACAACCTTTGAGGTAAGTGCTATTATGATCCTCATTTTTCATATGAGGAAACTGAGGAAAACTGGTTAAGTGACTTTCTCAGAGTCACACAGCTAGTAAAGCTGACACTTCAGACACCCAGATTAGGGGAAAAGTCAGATGCTTTTCTACCTATAGGGACAGAGAAATCAGTCAGTTTCCAGAGCCTTGGTTGTGATTGGCTATGGTTGGCTGTTTTTTCTCTCTATAAAAAGCGTCTTTACCTTCAGGGACCAAGCTTTTTTGGAACAGACTAGGCAGCCAACTCAATGGTGGTTTCAGCTTTTAAAACTTTTAAACTTTTTTTTTGTCATTCCACATCGTAAACAATGCCTCTCTCTTTCCCAGGCCTCTATTTGACTTAAGGTTAGAAAGTCATTGTTAAATCCCACTAAATTTCTGATTGTCAACATGTACCTCTTCAGGATTGTTCTGGATACCGCTCTTTAATCAAACTAATAAAGAATTAATTGTCTGAGTCTGAGGCCCCCTGGTTTCCTCCACCCCCAGACCCTTTTGGTGTCCCTTTCAACTGAAAAGGATAGGGAAAAGCAAGGAAAAAAAACCTCTAGCTAGCGCTGGGTGCCAGGCATAACCGTTCACCTCAATCCTTAGTTCCAAATTCCTGCTTTTATTATACATATGATCCATAATATCTTATGTAGTATAAAGCCTCCCAGGCTTTGAGCAACTTCATACAAGCAGTCATTCTTTTGTTCTTGTTTGTGTATTTGAATACATGTCAGCTGATGGAGAATGGATATGAAAGAGTAGGAAAACAGAAGGGGATGAGTAAGAACATTTAAATGTAAAGGAAGAAGGGAAGGATGGATGGAAGGAAAGTTCTTCAGTTATAGTGGAGGAGAAACCTCCAGCACTGAGAACCTCACCTTCCCCAAAAAGGGGGTGGACAGCAGACGCCAGATAAAGGAAGCACCAATGACTTTAGATCAAAACCCACAAAAGGCAGCTTACCCCCCACAAAAAAGACCCCCTCAAACCATCCCCCAAACCCCTACTCTCTAGACCTTTTGAGGTTGGGTGTAAAGTGAGGGCATATCTGGGATCTGTTTGCAGAGCTCTAGCCAAGCTCAGGTGATGCCAGTCAGGGGCTCCAGCTCCAGTGTGCAGATCCTGTGAGGGTGCCCAGACTTTATGGATGTCAGTACACACTGTATTCAGCTGTCCGAGCTGATCTCAGTGCTGTTCAGATCAGCTACTACTTGGACGAGGAGCATCAGTGGGCACTGGCTGTGGCTAAGTTGAAGTGGGCACTAGATCAGGCCAGAGCCTGCTATAAGCCCCGAGTCCTGTTAAAGTTGATGTCAGTCATGTTGTGCCTATCAGGGCAAGCTCTCTTGAATGTGGTGATGAATCCCCCCCAGCCCAGGGAGCCCTCTTATCAGCAGGTCCAAAAGGAGAACACTGTGCTGGCAGAGCTGATGGAGAAGGTCCTGCTCACAGAAAAGATTTTCAGTCAACATCCTGGAAACCACTATAACCCAATACAAGGGGCAGCTACGTATGTACTCTTTCCCCCCTGAATCCAGCTACCACCCAGAGCACTGAAGCGTGCAAAAGAAGCTGGGCCAGCCTGATGACATGTTCCTCTGCATGCAACTCCTGGAGGAGACTGGTATCTGTGTGGTACCTGGCAGTGGCTTTGGCCAGAAGGATGACCCTTCTTCCCTTGATGGAGAAACTGAAGATCCTTCTGGAGAAACTGAGCCAATTTTATGTCAGGTTTACTTGGGAATATTCCTAAAGGACAATGGCTGAAGGGAGAAGCATGGAGGAGGACTTACTTTCTTCTACTCTTTGGTCATCTAGTCCTTTTCTGGAAATAGATCTTGACCTCTAACCTATCTGTGATTCCCTCCTTTCCCTGTACTCCCTCTCTCCTCCTTGGGGGCTGTTGGAAGAGGGAGGTGGACTTGGACAGGGGTGTGTGGTCCCCAGCATCTCTGAGGATGCCAAGTGAGAGCCATAGGGATCACAGGGAGGTACCAGGGTAGAGGGAAAGGGCCCATTCTAATAAAGATACTTAGGTTAAAAGTAGATCCCAACTGAAAGGTGATTAAAGACTGATCTCCAAGAAGGGACAGATGTGGTTTTGACGGCACTTTGAACTGCATTCAGATCTTCCCTCACATTATGGAGACACAGAATGGTAGGTTTGGAGCCATCTCTGCTGCTTTGCATCTAGATGACTTTGAGAAGTCTCCTTAATCCCTCTGGGCACCAGTTTCCCTATCTATCACGGGAGGGAGGTTGGACCAGATCACCTCTAATGTCTCTTCCAGGCACCTCTAAGTCCGATGATGCAATGTACTTAGAAATAGTATGAGGATAGAACAAACACACAAATTACAATAATCCAAAATAAGATCTGTTTTTAATAAAGCTCTTTTTTCGATAAATACAAATTTATCCAGCGTGATCCTGAATAGGTCCCTAAACCCTCAATGTCCCTGGCGTCTCTCCAAGGCAGAAAGTTGCAGAGCAGGTGCCTATCAGCACTGGTGGAAGGAGTTTTCCCATTAGCAGTTCCCTATAAAATGAAATCCCAGGTCTGATCCTAGAGAGCAGAAAGCACAACAACGAAGTCGCCAAAATATGCTGCAAGGTTCAGCCTGGGGATTTCTGAAAGTGAGAACTCCCTTCACCAATGCAGATAGCAATTCTTCTGTGACTTAAACTCAGAAAAAGAGGAGCCACTAACCCATACATAAGTATCATTGTGGGTCTTATATTGACTTAGAAATGAACTCGGATCTTCCTAGCATTTTATCCTTTATGTTACTACACTGACTCCTACATATCAAAATACTAGATAATATTATATAATTGTATTATATAAAATAATATATAAAATCAATTTGGGCAGCTACGTGGCATAGTGGATTGAGAGCTGGGCCTGAAATCAGAAAGATAAGTCTTCTTGATTTCAAATCTGGCCGTAGACACTTATTAGCTGTGTGACCTTGGATGTATCACTTAACCCTTTTTACTTGGTTCATCCCCTGTAAAATGAGCCAGAGAAGGAAATGGCAAATTGCCCCAGGATCTTTGCCAAGAAAACCCCAAATGGACACAACTGAGACAACCAAATGACAACAATAAAATATGTATTTTGTATGTTTTTACAAGCTTTTATGGCAGGCGTGACTATGGGGATAACCTTGTTGAGTAATCACAGAGTCCCGGGGATGATGGGAGTCTCTAAATGTTCCCATCCACCGTTGATATTGTACTCATTGAATCAAGCCCTAGATAAGAAAGAGTAGAGGAAGTCCTCGTTGCAGAGAAATGTGGTATGTAGATGGCCAGGCAGCCAGATGAATTAGTCCATCAGTGTGCATAGATGAGGGAGTATGTACACACACACACACGCACACACACACACACACATGCACATGCACACACATATGGGCAAGGAGTTAAGGCTAGAACTGAACAGAGCAGGAGGCCAGCAAACTTCCCAGAACTGCCAATGATCCCGGGGTGCTCCCTCCCTGCAGCAAAAGCCCATCTTTTTAACACCAGCATTCTCCTGATGATGCTGTACGGCTATGAATCATGGGACATCACCATTATTGCAAAATTCCAATTGCAGATGACCCAGAGGACAATAGAAAGAGATGTGTTGGGATTCAGGAGACCAATCAACTAGGAAAGGGCTCAGAAGGGTTTTCAGGCCATGACTGTGCTGACTTTAGCCAGAGCTTTGGTGTTCCCTGTGAAAGAGGTCAAATGAATGACTTTCCTTAGAAACATGAACAACACAGGAGTACGTACACACACTCACACACATGCACACGCACACACACACAGTCTCTTAAGAGCAGATGTTCAGTTTTCAGTGTTAACATTTACATCTCTGAAGAAATGGAGAAAATGTTAATAATGAAACTTAAAGATGTCACGTACGTTTTTTGTTTTTGGAAAGCTGATTGTTAAATACTTACAAGCACATTTCTGATCTCCAGAGCCACATGGTCGTGTCATGAAGTCTTACAACCACCGCTCTCTGTCTTCAGATCCCTCAGCTTCACATTTGTCTGTCTAAAGATGAGATAGAGCAACACTAAAACCTAGCAGCAGCTGCTGCTTTCTTCCCTGCCCCCCAACCCCAAATTGCCTTGCCTCCCTGATCATGACAACAATGGGCTAGTGTTTCTGTCCCAGGATGGTTTGACTGACAAATCTTTCTAGATAAGCATGTCAGCACTGCCCTCCTGGGGCGGCCTTAGAGTAAGGATCTCGAGCCCCGCATTCTGGCTTGGTTGTGACTGAGGAATGGATTCTAGGGCTTAGAGCTCCAAGAGCATTTGAGATCGTGCAGTTTGACCCCTTCGTTTTATGGACGAAGAACCCGGGAGGACCTGCTAATGGTTTCCAGAGTTGGCTCCCCAAGTTTCCCTCAATAAAGCTGTGATCTGAAGCAAGCTCACATGTATGGCTCCAACTTTTAAGCCCCTTTCTGCTGTGTAGATCCCAGAATATCAGCTGCGGGGTACCTTCGAGAGCCAACTCTGTAATCCAACCCTCTGATTTTACAGAGGAGCAAACTGGGGCCCAGACAGGGAAAGGGACTTCCTCAAGGTCATACAGTGAGTTAATGACTGTTGGGCCTTGAACTCAGGTCTCTTGACAACAAGTTCCCTTTCTACTACATGCAGTGATGTCTTATCTAACTAGTCTTCTCTGTCCCCCTACTCTGGCCTTTTGCCTCAGAAAGTCCCCCAGGCAGTGAGTGATACCTGGTGCCAAGGTGCTAAGCCCCCAGAGTCACCTCTGGCATACTCCAAAGCCCACCTTTCTCCCCTAGGAACTCTGTGACACCCCCATTTTCCCTAATAAAGGCCTCAGGGGTAATAGACGGGACATCTAGGGGACTAGGTGTTGGGGTAAAGCCCTCTTTTCAGCCTGATATTCCCCCAATTCTCTTCCCCAATGATTAAAGGCCCCATGGCCAGCTGGGCAGAATACTTTCTCAGGCTTCACACTCTCCAGGCCTGCCTGGGATTGTCAGCACATTTCCTTTCTGTGTAGGCTTTTTCCAAAATATGTTGGAAAGGCTGAGGAAAAGAAATAGTCAGAGAGAGGGGCCTCCACTGGAGAAGATTCACTCTGGGCTTTGCCTCCTCCCCCTTTTTCCCTGAAAGCCTCCTGCCCTGTTCTCTCTGGTTCAATCAGGGAATAATTTTAGAGACAGTTAGTTCTCAGAGTGGCTTATCAGATGTCAAGTAGGAAAGGACTGCCATCTTGTCCATTATTCTCTTTTGACATATAGGGAACCTGAGGCTCTGAGAAGAGACTTGCCCAAGGAAATAAACTAGGACTATTTGAGGTTTTGTCTTTATCTCCCTAGAGCCTAGCACGATGCTTTGCACATAGTAGGTTCTTAATTTTTTTTCTGAATCTAATTGCCTTCCAGTAACTCCCTCTCTATTACCACCACCACCACCCAGGGTTCTATTTCTATCATTGGGGGGCCAAACAGTATAATCAGTCTAGAGGCTGCCCTTCACTTGCAAATTAGTGATCATGGCTCCCCTAAGTCTTTTCTTCTCCCCTCCAGTTCCTTGGATTATCCACTTTGGGTTTCCCTCTTCTGAATGGGTTCCAAACCCAGGTCCTTGGAGTCCAGATCCAAGGATCTCTCCATGGTGTCCCCATGCAGCTTTTCTCCCAGTTTCTTTGTGGGAACCCATGTAGAAGAGGAGCCATGAGGGGAAATTACCAAGAGGGCAGAGCTCAGCTTGGGGTAAGGCCATATTTCCTAACAATGCTGAGTTCTTCTCCCAGAGCACAATGGTTTGCTTTGGGAAGCCGTGGCTTGTCCCTCCTCAGAGATCTTCAAATAAATCCTGCATGATCGGATGTGACAAGCATCTTCAGACAGAGCTACACAAGACCAGATAACCTTCTTGTGTTACAGATGACCTTTAAGGTAACCCCAGCTCTTTAAGCCCACATTTCTGCTTAGGCAGTTCCCCTTTCTTTCAGAATTGGATGCTTGGGGCCTCTTCTAGCTCTAATTGTTGAATTTTATCTTCCTGTGGCCTCTTCTGCTCTCTCTGAACCCCTTCTCCTTTTTTGTTTCTGAGCTAAGTAGCTCCTATCTATTTACTTCTCCAAAACCGACAGGTATTTGTGAACATGGTCCCCAAAGTCTCAGCTAAGGGCCCCTAGCTTTCTTTCTTTCTCCCCACCGCACCCCCCATTCAGATTTTTAAACAGGGAACTTGATTATCTAAGCTTTCTTCATGGAAAGGTAGACGATTTGCCATTGCACAGACACTCCTGATAGCTCAAAGACACAGAGGTCTAGGGCCCAAGAAAATATTCACAGCACAAAGAAATAAAGACAGAGTGAGCCCCATTGGTTGGGGGAAATGGCTGAACACATTGTGGTTAATGAACAGAATGTAATATTGTGTAGTAAGAAATGAGGAATATGAGGAATTCAAAGAAAAACAGGAAGATTTATATGAAGCACTAAAGAGTGAAATAAGCAGAACCAGAAAAATAACCCCATTACAGTAATGTGACATTATAGATAGCGGTCAGCCAGTAAAATTTTATTAAGCACCTGTTGTGTGCCAGGTACTCTACTAAGCCCTGGGAATACAAAAAGAGGCAAACGATAGCCCTGGACTTCAGGGAACTTGCAGTCCAATGGGGGAGATTAGCAAACAAATCTGTACAAACAAGCTATATACATGGAATAAATAGGAATTCATTAACAGAGAATTCAGAGAGGTTGGGACAGGCTTTCTGTAGATGATGGAATTTTTGATGGGACTTGAAGGAAGACAGAGAAGAAAGTAGGAGGAGATGGGAAAGGAGAGCCTTCTAGGCCTGAGGGACAGCCATAGAGAATGCCCAGAGCTGAGAAATGGAGTATCTTGTTGGTGGGTCAGCCAGGAGGCCAGTGACACTGGAAGTAAGATGTAAGAAGACTTGAAAAGTTGGAGGGAGCCAGGTTAGGAAGGGCTTTGAATGCCAAAACAGAGGATTTATTAATTGATCCTGTAGATAATAAGAAGCTATTTTTGAGCAGGGAGATGGGGTGACATGGTTCAGATCTGGGCTTTAGATCACAAAAAAAGAGCCAGTCTCTGAGAACTACATAAGCAATAATTCTAGAGAACAAAAAATTTGCAAATTTCCTCCTTTTCAGAGAGAGGTGGGGAACTAACTACAAGGACAGGATGTTGCCTGCATTGACAGATCACTGTATCAGTTGATTTTCCTGGCTTTTCATTGTTCTAAGAGATTTTATTTAGAGTG
Organism: Monodelphis domestica; assembly: GCF_027887165.1. Classification (NCBI taxonomy): domain Eukaryota; kingdom Metazoa; phylum Chordata; class Mammalia; order Didelphimorphia; family Didelphidae; genus Monodelphis; species Monodelphis domestica. Next base: position 30,863,535 of record NC_077235.1, read on the forward strand.
AAATGGGAGGGGGTGGCCAAATGTATTGTATTGAGAAATAACTGTGATGTGAAAATGCAAAGTACAAATAGAGCATCTTTTTTTGGGAGGGGGATCTTGTCTAGTATACCTTTTCTGCAATTATGGTATATGTGGATGGAAAAATGATTGCAGGCAACCCTTATCCCTCCTAGAATGTTATTTCTGATTCTTTTCCTCCTGTTAATAATGTAGTCATAATCTGCTTTTAAAAAAAATCCCTCCTCCGTGGTATCCATCGATTGGGGAATGGCTGTCCAAATTGTGGTATCTGATGGTGATGGAATACTATTGTGCTGAAAGGAATAATGAACTGGAGGAATTTCATGGGAATTGGGAATTGATGCAGAGTGAGAGGAGCAGAACCAGGAGAACATTGTACACAGAGACTGATACACTGTGGCACAATTGAATGTAATGAACTTCTCTACTAGCAGCCATGCAATGACCCAGGACAATTCTGAGGCACTTATGAGAAAGAGTACTATCCACATCCAGAGAAAGAACTGTGGGAGCAGAAACACAGAAGAAAAACAACTGCTTGATCACATGGTTCAATGGGGATATGGCTGGGGATGTAGACTCTAAATGATCACCCTAGTGCAAATATCAATAATATGGAAATAAGTCTTGCTCAATGACACATGTAAAACCCAGTAGAGTTGTGTGTTGGCTATGGGAGGGGGGTGAGAGGAGGGAAGAGAAAGAATGTGAATCATGTGACCATGGAAAAATTCTCTTAATTAATCAATTAATGCAGTGATCCAGAACAACTTGGAGGGACTTATGAGAAAGAATACTATCCACATCCAGATAAAGAACTGTGGGAGTAGAAACGCAGAAGAAAAACATTTGCTTGATCACATGGTTTGATGGGGATATAATTAAGGATGCTGACCTTGAATGATCACTCTATTGCAAATATTAATGATTTGGAAATAGGTTATTAATGATATGGAAATAGATATACATGTAAAACCCAGTGGAATTGATTGTCGGCTCCAGTAGTGGGGAGGGAGGAGGGGAGGGAAAGAGCATGAATCATGTAACCATGGGGAAAAATTCTAAATTAATTAATTAAATAAATAAAATCTTAAAAGTTAAAAAAAGACCTTCCTCCTCTCCATAGCAGACAGGGCAATTTTGTTGCTATCTTGTTAAATTTAAAATACACTCAAAAAACAAACTTTACATAAGAGTTTGCTCTCTTATACAATCCTCTTTTGCCCTTTGAGATGTCTGTGTTCAGTGATGATGGCAAGGTTTATTATAAAAAAGAAAAACTTAAAAAAGTGTATTGACACATTTTGTTTGGATACAGCAGACACTTCCTGACCAGCACCCAAAGCAAGCAACCCTAAACACAGTCAAGCAAAACCATCTAATAGCATGACTGTAACTGATAGCATGTCACATTAATCCCAGATGAGCATTGCTCATCATCCCTCGCCCAGCACCCACCAGCAGGCCCAGATCTCACAGAGCTTGAAGATCCGGGGCCCTTTCCCTAGGCCTGCAGTCTGCATCTCCATCACTCACAGAGTCTTCATCCCATGCTGCCATTGTTGGCAAGCTCCACAGCTATTCCCTGGCCAGCCTAAACCAAGGGATGATATTCAATTTGCTTACTGGGTGCTCTCCTGTTCTGCCCATGCTATAAAACTGTCTTTAACGAGAGTCCTGATTTATGGGCTCTGGGAGGCACCTGCCAATGACATCAATCAATTCCCTAATATTTTTGGTGGGGAGGCTTTGGATTTGGGAGACCGGGGTTCACAGATTCATGGAATGTCAGAGCTGGAAAGAACCTTTAAGACCATCTAGTCCAACTCCCTCACCCTACAGGTGAGAGAAATGAGGCCCAGAGAGAGGAAGGGACTTTCCCAAAGTCACCTAGCCAGGAAGGGGAGAAGCTGGTCTTCATCCACACATCTCCAAACTCCTACTCTGGAGTTCTTTTCGAGTTTCTCCCCTGAAGCTTCAGCTCTGCTACCCATACATTACCTGTTGGATTGTGGTTAATTCATCTAACTCTCTTGGTCTTAGTTCTCTCCCCCGTAAAATGGATGAAGTGGGCTAAACCAGATGATCTTTAAGGTTCCTTCCAGCTCTGACAGCCTATGAATTGATGAACCCAGGTCCTCTTAATAAACACCCTCACCACCAAAAATCCTAGGACCCTGTGAATTTCATTGCTTGGGTCAGGGGCAAACCCAGGCCAATGTGGCTCTTACCCAGGCTCTAGGATCTCCATAAGATCCCCAGATGCCTGTAGGGTCTATTCGGATTCTGTCTCAAAGCCCAGAAAATGGCCAGGCAAAAGCAAAGGATGGAGTGAATTGGGGAAAAGAATCCAGGATGGCCTAGCATGGAGGAGAGGGAATGTTAGGGCAGCCATAGCTTCTCTACCCCTTTGCCTGTCCCCCCCCCCGCCCGCCCTCCGTACCTCCACTTTGCAAAAGGAAGCTGTCCTCTCTAGGGTCCCACTTGACTGGTTCCACTGGGGCTTACCCCAGTGTCTCTGCCTCACACAGCACCTCCCCCTAACTCAAACCACATGGAGGTGAATAATGTCATACTTGGCGCCTACCCAATCGAGCAAGACATGAGAGGGTGGCCAGACCTCAACTTGTTTGAACAAATGTTAAGAAAACATTTCTAAGGGGATATTCCAGAAAAACATGCTCACCCCAGGTCTTGGAACAGATGTTTAGTTTCCAGGATCACGTTGCTTCGTTGCTTTGCAGTTATTGTTATCAAATGCTTATAGGTAGGACAAAGTCACACCGAGTTTTGAGTTACAGTGGCTGTTAGTTCACCCAGTCTCCCCAACCCCCCAGCACTCTCCTTCTAAAACAGAAACCCAGAGGTGAACTCAGCTGTCCATGGGTCAGGTGGGTGGTGCTAGAGAAAATCCGATTTGTTCGCTGTTTTTAGTGTTGTTTGGTATATACTGCTGCTTGGAGGCAAGGGGGTGGTCCTGGGCACCCATCATGATGCCACACAGAGGATGGAGCTTCCCTCCAAGCCCCCTCGGCATTCACTGTCACCTGTCAGAGCACACCCTCTGCCTCCCCTTCTTTTCACCCTCCTCTCATGATGAATTTACTCAAAGAGTATCCATCCTCAGAGGAACCACTCTCTCAGTTTCAGTACCGGAATACTAAGAGAATCGAAACCAGTCTCCAACCACGCACAACAGGGCTTTGGTTACTTCCTGATCAATCAACACCATTTCTCCAGTGCCTGCTGGGTGCCAGGCACTGATGCCCTTGAAGGCCCCCCAAAGAACTATAATCAAGTATACCACCCCCACAATGGAAAAACATCAAGTGCACACAACCCACTCGGCAGCAGCATCTGACCTCAAATCCGAAGGCCATTCTCAAGGGTAAAGAAGCAGCATGGATTGAAAAGCAGAAAGAATGGAAAGGAAACTTCAAAGGAACTGGCTTCAGATCCTACTTCAGATCCCAACTATGGGATCACAGACAATCTTCTAGGTTTCATTTCCTGATCGGTAAAATGGCGGTGGGACTCTTTCAGGCATCTTCATCTCTCTCTTTTTTCGGCATGCAGTGGCATGTCTTTGGGCAGCTCAGTGAAGCCTTTAGGCCCTTTCTCAGTCCCATATTTTTGATGCATAAAATAAAATGCAAGGATCACCAAGGAAACCAGTTATGCCCACATAAAGGTATAATCTCTCCCATCCTCGTTCATGGATCCCTTGAAAGCTAAGGGTTTATGGACACCAAGTGAAGAACTCTGGACTCGATAATCTCTAAATCTCCTTCTAGCTCTAAACTCGATAAGCTGCTAACCCCCGAGGGCTAAGATTGGGCCTCCTCTTCCTCACCTATCTTCTGCTACAACCAGCCAGGACTGGGTATACAACAGATACTCCTAAGGGATTTATTGCTTGATGGATGACTTCGGGTTAGGCAACAAGTCTTCTGTCTCTTTTCTTCTCAGGAGTCCCATTACCTGTAGATTTCCCTGAATGCAATTGTCCATTTTGGGGCTCTGGTCCTTAATCCCATAATGATGTTGTCCCAGAGGCATCAGGGGACCCCCTTCCCCTCCATGCTGTCCAGTTGAGTTCGAGTAAGCTCCCACGGCATGATTCAGAGAGGACCAGCCCAGTCCTGTGCAAATTGGCCTAACATAGCAGATGAACCAGTTGAGCCCAGTGCCACAAGCCCCTGATAACAGGAACCGTGTTGACACGAAGACATATTATGGACCAACAGAGGCAGACCGCAGGCAGGGAGCAAGGAAAAGGTTTTAAGTGACCTGTGCAGGATTCCCTGGAGCACTGGTTTCCATTTAGTGGTTTGTGATCCCCTTAGGAGTTCCTGACTGTGGTCCAAGAGGTTCAAGCTAAACATTCCTTAATGGCAGTAAATAATTGCCCAATTATGTTACAATTATGTTACAAATATATTTTTCCTCTACGACAACAAGCATGTGCTGGTTTGAAGCATTATGTGTTTATTCCTGCAGTGATTCAAATCCATCGTGAGTTTTTTGAGGCAAAAGTTACCATTATAGTTATTGCAAACACTTAATGAACAAACTGAAAAGAATATTATGAGTAATATATTAAATTACCCTGGGGGTTCACAGCACTTTTTTGTTGAAAGGGGCTCATGAAACAAAAAAAAATGTTGGAAACTGCTGCCCTCGAGCTAGTAAGCTCCTCCAGATGGTCCTGTTCACCATCGACATTGTGGTGATTGTATCACACCCCAGAACGCTACAGGGCCTCCTAGAAGAACTGTAACACTTGCAAGAGACTGACTGAATAATCCACATAGGAAAAACCGAGTGGATGAAAGGATCTCTTTTGTCAATATGAACAAACAGCTCACTGAGATGTTATTTATATCCATGTCATGGACAGACATTGCCGATTGACAGTAAGCCCGTCCCAGAACCTCATACGAAGAAGAGAGGGGACTGGACTGAATTGGGGAAATTATACATTACTTCCAGTTATCCTAAACTGTGTTCAAACATAAAATTCCTATTTTTATCACTGATATTTCTCCCAGGGCTGCTGTGTCATGGAATATCGCAATCTACAACCAATCTACAACCTGTCACCTAAAAGACAACACAGCAGGCATAAATGGGTTTCTACATTATAACAATAACTATTGTCTGAGAAGTAACATAAAAGATATTACACAGGTAGTACTTGACCAGGAACAGAGGTGGGTAAGACTGGTAATGAGAGTGAGGGCTAACAGATGGGTAGCCGAAATGCTCCATCATTGCCCCAGGAATGTTAAACAGCCTTAAAGGAAGTTACCGATATGTCAGATTTATCTTCTGTGGAGGATTTATGGGAGGACATAATCAGGAATCATGCATGATGAGAAGTAATGGATGGGATGCAACTAGACTTGGAAGGGACTTTCTTAGAAGTCACCTTGTCTGGGGGCAACTGGGTGGCTCAGTGGATTGAGAGCCAGGCCTAGAGATGGGAGGTCCTAGGTTCAAATCTGGACTCAGCCACTTCCTAGCTGTGTGACCCTGGGCAAGTCATTTAACCCCCATTGCCTGGCCCTTACTCCTCTTCTGCCTTGGAACCAATATGCAGTATTGATTCTAAGACGAAAGAAAAGATTTTTAAGAAGGAAGAAAAAAGTGATTGCACTGGGTGTGACCTGTGATTCAGGGAAACAAAGTAATAGTGTTAGCCGATATTTCCAAAAGTCTTTATAGTTTGCACAATATTATGTTGTTATCATTGCCTCAAAGTAAATCCTATGCAAGCATTATTTCCTCCACTTCATAGCTGGGTAAACTAGGCATGGAATTTGCCCAAGATCACACTATTTAATATTTAAATAGATATTTAAGTGGCAAAGCTGAGACTACAAACCTCACTTCTAGCTCTTATACGCCACACTTTACAGTGTAAGAATGGCAATGACTTGCGTGTGTCATTTTCTTCATCCAGTATTCAGAGTAGAGATACTTCAGAGACTAATGATGGCAATGCGGGTAGTCTGGGTGCTCTTCTGAATGAACAGAACAGAGTTTTTGGTGATAATGAGGACAGGCAGCAGTGTCTAGGGGATCAAAGAGTGTTGGAAGGGGCACCAGCACCTACCATTACAAACAAGCCATACAAGGTATCCCTGCTGGAAAATACTGACAAGTTGTGGTCTAGCTTTTCCCTGAAGACCTTCCAAGGTGAAGAACCCGCCACCTCCTGGGGTAGCCCATTCCATTTGGCGGTAGCTCTCATTGTTAGTGTTAGTAAAGTTTTCCAGACTTTGAGCCTAAAGCTGACCCTCTGCAGCTTTTACGCATTGCTCCTTCTGCTCAAACGCTCTCCTATGTTCTCTTGTTCCTTCAGCAGCTTATCTGTTGTCTTCCTCTAGCTATTTTCTAGCTTATTGATATCCTTCTTAAACCACGCCTCCCAGAACTGGACACAGCACTCCACATGAGGTTGGATAGGATAAAGTAGAACCAGTCAGTCCACAAGTATTTATGTTCCAGGTTCGGAAGACCAGGAGAGATCAGTGTCATGAAAATCTAGCGAAAAGAGGATATCAAGAAGAAGGTGATTCACAGAGTCAAAAGCAACAGAGAGGTCAAATAGAGGGAGGGAGTGAATCCCGTTAGATCTGGCAATCATAAGTGATCACTGATCAATTTAGATAGGCCAGTTTCATTGGAGGATGAGGTTGTAAGCCAAACTGCAAAGGGTTTCGAAGAGAGTGAGAGGAGAAAAAGTGGAGGCACCACTTGGAGAAAGCTTTCTCAGTGAAGTTAGCCGCTAAGGTGAGGAGATACAGGATGACATCCAATGGGGAGAGTTGAATCAAGTAAGGAGTTTCTTTAAGTATTGCAGTAGGTAGTAGAGAAGGAGTCTTGAAAGAGGGAAAGATTGGCAGTTAGTAAGAGTTTGGGACTGACAAGGGGCAATATGCTGGAGAAGGTTGGATAGGATGGGATCCAAGGTGCACATAAAGGGGTGCTTGTTGGCAAGAAGAACCACTTCTTTATGAGACACAAGAGAAGGAGGAGATAATGGGGGAAGACAGCTGAGTGATTTGAGATGAGGAAGAAGGGAGAAGAGGAAGCTCTTCATGAATGACTTTTTATTTCAGTGACATATGACAGAAGATCCCTAGCTAAGAGAGTCGGGTGAAGGTAATATTGTGGGAAGCTTCAGGAATAGTGAATTTAGAGTGCTGGATGACTACCAGATCTATATACCAAGTGCCATTCTCTCTTCTGAGCTTCAGTCTCATATCACTAATTGCTTATTTCAAATTGGACATCTCAGAGACATCTTAAACTCAATGTGTCCAAAATGCACCTCATAATCTTTCCTATTAAATGGTTGGTTACCTCTTGCAAACTTCACTGTTTCTGTTGAAGATGCCACCAATGTTTCCAGTGTCTCAGGTTCACCATCTCAGTGTTAACCCAGATTCCTTGACTCCTCGTTTACCCTCATTCCGCATATCCAGTTAATTGCCAAATCTTGCCTTTTGGACCTTCACAATGTCTCTTGCATCTGTCTCTGGGTCTCCACTCAGACATCATCACCTCTTGCCTAGATTATTACAACAGGCTCCATCTTGGTTTCCTTGCTCCCAGTCTCTCATTGCTCCAATCCATCCTATGCATTATTGCCAAAGAATTTTCTTCATGCACAGATGTGGTCATGTGGCTCCTCTACTCAACTGACTCTAGTGACTCCCTGTTGCCTCTAGAATAAATTTACAACTCTTTCCTCTCTGGCTCTCCTGACTGCCATATATCTCAGCTGCCTTCTTACCCAGGAATAGCTTTCCACCCTTGTGGTCCTCTTCTCCCATTAGTGAGTTCATCCTGGGACCTGCATTTTGAGGAATGACTCAGGCCAGCCATTCTTCCTTCTTCTCCTAGCTCTGCTTTGGACTCTCTGGTCTTTGCCACCATGTTCCTGCATGGGTATTCCCTACCCCCAATTCTTTTTAGTCCTTTTCATGAGTTTTTTCCTCTAATAGACTATAAGCTTCTTGAAGTCAGGGCATGTATTTAGCCTTACTTGTATTTGGATCTCTAGTACTTAGCATGATGCCCAGCACATAGTAGTAGTCTCTAGGTAACCGAGGATGACGATTGTCTTTGTGCGTTTCCATCTATGGTGTATAGATGAGTGTTCACAAAGACACTTGTGCGTGAAGGAGATTTAGGTGGAAAAGTCGATGCACAGAGACAGTCCCACTCTCTCGGCGTTGGAAACCTGGGTCCATTGGCATGAAAAATCGTTACACCTGGAGACTTCCTCAGCTGCATTGGATGGCTGTGTTGTCTTTTGTGCTCCAACACGCCCTAAGCACTCCACAGTGCTTTGCTGCGTCGCCATCTCAGCCATTGAACCTTCTTATTGGTTTCTTCTGTCTGTTTGGCCGAAGCAGTCTTCACATGCTGGGTGAGCAAGGCCCTGGTTCACCAGGGGTTGGTGATGACCCAATGGATACCCTCACAAGGTTTAGCCTGCCTGTTGAAGCCATTGCCTGGAGTGTGGCCGCTACCGCATGCTAGCAGCTACTAGGAGCCACAAGTGAGAGCTGGGTGTCAGGTGAGGGTCAGAGGTTGGAGAGCTGCCCTAGGAGGGCACGACAAGCCCTCCATACCAGAGATACTACCCCTCCCTGAGCACCCCATACACCCCCCAGCACATAGTAATCACTTAATAAATGCTCATTGGCTGGAATGCACAATCTGGCCCCAATGTAGCTCTCTAGACTCATTAGATGCCATTTTCCCATCAATACTCTTCAGTCTAACCAATCTGGACTTCCCTCTGCTCCTCAGTCATAATAAGCCATCTTCCTATCTCTGTGCCTTTGTACTGACCAACCTCCATATCTGAAATGTATTTACTCCCTACCTCTACCTTAGAAGCCTTTAAGATGCATCTCAGGCACCGTTTTTGCATGAAACCTTTCCTAATGTCTCCAATAGGCAAGGCTCTCTCAAACTCTCTTGCATTTAATTATTTTATATATGTTCGTATTTATGAACTTTGTGTTTGTGCTCTATATACATATGCACATATATTCCCATGGTAGTCTGTCACAGGCATATAGTATGCCTGCCTACTTCCTTTTGCAAAGGTGTGGAGATGGAAGAGAAAATGTTATATGCAAAAAATGGCTAATAGGTCTCTTTTACTGGAATGTAGAAAGCATAAATAGTAGTGATATGTAAGGAGCCTTGAAAAGTAGACTAGAGTTAGATAGTGAAGGACTTTAATGTGAAACTAAGAAGTAGATATTTTAGCTTAGAGGCAATAAGGAGTCACTAGAGTTGTTTGAGTAGGATAGTGGCCTGTTTAGAAGTGTGCTTTAGGAATATCACTCTGCAGAGGATGAATTGGAGAGAGGAGAAGTTTGAGGAATAGGTGTTATCTAGGACATTGATGGTGAACCTTTTATTTTTATTTTTTTTTCAGCAATTGGTTATTTTTGTATTCCAAATTTTACAAAAGCAAATAAAACAAGCATTTACATATACAAAGAAAAAGAATATAGTGTGTAGATAAAATCACAAATCTCCTATATGTTTAGCTTGCTTTTCTTCATTTCTACATAATAAATCCCATCTACAATCCCAGCTCCTTCCCACCCCATCTCCCTGCATCACAAAAGATATCATCAAGGAGACCAGTATGTACATATACACTGTTTTTCATGTTGATGGTGAACCTTTTAAAGGGTCAGGTGATGTGAAAAATGTCCTCAGGCACCTGTGGAGAGGGGGTGGGGAGCAGCCTGGCCCCATGTTCCTCTGGCGTTCTAGTAATGAACTCTGGTGAACTCTGTGCTGGGGAGATGGCATGTGTGCCCACAGAGAGGGCTCTGAGTGCCCCCTCTGGTATATGTGCTATAGGTTTGCCACAATGAATCTAGGAGGTTCCAGATGAGAAGTGATTGTTTGGCAATTGATTGGATGGGGGTGAAGTGAGAGAGAGGGAATTTTCTAGATTGACTCCAGGGTTTTGAACCGAGGGACTGGCTGGAAGGATGATGATACTCAGAGCAGATTAAGGAAGTTTGAGGAAGAGTCACTATAAGTGAGGAAGATAATTGGTTCTGTGATAGTCTAGAGAGAACAACTCAACAAATATGAAGAATTCAGAGATATGTGAGGAGATATATGAACTGATACAGAGTGAAAAAGTAGAAACAGAAAGGCAATATATACAATGACTCTAACAATGCAAATAGAAAAAGCGACAACCAAAAACAACTCAAATGAACTCTGTATAATTGTACTGTCCAAGTGTGAACCCAGAGAAGTCGTCTTTGTCCCTGTATTTGCCCAGGGGGAGGACTGTATCCTGGCAGATTTGCTTAAAGAGTTGCTTGGTTTTGCTAAGCTTATCTTCTCCCTCTTTTTCATTATTCTTGTTATTGTTGTTGTCAAGGGATATTTTACTGAGTAGGGCAGAGAAAAGATGTATTTGGAAATGGAGGTGATATAAAAACAAAAGATAACAATAAAAATTAAAAAATTTCAAAAGACCACATTTCTATAGCCCTTTACAATATACAAAGTACTTTCCTCATTCTAACCTGATATTATAATACAGCTGTTATCAGCTGAGACCTGAGTTCAGGTTCTAGCTCTGATATTCCCCAGGCTTGTGACTCTAGCAAGCAATGGCCCCTCCATGGGTCTTAGTTTCTCATCTGTAAAATGTGGAATGACACTATGTCACCCTACTTACCCCACAAAGATCTCATGAAGAAAGTACTTTGTAACATGGTAGCATTAGAAAAATGGAAGTTGGAAAACACCGTAGAAATACGAATTCTCATGATTCCCATTTTACAGATGTGGGACTAGGATGAAAAGGTTAAATTAACCTACTCAAGGATATACAGCTAGTAAATATTGAAGGTGAGACTCATACCAGGTATTTTATTTTATTTTTTATTGCCTATCATATTTATGGATAGGAGAACAATCCACGAATAAATAAGAGATAGAAAGCATGGTGAGATGGAGATGCAAAACTAATAAATTTGACTATGTTACATTTTAAAAGATTTCATACAAATAAAACTAATGTAGCTAAGATTAGAAAGAAAGCAGAAGACGGGGAGGAAATTTTATAGACAGTTTCTTAGATAGAGGCTCATATCTTAAAATAGTGGAGAACTTTGCCCAATTTGTAAGAAGATGAGCCCTTCTGCAATTGATCATGAATGTCTGCCTTCAGAGAAAGGACTGATAAATAGAAACATGCAAGAAATAATTTATATATCTAGATATCTGCCAGTGCCTTCTCGTGGGCAGGACTGGAGATACCTGGGAACTTTAACAAACAACTTAACCAAAATAAAAGGATGATAATATTTTTCAAGGACCACATGATGCCACAAAGAGGCAGATATAACTGAAGGACCTGCCTTGCCATTTCCATATTTTTTTCTTCTTTAGAATGTAAGTTGCTTGAGGGCAGGAACTGGTTTTTGCTGGTTTTGCTCCTAGTGCTTAGCACAATGCCCATATCCAGGTATTTTAGTTCCAGATCCAATGTTTGATGTACTGTACAGAAATCCCTCTCAAGAGATGACTTGATGTCTTTGATGAGACATTTTCCAAAACGATTTCACCATGTAAATGGCAAAGCCTCTCCTCAGTACACTGGGCAGTTTCTTTATAGAGACAGAGACAGATAGACACCCACATGAACACCCACACGCACACACACACACACAGAAGAAATGACATAGAGACCGAGACACAGAGATATAAAGAGAGGCAGACTGGAGAGATCCAGAGAGACCCAGAAACAGAGTAGATGGATGTCAGCTACAGAAGATTGCCTAGCAGTGAGGACTGCCCTCCAGGAATGAGGCAGCCCTCTCCTCAGGGAGAGTAGGCAAGGGTGTGGAAGACAGGAAGAAATACTCCTACTGATAAACTCTGAGCAGACCTGCCTGCTGGCCCCTGAAATGTCACGTTCTGAAGACATTGTGATAAAGTGCCTTTTTGCCCTGACTGCCAAACTTTAATAGCCTTTCTTGGCAGTTCAGGGAAACTGGAGAGCCCCAGAGTCCCTGCAGAGACCAGAGAAATAGTTTGAGATATTTTTTCTATTTGATATCATCAATAGACACTACAGAAGGGATTCACTTATATCAAGGACTCTTCATCTTTCTTTGTCAGTCTGGTGAGGCCTATGGACCTCTTCCCTCAGAATAATGTTTCTAAATGAATAAAATCAAATACAAAGGATTACAAAGGAAACCAAATGTTAGTGAAAATAAAGATGTAATTTTTTCCTGATCCATGTTCACAGACCATCTCTGGGCCTGAGTGATCTCCAAGGTTAACCATCAGCTCTCAGAGCCTAAAATCCTCAAAAGAAACGTGTTCAAACAATTTGCCTCCCTGTCCAAAGCTGGGATTGAAAGTGGTTATTCGGAAGGAGCATTTGAAGACCATAATTTGCTGGAACTGCTTATTTCTCTAGCTCTGCAGAGTTTACAAGAGCTGTCCTCATATCATCCCTGTGAGTTAGGGGATCCAATATTCTTTTCATTTTTTAAAACGAAGAAAATAAAGCTAAATGGGTTTCAAGGTCACATAAGTAACTAGTAGCAGAGGTAGGATGCAGATTCAGATGTTCTTTCCCCAGATTCAGTGTGATCTTTCCATTACCCTACACTGTCATCCACCAAGTGGTGGGTCCTTGCTGCTAGGGCCTTTCCTCTTGTAATGATTTTCCTATTTGTCCTGTCTATAGCTTGCTTCGTTGATATTTGGTTGTAGGTTGTTTCTCCCATTGGACTAAGAGCTCTTTGAGCTTGGGAGATTTTTTTGTCTCTTTCTGTATCCCTAGCACTTAGCATGGTGCCTGGTGCATAGAAGCCACTTGATAAATGTTCATGGATTGTTCAATTGCTTTATTCACCCTAAACTCAAAACTGAGCTAAAAGGATTCACCAAGAATGTGGAGACCAGGCATGGAGAGCGAGCGGGAGGCTGGGGCGGAGCCGGCGCCACCGGGACCATGAGGCTGCCCAACATCCTGCTTACGGGTACACCAGGGGTTGGAAAGACCACACTCGGTAAAGAACTTGCATCAAGAACAGGACTGAAATACGTTAATGTGGGTGATTTAGCACAAGAAGTTATATGATGGCTTTGATGAAGAATACGAATGTCCCATTTTGGATGAAGACAGAGTAGTTGATGAGTTAGAAAATAAAATGAAAGAAGGTGGAGTTATCGTTGATTACCATGGCTGTGACTTCTTCCCCGAACGATGGTTTCATATAGTTTTTGTACTTCAAACAGATAATTCTGTATTATATACAAGACTTGAAAAGAGGGGATACAGTGTAAAAAAACTACAGGACAATGTTCAGTGTGAAATTTTCCAAATTCTTTATGAAGAAGCCATGACCTCCTACAAGCCTGAAATAGTACACCGGCTGCCCAGCAATGTACCAGAAGAACTAGAGAGTAATTTAGATCAGATAATTAAATGGATTGAGGAGTGGATAAAAGAGAATAATTGAACCTTGAGGGGAAAGCATGGATTCTCGAGGCTTTCCACATAATGGTTACAGATTTTCTTGATGATCTCTCCCTCCCTATACAATAGAAATTAAGACAACATACACCGGATTTTACCATCCAAGATTGTGTTGTGGAAGTAACAGGTGGGCAAAATATAAGGTTGAGTTATGGCTGAATTAATTTTTTTTTCTCCATGAGAAAACTGAAAACCCTGAAATAAATGAATACGGTATTAAGGACTTTTTAAGTTTAGGAAATACCCAACATTCTCATTTAATTTGGTAAGCTACTTAAGAGTAAGTGAATTTGAGAAAATAGGTGAACATCTTTACTTAACATGTAAAAGAAAATGAAGGTGAAGAACTGCTGCTGACTTAAAAGTAAAAAAAAAAGTCTAAGAATAAAGCTATAAACATAACATATTAAGGGGCAGCTAGGTGGCACCATGAATGGAGCGCCAGGCCTGGAGTTCAAATCTAGCTTCAGACACTTTCTTGCTGTGTGACTGGGCAAGTCACTTAACCCCAATTGCCTAGCCTTTGCATTCTGTCTTGGAGTCTTATTACGACAGAAAGTAAGGCTTGTTTTTGTTTTTGTTTTTTTAATGACATTAAGTGTTCTTTTAGTGACTTGCTGGGGGTTTTTGTTTTTTTTAATGTTGGAAGTTGGGTAAAATTAGGATAGTCACAAAGTAAATGGTGAGATTTTTGAGAAAATAGCATTAAAAAAATTTTTTTAAGTATAAGAGTTTACTGAGCTCTTTTGCCTATAAAGTCGCTGCTGATCCTAGCACTGATATTTGTCTCTTTGAAAGAGTAAGCCAATCACATTTTCCATATGTAAACAGGAAATGGCACCCATGGAAACTGTAAATATTAATTTATTGGTTGACTAATTTCAATCTTGCTAAATTCCATGAACATTCATGTGATAATGCTTTGCTACCTTATAAGTGGTGGTAATTAGATAAAATTTTAACATATAAAAAAAAAAGATTGTGGAGACCAACTTCATTTGTTTCAAGGATCTCATCAAAAAGATTGATATTGCTGCTGCTGTTTCTTGCAGTGATGGTGAACCCTCAGAGACCCTAGAGACCGAATGCCCAAACTGCAACCCTCACACTACACGTGAGCCCTGTGCCTTACCCTAGGCAGGGGAAGGAGGAAGTGCTCTCATTAGACTGTTGGACAGAGGGGAAGATCATGTGAAAAATGTCCTCAGGTGCATGTGGAGAGAGGGAAGGGAGCAGCCCTCTCTGGCATGCTCCAGCACGTGTGCCATAGGTTTGCCAACACAGTTAAGGATTATCTAGAGGTTGATTGGTATTGCCCTAAGTCAGGAGGTACTATGATACTAGAGGAAAGTTAATTGATTTTGGAAGTCAGAAGACTAGATTGGAATTCTGGCTATAATGCTTTTTACCTATGTGACCATGGTTAAAGTGCTTCTCTCTCATTGACCCTCAGTTTTTTCATCTGTAAAATGGGATAATGATTCTACCCAACCAGTAGGTTTGTTGTGGAAAAAAAATACTATTAATCAACCATAAGGTACCATAGAAATGTTCACTAATGATCTTAACTTATACTGGTAGGCTGATTTTTTAAAAGTAGATCAAGAACCTCCATCAAGATGGTTGAAAGGCTTAATAAAAGAACTGAAAGAAGAGATAAGAGGTAAAATTAGAGCTCTTAATTACAAACTTAAAAGGAGACTTGATGATCTTTAGCAGAAGCTGGAAAATCTTAACAAAGCAGTAAACACCCCCCAAAATAGAATGGTGGAGACAACTTAAAAACCTAATGATACAATAAGAATTATCATCAGAATAACAATAGACAAAATAAAATGCCTAAGGGCATACCTACCAAAACAAACCCAGCAACTATATGAACACAATTATAAAACTCTTCACACAAATAAAGTCAGACCTAAACAAATGGGAAAATCATTAATTGCTCATGGCTTGGCCAAGCCAATATAGTGAAAATGACAATCCTACCTAAATTAATTTATCTTTCCAGTACCATACCAATTAAACTACCCCAAAATTATTTCATATTTCAAGTTTTTCATTATTCATTTTAATTTCAAATTATTTTACTAATTCATTTAAAAAATTTCTTTTTAACCCTTACCTTCCGTCTTGGTATTGATTCCAAGGCAAAAGAGTGTTAAAGGCTAGGCAATGGGGGTTAAGTGACACACAGCTGGAAAGTGTCTGAGGCCAGATTTGAACCTAGGACCTTCCATCTCTAGGCCTGGCTCTCAATCCACTGAGCTACCCAGCTGCCCCCACTAATTCATTTTTAAACCCTTACTTTCCATCTTAGAATAAATACTATGCATTGGTTCCAAGGCAGAAGAGGGGTAAGGACTAGGCAATGGGGATTAAGTGACTTGCTCAGGGTCAAGTAGCTAGGAAATGTCTGAGGTCAGATTTGAACCCAGGACATCCTGTCTCTAGAGTTGACTCTCAATCCACTGAACCACCTAGCTGCCCCAAACTAGAAAAGTTCCTAGAACTAGAAAAAATAGCAACAATGTTCATGTGGAAGAACAAAAGGCCAAGAATATCAAGGGGATTAATGAAAAAAAAATGTGGAAGAAGGAGGCTTGCCCATACCAGGTCTCAAACTATACTATAAAGTGGTAATCATTAAAACAATCTGGTACTGGTTAAGAAATAGAGTGGTAGATCAATGGAATAGATTATGCAGTCAGTACACGGCAGTTAATGTATATTGCAAATTATTGTTTGGTAAACCCCAAGATCTAAGATTTGAGGAAAAGTACTCACTATTTGGCAGAATCTACTGGGAAGAGTGGAAAGCAGTGTGGCAGAGAGGAGGCATAGACTAACATCTCACACCTTACACCAGGATAAAGTCAAAATGAATACTTGATCTAGAAATAAAGAGTGACACCATAATGTCCCTGCACAATCTGCAGGGATCAAGGAGAAAAAAACACCATCCAAAAGCAGAGGACAAACTGAGGGAATAGAAACACCGAGGAAAAGCAACTGCCTGACTACAATGGCTGAGGGGACATGACAGAGGAGAGACTCGGAGCGAACACTCTGATGCAAATACTAACAACATGGCAATGGGTTCAAGTCAAGAACACATATGATACCAGTGGAATCACACGTTGGCCACGGGGGGTGGGAGGGAGGAAAAGAAAATGATCTTTGTCTTTAATGAAAAATGCATAGAAATGATCAAATAAAATACTATAAAATTAAAAAAAAAGATTTAGAATTGAAAGGGACCTCAGAGATCATCATATGTAATAGAGATTACAGTTGAATTAAGGTCCTCTGCTTACAAATCCAGCCCTTTCTGTTATACCAGGTCAAGTTCACAAGTATTTTTTTTTAATTTTTTAAAACCTTACTTTCTATCATTATCAGTTCTAAGACAGAAGAGCGGCAAGGGCTGAGCAATCCAGCTAAGTGACTTGTCCAGAGTCACACAGCTAAGAAGTGCCTGAGACCAAATTTGAACCCAGGTCCTCCCAATTCCAGGCCTGATGCTCTATTCAATATGCTTCCTAGCTGCCCCCACAATATTTATGATTGTTACTTCTTACTGATCAGAAAATCTGCATCCAGGTGCTGGGTGAGCTCTGAGTTCAAGATAACACTTGTATTTGTTCAGTAGTGGTCCACAGAAGAAGATTAGCATGGTGGGGGTGTAGATATGGGGATATAGAAAAGAATACAGACATTTAGGAATGTGGGAGTGGCCAAAGTATGTTCAACAACTAATAAAACAGTAATATTTCTATAACAAAAAAAAAAGAGTGACACCATAAACAAATTAGAGGATCATGGAAAAGTTTGCCTATCAGTCTTATGGATAAGGGGAAAATTTCTGACCAAACAAGATACAGATAGCATTATAAAAATTGAAAAAGATAATTTTGATTACATTAATTTAAAATGGTTTTGTACAAATAAAACCAATGCAACCAAGATTAGAAGGGAAACAACACATTTGGGAAAAAATCTTAATAGCAAGTATCTTTGACAAAAGACTCATCTCAAATATATAAAGAATAGTCACATTTATAAGAATACAAAGCATTCACTAATAGAAAAATGGTAAAAAAAATATGAACAGGCAGTTCTCAGAGGAAAAAGTGAAAACTACCCAAAGTCATATAAAAAATGCTCCAAATTGCTATTGATCAGAGAAATGCAAATTAAAGCAACTCTGAGACACCAAATTGACTAACCTGCCAAATTGACTAATGTGGCCAAAAAGGAAAATGATAAATGTTGGAGGGGATGTGGGAAAATTAGGCCACTAATACACTGTTGGTGGAATTGTGAATTAATATAACCATTCTGGAGAGCAGTATGGAACCAGCCTCAAAGGGCCACAAAACTGTGCATATTCTTTGACCCAGCTAATACCACTACTGTCTCTGTATCTCAATAGTATTCTGTCACCATCATATACTACAATTTGTTCAGCCATTCCCCAACTGATGGACATCCCCTTAAATTTCCAATTCTTTGCCACTACAAAAAGAGCAGTTATATTTTTGTACAAGTAGGTCCTCTCCACTCTGTTTTGTTTGGGTCTGTATCCCAAACAAATTAGACAAGAGAAAAGGACCTACCTGTACCAAAATATTTTTAGTAGCTCTTTTTTGTGGGGGCAAAGAATTGGCCTATTAGGAAAACATGATGAAGCGAAAAGCCTGAATACTATATTTCAGGAAATCATAAAAGAAAATTGCTAGGAAATATTTGTACCAAGAGGGCAAAGTTCAAAAATGATAGAATCTATCTGACACCAACAGAGAGATACCTCAAGTTAAACATTCAGAAATGGTTTGCCCAAGTTCTAGAGCTTTTAGGTCAAAGAGAAATATTAAACAAATAACTACAGTCTTAATTGCATAGAGAGAATAGCAATGACTTTCTAATTGGTCTTCTTGCCTCAAATATCTCCTCACACTAACCTGTCCTCTACTGCCAAAGTGGTTTTTCTGAAGAGTAGGTAAAATTCTATTACTCACACATTGAGTGAACCCTCTCAGTGAGATCTTTCCTGGTTACTTTAGCTGCTAGCACCTTCCCCTCTCAGATAACCTTCTCTCTACTCTGAATATACTTTATATTGACCTAGTTATTTACATATTATCTCTTCCATTAGAATGAAAGCTCCTTGAAGGCAGGGATTGTTTTTTGCTTTTCTTTGTATCCCTAGAGTTTAGCTGTATCTAGGACCCAGTAATCACCTAATGGATGTTTGTTGATTGATGATTTCAGATAAGGTAATAATAAAAATAGATACTTTCAAGTCATAGATAATGAAACAATCTCATTATTTATATAACTATAGATATCAATACCAAAATGGAGTTAGAAATATTTAAAGGAAAAGCTAACTTAATTGTAAAATCATAAAAAGATATAGTAAGGCAATAATTGTAGGTGACCTCAAGGTACTTCCCTCAGAAAAACCTAGAAGAAAGCAAATTAATAGCTTAAACAACTAAACAAAATATTAGAGACTAGAAATGAAAGCTCTTTGGTAATAATTGGATAAGAATCTTAAGAAATATGCCTATCCTTTCAGCACTGCATGCCACCTTTAGAAAAAATTCATAACATACTAGGGAATAAAAATAGAATAATGAAATAGAAATATTTCTAATAAAGTAGAAAGTCAGAAATGTTAAAATTTAACTGATCATGACAATACAATTCTAATCAATAAGGGAAGTATGAACAAAAGGCACACTTGAATGGAAACTTAATAATGTTACCATAAGTAATGAGCAGGTTAAAGAACAAATTATAGAAATAATAAATAAACATACTAAGGAAATAGACTAGCTCACTAGTTTTTTCCCAGAGATTTAGAAACATGCAATCTTCAGTTCATTTATTCTTGGTCCATAGGACTCCTGCACCATGCATGAGCATCTCTTTATCCATGTTGGCCAGGCCGGTATCCAAATTGGTTAGACACATAGGATCACACAGTTAGAACTGGAAGCTATCTCAGAGATTATCTAGTTCTATCCCTCAGTTTTATAGAGGAGGAAACTGGGGTCCAGGGAGTTTAATTGACTTGTCTAAGATCACAGAGGTAGTCAGCTACAAAGTCAGGATTCAAGAAATGGTATACTTAACTAATAAAAATAATAATAATAATGACTGATATCTAAATGGCACTTTAAGTGTTATAAAGTCCTTTGCCTATATTACCTTATTTGACCCTATCAGTACTGTGAAATCTTGCAAATATTAGAAAATCAACAAATTAATAATCTCCAAAGACAAAAATAGAACATTTTTTAAAAAAGGTTTTTTTTATTTTATAGTATTTTATTTGATCATTTCCATGCATTTTTCATTAAAGACAAAGATCATTTTCTTTTCCTCCCTCCCACCCCCCATAGCCGACGCATGATTCTACTGGGTGTCACATGAGTTCTTGATTCGAACCCATTTCCATGTTGTTAATATTTGCATTAGAGTGTTTGTTTAGAGTCTCTCCTCTGTCATGTCCCCTCAGCCATTGTAGTCAGGCAGTTGCTTTTCCTCGGTGTTTCTACTCCCTCAGTTTGTCCTCTGCTTATGGATAGTGTTTTTTCTCCTTGATCCCTGCAGATTGTGCAGGGACATTACACCGCCACTAATGGAGAAGTCCATTATGTTCGATTATACCACAGTGTGTTTGTTTCTGTGTACAATGTTCTCCTGGTTCTGCTCCTCTCACTCTGCATCACTTCCTGGAGGTTGTTCCAGTCTCCATGGAACTCCTCCACTTTATTATTCCTTTTAGCACAATAATATTCCATCACCAACATATACCACAATGTGTTCAGCCATTCCCCAATTGATGGGCATCCCCTCGTTTTCCAATCAAAAATAGAACATTTGAAGATCAAAGGGAAAGTAAAATCCTTTGAAAACATAGATTATGCAATTTAAAAAAGAAAATAAAAAGACTTCCACTGATTAAAAAAGAACTAATATTTTCTTTAAAATGAATTAAATTAATAACCCATTAGCCAATTTGGTTTTTTTTAAGAAAGAGGAAAACCAAATAACCAAGATTTATATTAGAGAAATTTATATGGTAAAGGAAATAATGTGTTTTGAAATTACTGTGCCGAATTATATGTGAACCAACCTGAAAATTTAAATGAAATGGAAAATATTTGCAGAAAACAAAAAAGTACCAAGATAGTAAATTAAGAATTGAAACAGGGGGCAACTGGGTAGCTCAGTGGATTGAGAACCAGGTCTAGAGACAGGAAGTCCTGGGTTCAAATCTGGCCTCAGACACTTCCTAGCTGTGTGACCCTGGGCAAGTCACTTGACCCCCATTGCCTAGCCCTTAACACTCTTTTGCCTTGGAGTATTGACTCCAAGATGGAAGGTCAGGGTTTAAAAAAAAAGAATTGAAACAACCCATCTTAGAAAGAAAAATGGAGCAATCCATAAATAAATTCCCATAGTAAAAACTCTTGACCCAAATAGACTTATAAGTGAATTCTATCTAACACTTAAAGAACAAAGAATTCTGTGCTACATGAACTGTTTTAAAAAAAAATAGAGAAAGGGGCAGTGAGATGGCTCAGTGGCTAGAGAGCCAGGCCTGGAAATGGGAGGTCCTGGGTTCAAATATGGCCTGATACTTCCTAGCTTGATCTCAGTTGTGTAATCCTCACTGCTCTTTTGTCTTACATCCAGCACTTAATATTGATTCTATGACAGAAAGTAAGGGTTTACTTTTTTTTTTGGAAAAAGAGAAAGTAATAATATGGAAATAAGTCTTGATCAATGACACATGTAAAGACCAGTGGAGTTGCTCATTGGCTACGGGAGGGGAGGGAAAGAACACGAATCATGTAAAGACGGGAAAATATTCTAAATTAATTAATTAAATAAAAATGTTCAAATTAAAAAAAGAGAGAAAGTAGGGAACTGGCCAGACTACTTCTGTGTCTATGAGACAAATATGATGATACCCAAACCAAGGAGCAGTAAAGCAGAGGAAGAAATAGGAACCATTAAAACAGTATAGACATGCGCGTTACTATTAGTTTTTGTTTAGTATTGAAGTCACTCTTTATTCCCTCTTCTCCCTAACCCCCTGTATCTAATCAGGGACCAATTATCTGCAAGTAGATGTCCTTCTCTCCAATCACATGGCCAGTACTCGGGTTTAGAGCTTGGACTATTATAATAGCCTCCAGATTTTCTCCTTAGAGTCTCTTACCTCTAATCCATCCTACTCAAAGCTGTCACAATAGTTTTCCTAAAACTCAAAGCTGACCATGTTATTCCTTTGCTTTAGTGTCTCTAGGATAAAATACAAACTCCTTAGTGTAGCATTTAAGAGCCTTCACAGTCTGGCTTCAGCCCACCTTTCCAGATTTATTGGACATTAGTCTTACTCGTGTACTCCACGTTCCAGCCAAACTATTTAACTTGCTGTTCTCCTGCCTCAGTGACTTTGCACAAGCTGTCCCTGATGCCTGGAATGCACTTAGTTCTCATCTCTGCCTCTCATAATCTTTAGCTGCTTTGAAGTTTTCTCCCAGGGGCCATCTCCTATAGGAAGCCTTTCCTCCTCGAAGCCAAATACTGTTTTCGTCTTGTCTTTGAATCCAATTTTCCATTTTGTCTCCATATCTCCACTGCCTAGCACAGTGCCTTGTGAATATTGGTTATTGAATGAATGAACAAACACCATTATGGTCTGGTCTTTAGCGCCCCCTCCTCTATCAAATATTTCTTGATTCCCTCCAATGGTGTATAATGCCTTCTGCCTCTGAATCTCTAGCCTATTTTCTTTATTCTAGAGTTCTTCATGTGATATCTTATTTCCTTCTACTCAGTCTGTAAGCTCTCTGAGGACAGGCATCATGTCTTATTCGTCGTCCCCATCAGCTACTGCGTATTGTTAGCACTTAGCAAATTGAATGGACTGTAGGTAAATGAATCTCATATAAATCCCAGCTGGCATGGCTAGGAGTTGACAGCCACCTTCTCTCCTCACCTCCACTTCCTTTCCGGAATCACCGCCCAGCTGCATGAGAAGTCAGGGGAAGGTAGTAAATGACAGGAACGCAGACAATGAGCCCAATTTACTCTACTCATGGGATTCTTACATATGTGAATGCTTCAAAGACTACCCCATAGGGAGGGGATAGAAGGAGGGAATTTTCCATGAGTTGACTGGGTTTAGTTGTGTCAGCAGCCCCTTTTATTTATTTGTTTGTTTATTTTATTTCAATTTATTTTACATTTTTATTCCAAATATTTTCCCATGGTTACATGATTCACGATCACCCCCCACTTTCTCCTCCCCCTCCCAAAGCCAACAAGCATTTCCACTGGATTATATATGTATTATTGTTCAAAACCTATTTCCATGTTATTCATATTTGCAGTAGAGCGTTCCTTTAACATCAAAATCCTAATCATATCCCTATCGTACTATGTGGTGGATCATATATTTTTCAAATGCATTTCTGCTCCCACAGTTCTTCCTCTGGATGTGGATAGCATTCTTTCTCACAAGTTCCTCTGGATTGTCCTGGATCATTGCATTGCTACTGGTAGTTCATTACAAGTTCATTACATTCAATTGTGCCACAGTGTATCAGTCTCTGTGTACAATGTTCTCCTGGCTCTGCTCCTCTCATTCTGTATCACTTCCTGGAGGTTGTTCCAGCTCACATGGAATTCCTCCACTTTATTATTCCTTTGAGCACAATAGCATTCCATCACCAACATATACCACAACTTGTTCAGCCATTCTCCAATCAATGGACACCTTCTAATTTTCCAATTTTTTGCCACCACAAAGAGTGCGGCTATGAATATTTTTGTACAAGTCTTTTTCCTTATTATCTCTTTGGAGTACAAATCCAGCAGTGGTATGATTGGATCAAAGGGCAGGCAATTTTTAAAAGCCCTTTGGGCATAGTTCCAAATTGCCCTGCCGAATGGTTGGACCAATTCATAACTCCATCAGCAGTGTATTAGTGTCTCAATTTTTCCACAGCCTCTCCAACATTTACCGCTTTCCTTTGCTGTCATATTGGCCAGTCTGCTAGGTGTGAGGTGGTAAATTATAATGTGCTTATTGATAGTTTTGATTTCTTTATCTGAAAACTGCCTGTTCATGTCCCTTGACCATTTGTTGATTAGGGAATGGCTTTGTTTTTTTAGATTTGACTTAGTTCCATATATATTTGGGAAATTAAACTTTTGTCAGAGAGTTTTGTTATAAAAATGCTCTCCCAGTTTGTTGTTTTTCTTCTAATTTTGGTTGCATTGGTTTTGTTTGTACAAAACCTTTTTAATTTGATATAATCAAAATAATATATTTTACATTTTTCAATGTTCTCTATCTCTTGCTTGGTCTTAAATTCCTTCCTTTCCCACAGATCTGACAAGTATACTGATCTATGTTCACCTAATTTATTTATGATTTCACTCTTTATATTTAAGTCATTTACCCATTTTGAATTTATCTTGGTAAAGGATGTAAAATATTGATCTAAACCTAATTTTCCCCATACTGTTTTCCAATTTTCCCAGCAGTTTTTGTGAAACAGTGGATTTTTGTCCCAAAAGCTGGGAGCTTTGGATTTATCATGGACTGTCTTGCTGAGGTCACTTAACCCATCTATTCCACTGATCCTTTCTGTCTCTTAGCCAGTACCATATTGTTTGATGACCACTGCTTTATAGTATAGTTTGAGATGTGGTACCGCTAGGCCTCCATCATTCACATTTTTTTTATTATTTCCCTGGATATCCTTGATCTTTTGTTCTTCCAAATGAACTTTGTTATTTTTTTTTCTAATTCAGTAAAAAAGTTTTTTGGTAGTTCAATGGGTATGGCACTAAATAAGTAAATTAGTTTGGGTAGGACGGTCATTTTTATTATGTTAGCTCGTCCTACCCATGAGCAATTAATGTTTTTCCAATTATTTTGATCTAATTTTAATTGTGTGGAAAGTGTTTTGTAGTTGTGTTCCTATAGTTCCTGTGTTTGTCTTGGCAGATATATTCCTAAGTATTTTATGTTGTCTAGGGTAATTTTAAATGGAATTTCTCTTTCTAATTCTTGTTGCTGAGATGTTTTGGAAATATATAGAAATGCTGATGACTTGTGTGGGTTTATTTTGCATCCTGCAGCTTTGCTAAAGTTGTTGATTATTTTGACTAGCTTTTTGGTTGATTCTCTAGGACTCTTTAAGTGGACCATCATATCATCTGCAGAGAGTGATAGCTTGGTCTCCTCTTGCCTATTTTAATACCTTCAATTTCTTCTTCTCTAATTGCTAGTGTTTCTAGTACAATGTTAAATAATAGAGGTGATAATCCTTGTTTCCCTCCTGATCTTATTGGGAAGGCTTCTAGTTTGTCCCCATTGCACATGATGTTTGCTGATGGTTTTAGATATATACTGTTTATTATTTTTAGGAAAGGCCCTTCTATTCCTATAATTTCTAGTGTTCTCAATAGGAATGGGTGTTGCATTTTGTCAAAGGCTTTTTCTGCATCTATTGATATAATCATGTGATTTTTGTTGGTTTTCTTGTTAATATGGTCAATTATGTGGATGGTTTTCCTAATATTGAACCATCCTTGCATTCCTGGTATGAATCCTGCCTGGTCATAGTGGATGACCCTTGTGATGACTTGCTGGAGTCTTTTTGCTAATATTCTATTTAAGATTTTTGCATCTATATTCATTAAAGAGATTGGTCTATAGTTTTCTTTTTTTAACCTGCCTGGCTTTGGAATCAGTACCATATTTGTGTTGTAAAAGGAATTTGGTAGAATTCCTTCTTTGCTTATTCTGTCAAATAGTTTGTATAATATTGGGATTATCTGTTCTTTGAATGTTTGATAGAATTCATTTGTGAATCCATCTGGACCTGGGGATTTTTTCTTAGGGAGTTCCTTGATGATTTGTTCAATTTTTTTTCTGAGATGGGATTACTTGAGAATTCTATTTCCTCTTTTGTTAATCTGGGCAATTTATATTTTTGTAAATATTCATCCATCTCACCTAGATTGTCATATTTATTGCTATATAATTGAGCAGAGTAGTTCTTAATAACTGCCTTAATTTCCTCTTCATTAGAGGTGAGATCACCCTTTTCATCTTTGATACTGTTAATTTGATTCTCTTCTTTTTTATTAGATTGACTAGTACTTCATTTTATTTGTTTTTGAAAGTACCAGCTCCTAGTCTTATTTATTAGTTCAATAGTTTTTTTACTTTCAATTTTATTAATTTCTCCTTTCATTTTTAGGAATTCTAATTTAGTTTTTATATGGGGATTTTGAATTTGTTCCTTTTCTAATTTTTTAAGTTGCAAGCCCAATTCATTGATCTCCTCCCTCTCTATTTTGTTGGTATAGGCACTCAGAGATATAAAATTTCCCCTGAGTACTGCAGCAGCCACTTTTAGTAGAAGGTAGAAACAAAAGGAAGAGATAAGGACTAAACCTGTAATTTCATTGATTAAAGGGAACTCCCAGGTGAGGAAAGTCCCTGTACCAATGGAGGTCAGCACCTTCTCTGTTACTTATTGCCTTAGAGATTGTCTAGAACAGTGTTGGCAAGCCTTGTAAAGATTGCATGCCTAACCTGCACCATCAAGCTGCCTATGAGCCCCCCATTACTCCAGAGAGTGGAAGGAGAAAGTGCTTTCATTGGTCTGTTGGGCAGAGGGACAGGGCATGTGAAAAATGTCCTTGAGGGCTGTGGAGAGGGGGAGGGGAGCAGTCCCCTCCAGCACATGGAGGAGCACTCATGCCACACCTTCACCAACACAGGTCTAGAACATTGAGAGGTTAAGGAGCTTGCCTAGAGTCACACAACCAGTATGTGTATACCTGGGATTTGAACTCATGTGTTTTTGACTCCAAAGCCAATCTATTCACTCCTCTGTGTTGCCACCTAAAAACCATAACTTTTTCATCTAAAATTGCTCAAGATGATATAGTACAAATGGAAGTATGAAGGTTACATGCCAATTCTGACCTCTTCTAGATACAAGTAAATTTGTGATTGCCCTTAATTCATACATTAGAATGGGGCCTTCCAGGGACAATAAAACCTGAAAAAACCAATGATTGGCAATGGAAAGAGTGCTTAGGCCAGAGGTACTTAGATGGTATGACCGTGGATAAATCACTTCCTATCTTGGAGCCTCTTTTTCTTAGACAAAATGGAAATAATCCTTGAGCTCCTGACCTCCCTGGGGATGGGGGTTGTAAGAGTTAAAATTTAAGGAAACTGAGGCAGGTAGAAATTAGTTTCTCTCTGAAGGGAGTATTATATTTTTAGAGTTTTATTAAAGGTTGAGAATTTAAGAATATACAAGTAAGAGAAACACGTGTCTAGGCCCAGAGAGGCCTAGACAACCTCACCTACATTATGAAAGAAACGTGTCTGCTCTGAAGCAGAAGTAGGAAAGAGAGCACCCAGTAGCCTTTACAACCAGGTTAAATGCCCCATCTCACTCTAGGCCCAGGTGAAGTTACATGGCATTCTGGGAAGTGAGCAAGGACTTCTGGAGAATGGAGTCCAGAGTTCAAGTCTCCATTTTTACAGGGTCATTTTGAAGGAGGCACTGCATAAGCCTTCACATGCTGGAGAAATGGGACCAGAGTTCTCATTGGACCTCCAAATGAATACCCGCCAAGCATATGTGGGATACAGTAGGAGGAGAACCTGGGGCAAGTTACCTCCCCTCGTCCATCAAATGGAGATCATAGCATTTGTTCCCCCTTGCAGAGGGTATTTATAAACAGCAAAGTACTATGTAAATAAAACTACCAAACATGCCCAGTCAACTCCAACTGGTTCACTGAATAAACATATACTGAGCACCTGCTGTATGCCCAATCTAATAGGAGAAAACCCTGATGCTGTCCTCTAGGAGTTTACAGTCTAGCTGGGGAAATGGAATGTATGCAGGCCCTGGAACAAGTGGAAGGAAACGTGTCCAATAATCGTTGAGGGGGCTTGGAGCACAGTAAAGACTTTTAGGAGAAAGTGAGGTAGAACTGGGCCTTTGGGTCTTTATTTGGCACCTCTCTACTGTACTTTTCTTTCATGCTCTTGTGGTGTAGTGCATGGAACTCTGAGCTTGGAGTTAGGAAGACATGAGTTCAAATTCAGCCTCATATGCTTCTTTGTAGTGAGACCCTGAGCAAGTCACTTCATGTCTGTCTGCCTCCGTTTCCTTAACTGTAAAATGGGGGTTGTAAAGCATCTACCTGCCAGGATTATTGTGAGGATCAAATGAGATGATATTTGTGAAGTGCTTAGCCTAGAGCCTGGCACATATCAGATCCTATATAAATGTTAGCTATTATTGTTATTATTCCCTCTCTTTGTGTCTTGCCCTCCTGCGAAGAGCTATGGTAGGAAGGTAGCTCCATGGGGGAATGTGGTCATTTATTCCAATCCAACTGGCATTAATGGACATGTGTAATATTATACACATGTATAAATATTACACAGAAGTCTGTATCTCGGTGCTGGCATAGAAATATGGGGAAAAGTCTACTTCAATACATTTCTTCCTTCAAGGAATTTCCAATCTACTGAGGGCTAGGAGGGGACAGGCATGATGGGACATTTCCATGTTACAGAGTACAGTGGGATGAAGCCAGAAAGGACTGATGAAGGGCTCTTGGGATCAGAGAAGGCTTCAGGGGCAGGGAATGTGCCACCGGAGCTCCCGCTTGGACGAAGGTTTTCACTAAGTGGAGATGTGGACTAGAGGGCATTCCCGTGGGACTACGGCAGAAGGCTGTATGTAGGAGATCCAGGAACTAGCTCATAGGCCAGCCTATGGAGCCTTACTTGGACTTTGCCTCAAGCTGATGCCATGGGGTGGGGGCATTTTCTTCCTAAGGATTTGTATTTCTTCCCTGAGCAAGTGCTGCTGCTAGGATCATAGGATCCGAGATTTAGAGTGGAAAGGACCTCAGAAGTTTCCCAGTTCAACTCATTTTATAGATGGGGAAACTGAGATCCAGCTAAGTTAAGCGATTTATTCAAGATCACATAAGTAGTAAACATCAGAGGCTGGGTTTGAACCCAGTTAGAATTCTGACTCCGCAACCATTGCTCTTTCCTCATCTGGTGACCTTTGACAAGGAATGGCACAGCTTTCTCCTGCCATCTCCAGTGCCATTGTTCCCCTTTCCTGGGCCTGGCCTACACACCAAACTCCAGTATGAGAGAGGGCAGGGCTGACTGTGGGAGGCAAGCCTCCCCCGTCCCTCCCACCCCAGGCTCCATTAGGGCTAGCTAAGGTTCCTCCAGTTTTGTGTCTCTCCCAGACCAAGGGACTGTGGCCTTCACGCTGTAAATGTTTATTGAACTGAGTTGTGATTCAAAGAGAAGAGGAAGAGTGTTCCAGATATGGAGATAGAAGTGGGCATGATGTCTAGGAGAAATGTTCAAATCCCAGCTCTGTGCCTCAAATTCTTTGTGTGACCCTGAGCAAGTCACTCTCCCTCTCTAGGCTTCAGTGTCCTCCTTTATAAAATGAAGGGGCTAGGCAAGAGGATCTCTAGGGTTCGGTCTACGACTATATGGCTAATCTATTGGCAAGAGATGGGCTTGGCCCGAATGCACACAAACTGGATTCTTGACATCCTCAGCTCACTTAAGCCCCACAAGCCTGCTTCAACCTGAGGTAATACAGGCTGGAGAGAAGAGGAGCCCACACCCGGACACTTGGAGCAAGTCGTGGAATCTGGTTTGGAGAACACTGAGCCCCTGTTTTATGATAAAGGCTCATTTGGCAGCCCGGAGACAAGGGGAGGGCTGGGCTGCAGCATAAAACAATCCGCCATTTCAAAGAGATCTTCTTGCCCCTTTAGATTGGGACACGTGGGGAGGGGATGTGGAATAAGTATTTAGATAGCATCTACTATGTGCCAGGCACTGTGCTAAGTGTTGATGTACATTATGTCATTTGATCTCGGACAACCCTGTGGAAGAGATGCTGTTATTATCTTTTTTTTTCTACTTGAGAAAACTGAGGCAAACAGAAGTTAAATGACTTTCCCACAGTCATACAGCTAATAAGAGTACAAAACTAGATTTAAAGACTCGATTCTCAGGGTTCTGTCCACAGTGCCACTTAGTTGCCTCTTATTCTCAGAGTGACCCAGTGTGATCCTGGACAAAGTTCCTAAGGGCAAAAGGGGTCAGGGCATGTGACCCTGAAGGAGAAACTGACTGACACTAGGCATCTGAAATGGGCAGGAGAATGGGTTCTGGTCCTCCTTTGCTGGGTTAATTTGGATGGACATTTAACTTTCCCGAGCCCCAATTTCCTCATCTGTGTCATATGAGGAATGGACTAAAAGGACCTTAAAATGCCTTGTAGCTGTGTCCTTCCCTTTTCCATGTTCTAAGGTTCCTTCTACTTCTGATGCTTTAGATTCTAAGAGAATTCTGAAATCAAAGAAAAACACACCAAAAGCCCCATTCCGGCCCCTTCAGGATGAAAACAAGTCAGGAGGGGCCAAGAATCACAGGTTTTAGATCATCAATAAATGTTAACTTTTACCATACATACTCAAAATGTGATATTCTTGTCTAATGGCTAACCAGTAGACGTGCCATCGGAAAAGCCATATTGGTACTGACGTTCCGGTAATAAACAAAACTAGGAGGTAGAAGGATAATAAATGAAAGGGAACGGCTTATGGATTCTCCTTAGCTAATCAAACAGGAGTGATGATGGACTTGATTTCATTGTGAGTGCAAAGGCAACAAGTGTCTCTGGTCATCTTGCACTGCAGAGCTCATAAGGAGTAGAAGCAAAAGGCCAACCTTGAAGATTAATCCCAGCTTGAATGTCAATGATCTGTTGCAGAGGGTGAAGAAGCAAAGGAATTCTATAAAAAACCTTGATAAGATCATCCGAGTTATATCCACATTTACTTTGATTCCTAATGACTTCAATACAAAGTTATAAATAAAGGGGATATCAGAAAGCCTTGAAGAATATGGCCCAGGTTTGAAAAACAAGAGACCCAAGATGTCCTACCTCTACGTCATGAATACTTTCTTTCAGAAGAGAGACAGAAGGTGCTGGAAGTGGCACGCCCCTAACACCATCAAAAATATGAAATTGGGGGGCAGCTGAGTGGCTCAGTGGATTGAGAGCCAGGCCTAGAGATAGGAGGTCCTGGGTTCTAATCTGGCCTCAGACACTTCCCAGCTGTGTGACCCTGGGCAAGTCACTTAACCCCCATTGCCCAGCCTTTATTGTTCTTCTGCCTTGGAGCCAACGGAAGGTAAGGGTTTTAAAAAAATATGAAATTGGTTAGAGTTTAACAGGCAGCACTTCAGACATTCCTTCCAGCTCTGGATCTGTGATTTTGTACAGACTTCTTTGATCCTATTTACTGATGTGGCAGTCATAGCAGTAGCAGCAGCTCTGTGTGTGTGCATGTGCATGTATATGCAAACTATCAACAAGTTAGAACAAAGGACAAAAATAAACCTCAGCTGAGAAGAAGGAATAAAGAAGACACACTGTCAAATCATTTCAACAGTTTCTCCCCAAACTATTCAATGAAGCCACTGAAACTGAGAAATGGAAAAAACACTGGACATTGATTTTGACACTTACTGCAAAATTTAAAGCAGTTGACACAATGAAGAGGCCAAAATTACCTAAAAACTGCTGTTGATAGAAAATGCTCCAATGTGCTTGCCAGACAGCCAAAGTCAATGATGGTTAGAATATAGACTTGTTTGGAAAAGTACAGAGAAAGATGGCAGATTATGAACAGTATTGCTTCAAAGAATAGGGAAAAACAATGGAAATGACAAGTCCACAAAAAGCTTGGCATGAGACCCTAAGTTATATCATCATAAGACAATAAATATATGGAAAATTAACCAAATATGTTACCAGTGTTGTAATGATCTATTCTTATTATCAGTGACAGAGGACTAGCATCCTCAGTTCCTGACTTGCTATTTGACAAAGGAGCAATCACAATTAGAAGGACGAAGTAGACGAAACCCAGTTACATCAAGGAAATCAATGCTGGAGGTAGCGCAGTCTCAAAAACATTGAGGGATTGCTTCATTAGAGATCTGAAAGAGGAAGACACAAGAAGATTGGAACAAGTCATGAATGATATTTATATCCTCCCAAATTCAGTCAGGTGAACATCAGTAATTCCTGACACATGGGCCTACTTTGTCTTCTTTATAAAATTTGTATGAGAATGATCTACATGTGTACTGAGAGTATCCTCAGGGAAAATATGAGAAGGCTTCTGTGAATGGTTCTCTGCAGCAGGATATGCCATTGCAGGCACAAAGTTGATCCAAAGGTCCAGATAACATATCACATCACTGTATTGATTTTATTAAAAAGCATGCACCTTGGTGGAGCTAAACTTAGCCTTAGATTTCTCTCCTCCAACAAAAATACTCTCAGACATATGCTAAGATCAAAGTTTCTTGATAAATATAACCATAGTGTTTATTCTGTTCAGGGATACAATGAATATTAACATCAAATAAAACATAAAGCAGAGATATATGGTTGTCAATGGAGTTTGCATCGATTATGGAGGATTCCTTGTGTAGAGTCCAAGTAGAAGAGGGTTTCCCAGTAGAAGGTGAGGTCCTCCAGCTGCTCATATTTGTAGATGACACTGTGATGCTTGTATTAAACCCCAGAGCATAAGTGAGACAGTGAGGTTTACGTGTACTCAAAAGGAATCAGTATAACAATCCATATAGGATAAACTAAATGGATGAAAAATGAAAGATGACTATTGGCCAGATTATGACGTACTGCCAGATGACCAGTATGGTGAATTTGTCAGTTCATAGATAGGAGTCAGGAACAGCAGATGAATAATAATTTGGACCTAGAATTAAATAAGAAGAGAGCATGTTGAATTGCTTTTAGGATATTTTATCTTACTTTATCTTTATTTTTGCTGTTGAAGGGCCTCCTGCAGGTGGTAGAATATGGACCTTGAGCCACTTCAGGGGGAGTAGGTTCATTAGGGCTGGCTCCAACAACTGTTAGAAATGACTGAGGAGGGGCAGCTGGGTGGGGCAGTGGATAGAGAGCCAGGTTTAGGAAGTTTTATAATGCTTTAAAAAATCACTTCCACATAAGATATATTCAGCTGTCCATTACAATGATAATAACTGGCATTTATAAAGAACTCCAATGACTGTAAATTATTTTATACATGTAGCAAGATTCTTGGAGTGAAGCTCTAGGGGTATCTATGAAGGTTTGGACCAGATCTCTCTCTAATACTCTAAGCTCAAGCCTCTATTCTTTTCTTACACTTTGAGGTCTGAGCTGTCTCTCCTTCCCAGTTCTGCACTAGGGAAAGCCAACAGTTGATACAGACATACGTATAAAACCATACAATATATACTTTTCTAAATCAGTTCTTTCAAAGTTGATTTGGCTATCAATATTACTGTAAATAGCTTTAGTCATTCATATTTTCTCTTCAAACAATATTGCTCTTACTGTATACAATATTCTCATGGTTCTGCTCATTTCACTCTTCATTATTTCATGAAAGTTTTTCCATGTTTTTCTTTTTTTTAAACCCTTACCTTCAGTCTTAGAATCAATACTAGGTATTGGTTCTAAAGCAGAAGAGTGTTAAGGGCTAGGGCTAGGCAATGGGGGTTAAGTGACTTGCCCGGGGTCACGCATCTGGGAAGTGTCTGAGGCCAGATTTGAACCCAGGACCTCCTGTCTCTGGGCCTGGCTCTCAATTCCCTGCACCACTCAGCTGCCCCTCCATGCTTTTCTAAAATTATCTCACTCACCATTTCTACCAGCATAGTAGTATTCCATCACAATAATATGCCATTTCCCAAGTGATGGGCTTTCTTTTATTTTCCAGTTCTTTGTCTCCACAAAGAAAGCTGTTATAGATATTTTAGAACATAGAGGTTCTTTTCCTTTTCCCCTTGGGATCCCCTTGGAAAACAAACCAAGTATAGTGGTATTGCTGGGTCAAAAGGTATAACACAGTTGTATAATTCTTTGGACATAATCCCAGATTACTCTCCAAAATAGCTGGATCTGTTCACAATTCCACCAACAGTGTATCAGTGTCCCCATTTTCCTGCATCCCCTCTAATGGTTGTCATCTTTCCTTCTATCATTTTAACCACCTCCCTTCATCTTTCCCTGATCAGCTGCTCAACCCCCACAGGGTCTATGGGGCAAAAATTCCCCACAGTTGAGGCTGCCACGGACACAGGGCTTTCTGTTTGTCAGCTCCATGGCATCTGCTCAGCAGTATCTCAACTTCTCTCTGGCCAGACTGCCATCCTCTAGGGTCAGATCTTTCCTAACATTTTCCCAAGTTGTCTTATGCAGGATGGCTGTTTTACTCTGACTTTTATTTATATATACATACATATATATATATA
This sequence comes from Monodelphis domestica, assembly GCF_027887165.1. Taxonomy (NCBI): domain Eukaryota; kingdom Metazoa; phylum Chordata; class Mammalia; order Didelphimorphia; family Didelphidae; genus Monodelphis; species Monodelphis domestica. The sequence continues at coordinate 30,897,599 of NC_077235.1, forward strand.
TATATATTTAAATCATTCTTTCTGCCACTTTTAGGCATTGTTTATTTGGAAGGAATTTGGGAGATTCAGGTAATTTCCTACCTTATTCTGCCATCCTCCCACAAGTTCTTCCAAAGTGATTTTACTGATACCAAACTACTGTGCAATAACTTATCATTTAATAAAACTAAAATGTCCTTTTGACAGTGCTATATATATAGTTCTGGATCTCGGAACCCCACTGTCTCCAAGATTCCAAGGTACAGATGACCCTATAGTTTGTATAGGAACGTAGGTTCGTATTCTGGCTCTGTTACCAGCTCACTGTGGGAGCAGATGTATAGAGGTGACAGTGCTGGACATGTTGGAAAGGTGAAGAGAGTCCAGTTGGGCAGGGGCGTAAAATGGAAGGAAATAAGACAAGGAAGGACTGGAAAGATAGGGTGGCTCCAGATGGAGGCACGGGTCAATGCCACACAGAAGGGTTAGAACTTTACTTCGTGAATGACAGAAAGCTACTCGATATGTCAGAGAAGTCAGAGCCTGACTGAAAGGGGCAATAGAGAAGCCAGGCCAGACATTGCATGAAGACAGAGACGAAGAACCAGGAGCAAGACAAGATTCAAATATCAGAGGGATCATTTGGGCACAAGAACTCAGGAAAGTACAGGGAATCCAGAAAGTGGGATTGGTTTTTAGCAACAATGAAAGCCTCTAGTAGGAGTCAAGAAGACCTGGGTTCGAACTCAGAGGGATCTATGAGAAAGAACACTATCCATATTCAGAGGGAAAACTGTGGGAGTAGAAACACAGAAGAAAAACAACTTCTTGATTACATGGGTCGAGGGGATATGATTGGGAATATAGACTCTAAAGGAACATCCTAGTGCAAACACCAACATGGAAATAGGTTCTGATCAAGGACACATGTAATACCCAGTGGAATTGCGCTTCGGCTATGGAAGGGGTGGGGAGAGGGAAGAGAGCGAAAGAATATGATTCTTGTAACCAAGGAATAATGTTCTAAATTGACTAAAAAAATTAAAAAATTTTTAAAAATTAAAAAAAGAAGACCTGGGTTTGGGGGAAACTGTGTGGCTCAGTGGATAGAGAGCCAGGCCTAGGGATGGGAAATCCTAGGTTCGAATCCGGCCTCAGACACTTCCTATCTGTGTGACCCTGGGCAAGTCACTTAACCCCCATTGCCTAGCCCTTACTGCTCTTCTGCCTTTGAACCAACACACAGTATTGATTCCAAGAAAGAAGGTTAGGGTTTAAATAAAAGGACCTGGGTTAAAATTCTATATCAGACACTTACATAATTCACCTTACTTTAAAAAACATCTCTGAGTCTCATCTTTGAAATAGGCATGACAATAATACCTAAAGTATTGCATAAAGTGATTTGTGAGCCTTGAGATGCTATGTAAATGAGTGGGGGTTTGTCAGTGTTTTTGCTGTTATCTCATTCTTCTCATCTTTTCCATGAAGTCCATATAGAAGTGTTCCAGGACAAGTCAATATCCTGCTATTGGTCTTTTATTTTAATGTTATTCAAACTGTTGTACGATAGGATAAACTGACTGCTTTTTGTGACTGCATAAGAGCATTAGGATATAAACTCATCTTCCATAGCCTCAACTTTAGTAGCAGACAAGACAACAGAGATGACATGAACCTCATTAGAGGTTCTGTATTTTTTAACTCCTCACCTTCCATCTTGGAGTCAGTACTGTATATTGGTTCCAGGGAAGAAGAGCAGTAAGGGTTAGGCAATGGGGGTTAAGTGACTTGCCCAGGGTCACACAGCTGGGAAGTGTCTGAGGCCATATTTGAACCCAGGACCTCCTGTCTCTTGGCCTGGCTCTCCATCCACTGAGCCACACAGCTGCCCCCTAGACCTCTGTATTTTGAAAGTTTTCCATTCTGAGTAGCTTTAGTGTTCTGTATAATACTGATACGCATTTGGATGGAGACATTTATTAAAAATGTTCTTTTACTTCATGTCTAGGTAATCCTGGGCATTCATTATGCAATGCAATAATTCTCCAGTTTTCGGGCAGTTTATTTACTGAATCCTAGTGAATAAATCTAAGCAACTAATCTTGTCCATCTTGGTCTCCAGGAGAAGCTAAATTTTTGGAACCTGCAGGGATGTCTTAAGGTTTCCACCAACTTGTTGCATAATCTACATCAATCAGTAAATCTGATCTCCTTAAAGAGATTCTTTTTTAAATTTCTGGCATGTGATCTTGAATAGCTCTCATAAGCTTTTTCCATTTTTATAAACAAATCTGTATGACAGCCATTCGTTGAATGCTTCTTTGTCCATTTTGTTTTCTGAGTTCATGGGGTTGGTGCTGGTAAAGTACGTTGGGGTTCTACTCTGAGATCTTAGCTGTTTCATAGGCTTCATGTGGAAATAAGCCACTTTAAGTTGTAGTCAACAAATCCAGGTGTGTATACGTGTGTGTGTGTGCTCATGTGGGTGCATGTGCATGTGTTTGTGGGTTGTCAGCCTTTGCTTTTGTTTTTTGAAGTAAGGTCTTTTATATCAAAAGTACTTGGGTACCAAGTATAAAATTTTAATCTCTTTATCATGTGCTCTGAGAGCATCTGTCAATATCCTTCCTCCTTTCTGACCAGGTAGTAGTAATCTTTTTTTTTAAACCCTCACCTTCTGTCTTGGAATCAATACTGTGTATTGGTTCCAAAGCAGAACAGTGGCAAGGGCTAGGCAATGGGGGTTAAGTGACTTGCCCAGGGTCACACAGCTGGAAAGTGTCTGAGGCCAGATTTGAACCTAGGACCTCCCATCTCTAGACCTGGCTCTCCATCCACTGAGCTACCCAGCTGGCCCCTAATCTTTTTTTTTAACCCTCACCTTCCATCTTGGAATCATTACTGCGTATTATCTCCAAGGCAGAAGAGTGGTACGGGCTAGGCAATGGGAGTCAAGTGACTTGCCCAGGGTCACACAGCTAGGAAGTAGCTGAGGCCAGATTTGAACCTAGAACCTCCCATCTCTAGGCCTAGCTCTCAATCCACTGAGCCACCCAGCTGCTCCCCCAGCGGCCCCCCCCCCAAGTAGTAATCTTTCCATAGCTGCATTCTGGTAATGAACCCTGTGTTTCTTTTGCATTGTATGTTAACTGTTTAACATTGTGTTTGGATACTTTCTAGATCCCTTGTCATTCATTTTACCTTGCCCAAACTATATGTTAATAGTGGTATTGTGTAATTTGATTGCTTTTAATGGGTTCTTCCTAATTACATCTTGACTTTAGGGTGCCTATAAGTCTCTTAACATATACAGCCTTAACTTTCTCCTTCATAGCCATATGTATTTGACATGTCTTGACTAGAGAAGACCAAGGTATTTCCAAGTATTACCTTCATCCATTGTCTCAATTTGACCTCTGTATTCAAGCTCAAAGCCTTTAGTGTTTATTATTCCTTGGCTCAGAAAAAGAATTTTACACTTATTAAATCCAAATGATGTTTTGTTATCCTTAGAGAAAGTTTCCATGAGAAGTAGTTATTTAATGTGCTTTAAAGTGGAGCCATATAACTTGGTATCATCTCTGTACATCAAATGATTAATACAATGTCTTGATATGAATCCCTCTTTGATTTGAAAGCCATACTCAGTTCTATGCAAGAATGATGACACTGAATTTAAGCCTAGGCAGAATCATCATGGACTTAAACTGTCTCCCTTGAAGACATCATGTTTTGAATCAATTGCTCTTAACATTATTGTGTCAGTGGCATGTTTTACATAGGGACCAGCCTTCCTTGTGGTCATCAGATAATCCTATGTTCTTGTACCATGATATTTTGCATATTTATAGTACATGGCTAACATATGAGCATGGAACTGAGTCAGACGCTTCAAGGCAGTCAATAAAAGCAGTGCAAATGTTATGCCACTTTTAGATGGCTTGTTAAATATTCGGTTTCTCTTTAAATCCCTGGGACTTATTGGTACAACTTTTTTGGTCTTCTTGGCCAAAATGCTATTTTATTATAATTTTTGATAGATTTTTGGAATGATAGAATGTGTGGAAGTTTTACATAAAGCATACAAATGTAATGGGCCTGTATTTGGAGGGGTCGCTGGTATTCTCATCTTTTACTATTATATATATATATATGATGTCTTCTGTTAAGAAAGGTGGGGGTAAGGCCTTCATCAGAGAGGAAGCTACCAAAGCACCTTGCTTGTTATTCATAAGCCACTATGAATCTTATCTAGACTTGACACTTTCTAGTTTTTCAGAGAATCTAGATTTTCACTTGCCTGTCTTAACATAACTGTTGTCATTCATTATTTTAATGATATACAAGCTTTCTGTTTCATGTTTGATCCAGCACATACTTTGGTTGCATAGGACTTCTTTTGACCATATAGATGACCTGCAATTTCCCACACTCCCTTCTTTTGAGGACTCCCCTCCACTCTGATTCCTTTATTTTTTAAACCTCAAACAATAGTTTGATCACTTTTCATCAGTGATGAAATGTTTATTTTATTCTTTGCACTGCTCTTGCTTCTCTTTTAACTGTGCCCTTTTTGACTTTTGGGTTTTGGTTCTAAGGCAGAAGAGTGAGAAGGGCCTAGGCAGTGGGGTTAAGTGACTTGCCTAGGGTCACACAGCTAGGAAGTGTCTGAGGTCTGATTTGAACCCAGGACCTCCTATCTCTAGACCTGGCTCTCTGTTCCCTGAGGCACCTAGCTGCCTCCTGACTTTTGGTTTTGTCATTTAAGGGCATTGAGAATTTGGGATATAATTTTCCTTTCCATATCCAATTCTATGTGTTTCTTTTTTCATTGGCTTTAACTGGGTAATATGGTGTTTTTTTGTATTACACATACCTGGCCAGGTATTGGTATAATCTTCCAAGGTCTTTCCTCAGGCCTTCAATAGCATTTCAAGCTGTTTCTGCCATTTATTTGACTCCTGTCTTGAAGAGTATTCCCAAATAGCACCATCTTTCCTCTGATGGTTCTTGCTGTGGCAGTTATTGCAATATATATTGTTATAGGTATATACAAGTTTGTGAAAGAATGTATTTATTATATGTATTTATTCACGATGACTATAGTAGGTGTCAGTTTTAAAAGTAGATCTGCACCATTAAGTGCAAAAAGAGATTTGTAAAATTCTAGTCTAAGTATGCCTATCTCCTTTTCAAAATCCTATGAGACCTCAGTATTCTATTTGCTATCTGTTTTGTTATTAGGTAGCCCTTCTGGACTTTGTATTAAGTATCCATTGTCAGTGCTTTCAGGCCCCTCAGCTTTTTCCTTTTCATATTTAAGTAATTCCTCAATTTCATCTAGTCTGGGTTTGGAATAAGGTTACTTCTTATGGTCTGTTGGGTAACTTGGAATGTATTGACAATGAAGATCTTATTGGCAATGCAGTATGAAGCTTTTGCCTCTGACTATTCTGATCTGTTCCCACTTCTGCTATAACTCAGTCCTGGTACATAATAATAGCATTCCTCCCTTTGGGCCATTGCCTGCCTGCTTGCTATTGTGATCATTTGCACCAAAGTGCTTCTAGTTAAGTAGGGCACTGGAATTTCTGGTCTGTCCCATTTGCCTTCTTGTGGGCCCTGGAACACAAAGGAGTCCTGCTTACTCCTCTGTCCTGTGTATCAAGCTGATCACATGACGATTCTAATGAGGGCCTGCCTCCATCCCAGGAATCCTCTGACTATTTGTTAGATTCACCAATTAAATAAGCACATTGTTCAGAAGGCCCAAATAGTGGTTGTGGTGCACACTGAGGTCCTACTTCACATCTTGGAGGCTAGGCCCTTATTTGCTCTTGCCTCGTCTTACAGCACGGATGATGGGTTAGGCTTTAGGATAATGTGAATGCTCCAAGGTGTACCTGACTTGAGCTTCCCAGCCCTTCTTTCTTCCATCTGTGTTCCTGTCTCTCACCTCTGCCTGGGGGGTGTTAAGGGAAGGGAGTAATGAAGGTTAAATCCAGCTGGGATCTTTAAGTGAGATCTTCCCCTTGGGTTCCACTCTAATTACTTCCTTCCCCAAAGGCAGCAGAGATCTCAGGATGGCCCAAGTTCTCTATCACCTCCTTCTTCCACTGTGAATCTCCTCCCTGGGTCTCTTTCTTACCCTAACACTCTGTTCCGCCCTAAATTCCAGAAGTGCTAGTTGGGGCTCTGAGTGCCATCCACATTCCCTCCTGCTGTTTAAAGGAGTCTACTTACCAGAAGTTGGTAGTCCCTTACCTAGCTCTGCCATGGGGACACTATGGCTTTTGGTAAGTCATTTCCCCTCTGTAGGCCTCAGTTTCCTCATCTTCCAAATGAGAGGGTGAAGTGAGCTGATCTCATAGGTCCCTTCCAGCTTGAAATCTGTGATCATGCCTGGGCATATATTCAGCCTAGACTTAGTCACACTGCTGGCCGCAGACATTTCCAGATAGCCCATCCAAAGCAAGAGATCCAGGGATTAGCTCCTAGGGCTGGGCAGGAATGTCAGCAGATGAATTGGATAATTGGAAAAAGACAAAGCAGCCTTTGGAGTCAAAAGTGGATATGACTTTCCACCCCAACTAGGTGGAAGCCCCCCTCACAGACTAGACGCCCCTGAAGGTGCTCAGGAACTCTTAATTTTAAGTGTCTTCATTACGCCAGCAAGTCTGCCATTTAGAGAGCCTTGAGGAAACTGTCAGTTGACTATTCCAGAGGATGGACACTGAGGCACGTCACACACCTCCTGACCAAAATGCAGGAGACATCTATCTCTGGATATGGACAATGCAGGAACTTATTTTGCTAAATCCTGCATATTTGTTGTCAGCACTTTGTTTTTCCAATGGGGGGAGTGATACGAGAGGGAAAGAGAAGAAATTTTTGTGAATATAAAGTAGAATAATTTTAAAAAGAGATAGTTGGTTGCTAGATAGGAATCATTCAAGCCATCAACAGGAGTTAGCGACTGACTGATGGATGTGGGGACTCACGGTGCATCATAAAGGGTGCTGGATTTGAAGGACCTGGGTTCAAATCCCAGCTTATCAACTATATGCCTTAGTTTCCTTGTTTGTAAAATGAGGACTAGGCAGTCTCTCAGGTCCATGCCTAGCTCTAAGTCCAGGATCCTGTCCACTAACATTTATCGAGCCCTTGAACATTTGCAAGTGTACGATCTTCTTTAACGCTTCCAGTGATGGTCTGTACTATTCATATCCCCTATACTGTGAGCCCCCTATGGTGGCTGCCCCTGGGGTGTCTGGGGCTCCAAGGGAACACAGGTATTTGTTCAAGCCTCCAAAGGTTTGAACAAACTCTGTTCTGAACTGTATAGGCCCCCCCTGAGGTCAGACAAGGGAATCTGCAGGGCTGAGAAGTCTATGCTTCATGGTTCCTCATTAAGAAATGGAATTTATGGATGACCTTCCAGAGAGCAGCCCTATGTCATCCACTGTGGCTACCCTAACACCCTAGAGGAATCAAGCTGGATAAAAGGGCACATAGCCTAACCCTTTTTTTGACCAAGAAGTAAACTGAAGCCCTGGGAAGTTAAGGGACTCCTTCAATGACAGAGTGGCAGAATCAGGTGATTGGAGCCCCACCCCCAAATGTCCTGCAGTATTATTTCAAAGATCCTCTACTGGTGTAAATTACAGGCTTCTTCTTCTTGTCCACTTCAACGCAGTCTCCATTTTTAGGCCTAGATTCTCAATCTTGACTATTCCTTGGGGACTTCCCCCGCATTTGGTCTGTCTTGATAACTGAGTGCCTCAGTCTCCTCTAACACAAATTGCCTTTGGGTCAGTATGCTCTGATGCGGCCATTTTTCTTAGACTCGATCTTCTTCAACGTCATTTTCACTTCTTCAAGTTGGACACAAATAAGTAGATCAGGGAGAATGTGATGAGGGCCAAGATGAGCTTCCCAGAGTACTATGGGAGAATTGGAGGAAGGGGCGGGGGGCTAAAAGAAGGCTCTGTGGAACAGACAGAAGAGTTACCGCTTTCTTTCGGTGATTTTGTCAGCATGCCCAGTGCTCATGCCACTGAGTAGCTCCCCCACAACTGTCTGTCCCAGGTAGGCCTTACCTACTTGGCCAGTCTGTCTTGCATCAACTATAGTGCTTTCAAATTTTCAAGTCCTTTCCCCCTGGGAGACCTGATTATCAATCTCTCTTTCTAGATAAGGATAGGAAGGCTCATGGAAGTTGAGTTGTGCTAGTGGCAAAGGTGGCTAGCAATCCCAGGTGTCCCCAAGGTCAAGGCCAGGACTCTCTTCACTGCCTCCTCTTCAGGTGAGTTAGCCAGAGCTGCGAAGAGCCACTGGGAGGTCAAAGGGCTTTGAGAGGGCAATTGCAGAATGGCTCCCAAGTTCCTAGATTATGCTGTCATGGAAATGCTCTCTGGACTATGGTGGTGCCTTGGCACTGGAAGAATCCAGGAAGGGCCCAGGAGCATCCCAGATCCAGAAAGTTGTCAGCAAATTGGAGCAAGATCAGGAAAGAGCCTCTGGAAGATGAATGGAGTTGGAAGGCAGGCTAGAAAGGGGTGGCTTAGAGCCTTTGGTAGCAGCAGGGGCTGGGGGGCAGGCAGACTGAAGCCCTGGTAGCCATCCCCAGACATCCAAGAGGAGGATAAATGATTTAGCCCAGTATGGGGAAGAGGAAAGGGGATTAGTGGAATGGAACAGAGGGGAGGACCATGAAATGCTACTGACGAGAAAAAGCGTCTTGGCAGCCAGAGCTCAGGGATGACAGCATCATCTCTTGTGGGAGTGGAGAAGGTGAAAGCTTTGGGAGCAAGACTCTTGCTGAGCCTACAAAGGCCAGGTATGGGTCAGGATGGGAAGAAGCCTGAGGTGGCCTGACCTAAGGGAGCCGCTGTGCCCAGTTCTACACCTGGGTACATTTCCTCCAGTCCTTTGTCCAAGGATTTTGATGTCTGAGGATTGTTTTTAGCATTGCAGGTATTTATGTGTGGCCATGTTTCCTGGGGCCCTCATTTGCTATCGCTTTCACATGCTGCAATGTCTTGCCTCCAAAGGCCAGTAGGAGGAAGGGCATCTCCATCCCCTTTCCCTCCTGATCCCAGTGGCAGCAGCATTGCCCAGTTCCCTATATTAAGACTCACAAAGTGCTGTCCTTAGAATGTGAATTCCTTAAGGAGGGGGACTGTTTCAGTCTTGTCCTTTTATCCCTGGCACTTAGCACAGTTCCTGGCACAGAGTAGGCATTTAATAAATGTTTTGGGTTGATTGATTGAGACAAGATGGTACAGGAGCTATTATACCCATTCTACAGTTGAGGAGGTAGAGACTTGCCCATGAGTCACCCAGGTAGGTAATGGTAAAAGTAGACCTAGAATTCTAATAATATCAACAGTGCCACTCCAAGCCAGCCAGGAACAAGGGCAGGTTGCCAACTCACCAAGAACAAATGCAGGAAAAATCCCACTCAGCAGTGGTGACCACGTGAAGAGCTGAGAGGCACGTCTGACCAGCCCTGAACAGAGGCAAGGATATCAAACACTCCAGGCCCCTCTGGGGCCCAGGAACATCAGCCTTCATCATCCTTTACTCTCGGCCTCTGTGTTTTCTCCCAAAATGTGCCCAAGTCTTCCCAGGAGACACCTGGGCAGCAGAAACTTTGGCCACAGACTCTAGGAGATGAGCCCCTGGCTCTCCTAAAGGGCAGCAGGCCTGTAGCCAGTGGCCTATGGGGAAGGCCTTGCACCAGGCAGTGGAGAAAGCCCTGGATAGAAGAAGGTGTTTTGTGGTGTTGCTATAAGTTCTCTTGGTCTTATAACTTAGGTCCCACCACAAAGGCGAAGAAGAACATGAATGCAAGAAGATGAAGATGAGGCTGAGATTCACGTACCCTAGGGGCAGACATATGTACTGTCTGACATTCCAAGTATTGTGGATGGCGTGTCCCAATGAGGTGGCTCTACCTGTGAAATCTTCTTTCTTCAAGGCCCAGCTCAGATGTCACCTTCTCCTTGAAGACTTCTCTGGTTCCTGGACTTCAAGTCACAGAATGAGGGAACCTCTAAGCTAGAAGGGACCTCAGCAGTTCATTTGGTCCAACTCATAGCTGAGAAAGCATCCCCACTGTAGCATCCCCAGTGAGCACTTGAGAACCTGGAGAGACGAGGACTTTGGATCAGCTCTCCTTGGTAAGAAGCTTCTCTTGACGTCAAGCTGAAATCCACTTTTTTGGCCTCCACTCGGTGCTCCTTGTTCTGTCCTCTGGGTCAGTCGGCAAAGTCTAATCCTCTACGGGTGGTTCTTCAAATATTTCAGGACCTCAATCATAGTTTTTACTCCCTCCCCCTCCCCAACCACAGACTTCTCTTCTGCAAACCAGACAGCCCTCATTCCTTCAACTAGTCTTTTTTTGAACTCGTCCCTTCTGTCTTAGTATCAACTTTAAGAAAGAAGAGCAGTAAGGCCTAGGCAATGGGGGTGAAATGACTTGCTGAGGGTCACAAAGCAAAGAAGTATCTGAAGCCAGATTTGAACCCAGGACCTCCTGATTCCAAGCCTGGCTCTCTATCCATTGTGCTACCTACTTGCCCTTTTAACTACTCTTTATAAGGCAGTCACCCTCCCCATCCATCAGGAGCCTCTCCCTCTTGGGTGCCCTATAGCTAGTCAGTATCTTCCCAGTCTGCTTTCTTTCTCACTCAGAGAGCTCCATCTGCTTCTCTCCTTTACCCCTAAAACACTCTATGGTGTGTCGTGCTGATTGGTGGCCATGTCATACCCCTCATAGTGGATTATCAGTTCTTGGAAGGCAGGTCATTTTTCTGGTCATGTGGCATAGTGGGCAGAAAGTGAGTCTTGCCAGGAAGGACTGAGTTCAAGTCCTGCTTCTGACCCATCCTGGCTGTGTGACCTTGGACAAGTCAGTCAACTTCTCTGTGTTCTTCTCCACTCTGTAAGACTCGAAGTTGCAGAGGAAGTTTCCTCACTTGAGAATTCCTCTGTCAAAGAAATGACAGCGTTGGTACCCTTCCCAAGCCTGTCCCCAGTACTAAGTATATGACAGGAGCCTAATACATGTTTGCCGACTTACTTGTGGCCGTGTTGTTGAAGAAAGAACCTCTAAACCAATGGCTTGTATCACGTGCTGGGTAATATTTGTGTAATTCCTGAATTTCTGTGTCATAACCTGAAGCACATTTAGAAATTGGCGGTAACCCCGAATAGGAGTATGGCAAAACCTCCTTGTCCTTTCCTAATTTTTTAAAACTCTTCCCTCCCATCGTAGTATCTGTTCTAAGAAGAGCAGCAAGGGCTGGGTAATCAAGGTCAAGTGACTTGTCCAGGGTCTCACACAGCTAGGAAGTGTGTTAGGCCTGAGCCTTTCCTACTTTTTACTAAGAGGTGAAAGACTAGCAGGTTTCTTTTCTGCCTTAAAAGTCTGTGGATGGCTCAAATCCTTATGCTGACCAGCAGAGATACATGCATTGCCTATCTCGCAAGGCTGCTTGGGAAGTGGGTTTGAGAATAGTAAAGCGCTAGAAAAATGCCAACTATTTTGCTTGTTATCTGATCCCCAGACAATTAGATGAAAAGTCTACCCAAGCTGTTCTTTGGTCCCTTCCCCACCAAATGGCCAGTTGGGCTGATTGCTTTCGCTGAGCTGACGGGCTCTGTTTGGTGTCATGGAGACCCGGCCTCCAGGAGTTCAAAGCCACTTCTCTGACTCCCCTGCCTTCAATCTCTCTGCACCTGTCTGCCCGGCCGATCCTTTGCTGAGCCATGAAAAACAGTTTGCTGTAATTACCTTCTTGGCCAAGAGCAACAAACAGAAGCAGCCATGCCAGATCAGGCCAGACGAATGGGAGCTTTGGCTCCAGGGTGTGGGCGGATTACCTAAGGGGTCAGAAGGGACAAGCCACCAGGAGCTCAGGCCTCCCCTCATCTGAAGAAGCAGACCCCATCCCTGGGAATGCCAGAATAGTGATGCGGCCCACGAGAAGTGCTAACAAACACTAGCGAGTGGCCATACCGAGCTGGATGGACAGACAGACACACCGGAGGAATCAGGCATCCATAGGAGTCAAGAGGGATGCAGTTTAGACTCAAAGTAGAACTTCCAAACAACAGAATGAGGAATGGGGGAATAATTCGCCTTCTTTGGTTGGCCTTTAAGAATACGATCACCATTTGTCTGCCCAGCTTGGTTGAAGTCCAGCTAGCATATGGGAAAGGGAAAAGATGGCCCCTGGAGAACACACCTAGCCTGGGGACTGAGTGATTGGCCAGATTTGGTGAGAAGAAACAATGAATTTCTTTAGTGGAGTTCCATAGAAGGTATTAATGTCTACTCAGCAAACTGGCTACCAACTTCCCTAGGTTGGCTGGGAGGAGTCGTGGGCTATATTAATAATAATAATAATAATAATAATAACAATACTATTACTACTACTACTAGTAGTAGTTGTAATGGCTTTACCGTTGACAGAGTTCACAACCACCTTGTGAAATCAGCAGTTCAGTTATCACTGTCTCGATTTTACTAATAGGGAAACTGAGGCTTAAAGGGCAGGGAGCCTCTCAAGATCACCCACCCAGTAAGTGGCAACACCCAGCCTTTTGCTTCCAAGTCCAATGCTCTTTCTCACCATACCACAATGATGAATTGTTGAGGCTCCAAAAGGTTAAATGACCTGCCCAAAGTCACACAGTTACTTAGTCACAGAGCCAGTAAGTCTCTGCTTGCCCCTCCCTTCCCAACCCCTTCATTTTTCTTTGCATTTCAAAATGATGCAGGTCAATGGACACATTCTTACAGGGTTACGTCTCCCTCTACAACCTGACCACGATGGATAGCTCTGGCCCAGTAGCCTGCTGCTCAGGCCCTGTGCAAGGCCCCCGCCCACAGGGGACCCCAGGCCTTCAGCGCTCTCCTTGATGGCCTGGGTGCCCGATGAGCACTCTTTTCTGGGAAGTGGAGGTGGGCAGCTGAGGAATTTTTCTTTCCCCAAGTGTGTCTAGCAAGTCTTCCTCACTAGGGGAAAAGGGTAGGTTCATGTTATCCAAAGTGATTGCAGAGTCACTTTTTCCGAAAGGTACACTGTACTCCCTTGCAGATTGTTGCATTGCGGGGAGATGAGTAACGCTTTGGAGCAGATGTCAAAGGACTCAAAGCTCAGTGGAAATGGTACATTTTTTCCATTTTATGTCGAGTTGAGACTATATTAAAGAGAGACAAAAAAAGAACCCCCTAAACATATTTTCAATAACACCACCCTTGTAAGAGAAACCCATAAAAGCGAAAAGGAAATTTCTCTCCCCCTTTGTGAAAATGCCTGACTTTTGTTTTCCCTTCTCAGGGTGGGACAAGTTATGTCTGGGCATCTGGGAGATGAGAGGGGTGCTCTGTTAAACTGCAACTTCCTCCCCCTCTTCTTTCTTTCTTTCCTTCCTTCCTTCCTTACCAGTATCCCTTTTATCTCCTAAATTCACGCCCTTCTCTCTGCTTCTCACTGCTAGCACCCTGGTACACGCCATCATGACCTGTTGCCAAGACTATTGCCTCCTAGTCTCTCTTCTCTCCAATATATCTACCACTCAGTGCCAAGGTGATTCTTCTAAAACCCAAGTTCAGACCCTGTCACCCCTCTCTTCAGTGAGCCCCCTGTCACCTCCAGGATCAAATACAAAATCCTTGGTTTGCCTTTGAAAACCTTCCCAACCTGGCCCCTCCCTACCTTTCCAGTTTTCCACCTTCCTCCACATTCGTCCAGCCACATTGACCTTCTTGCTGTTCCTCAAACAACCCACTCTATAGCCTTGCTGTGTCTTTTCTTCTGAAGTTAGAAAACCCCAAATAAAATGAGCGCGCCCATATACGTTGTAGGACCGAAGAAGAGGATCAGGTAGGAAATAGTGAGTCTCTGGTAGATAGAGATGACTTTTGTGTTTAGGTATAAAATAAGTTCATCATATAATTTCCAAAGCTCTCTTGCTTCCCTTAGACTCATCTTCTCATTTATTTTTGGAACTCTATACCAACCTCCTTCTCTTTATCACCCTCCCCTTCTCCAATTAAAAAAAGAAAGGAAAAAAAACCTTGGTGACAAAGACATGAAATGAAGTCAAATTTTAAAATCCCACATTAGCTTTTCCCAAAAATGTTTGTTTGTCTTCACCTTGAGTCTACCGACTCTCTGTCAGGAGATGGGCAGCATTCTTCAGCCTCTGTTGACCTTTGAATTGTTCTGTGCGTTAATCAGAGTTCTTAAGTCTTTCGGTTGTTGTTACATTATTATAGTTATTGTGTAAATTGTTCTTCAGGTTGGGCTCATTTCCTTCTGCGTCTGTTCTTGTAAGTTTTCAGAAACTATCCCTTCTGTTGTTTCTTATGGCCCAATACTATCCTATTATATTCACATACCAGAATTGGTTGTGCCATTCCTCAGTTGATGGGCACCCCCTTAGCTTCAGGTTCTTTCTTACTACAAAAAGAGTTGTGCTTGTGGGTCTGTTTCCTCTCTCGCTGATCTTGTTGGGGGTCATATATTCACAGCTCCATCTGTGCCTTTTCAGTAGCTGTACACCGTGCCTAGAATGTCTTCCCACTTCATTTATGCCTCTTAGCTTCCCTGGCTTATTTCAGGTCTCAGATTAAATCCTGTCCTCTACAGATTGTCTTTCCAGGTCCTCCCAGCACTAGTGCCTTCCCCTCTCAGATTGCCTTCCATCGATTCTGTACAGGATATATAAGGACCTTATAAGGACCTAGTTATTTTTTACACTGTCTCCTCCCATTCAGCTGTAAGATCCTTAAAGGCTGGAATTGTGTTTGCCTTTCTTTGTATGCTGAGCATACTAAGCACAGTGCCTGGCATGTAGTAAATACTTTAAAATGCTTGTAGACTTCCTTCCTTCTTCCTTCCTCCCTTCCCCCCTTCCTCCCTCCCTCCCTCCATCCTTTCCTTCCTTCCTCCCTCCATCCTTTCCTTCCTTTCCTTCCTTCCTTCCTTCCTTCCTTCCTTCCTTCCTTCCTTCCTTCCTTCCTTCCTTCCTTCTTCCCTCCCTCCATCCGTGTTTTCTTTCCTTCCTTCCTCCCTTCCTTCCTCCCTCCATCTTTTCCTTCCCTCCCTCCCTCCATCCTTTCCTTCCTTCCTTCCTTCCTTCCTTCCTTCCTTCCTTCCTTCCTTCCTTCCTTCCTTCCTTCCTTCCTTCCTTCCTTCCTTCCTTCCTTCCTTCCTTCCTTCCTTCCTTCCTTTCTCCCTCCCTTCTCCCCTCCCTGTATCCTTTCCTTCCTTCTTTCCTTCCTCCCTTCTTTCCTTTCTTCCCTCTATCCTTCTATCCCTCTTTTCTTTCTCCCCCCTTTCCTACCACCCTCCTTCCCTCTCTCCTTACTTCCTTCATTCCCTCCCTCCTTCCTTCCTTACATAGGCCTCTTATGAACATTGTCATAGGTACAGATCATTCTTAGGCACAGATCTACTTGGAGATTGGCTGGGTAATACTTGGTAGCTCCTAATTTAATTGGAAGTGGGGTTCTAAACAGGTGGAGATGGAGGTAGGAAGGCATAAGGGGTATGGAAGATAGTGTAAGCAGAGAAGGGAAAACCCAAGTGGCATTAACAGGCCCTAAGCCAATTCTTGGTTCCAGTTTGGCAGGTGCATGGGATATATTTACACATCTTAGTAAAACCTATGGATGGAAAGGTGTCACAACATGCAGGAATTGGAAGGAAACACACAGGTCATATGGCCTAACCACTATCAGAAGTAGGAAAACTTCTAAATTGCTGATGGCCAGTGATGGGAGGCTCACTGCTTTCTGAGGAAGCTTGTTTCACTTCATCACTGCTTTAAGCACATGGAATTCTTCCTCATGGGAAGTTGAAATTTGCTGCTCTGCAGCATCAACCTATTAATGGCCCCTAGTTCTTCTCTCTACCCAAAAGGAATAAATCGGATGGCTCTTCCACAGGACGATCCTTTGAAGACACAGATCATACCCCAAATCAGTTTTGCTTTGGTAACCAGTTTCTCTTTATTGGTTAGAATCAGGGTCTGACTAGCAGTTTCCCTTTCTGCTTTCTCTGCCTTCTGAAAGATAAATTTACCATTAAGGTAAGTCCCAAGTTTCTTAGCCATCCTGCTTTTAGAAGAAAGAGACCCTTAGTAAATGTCTTGATAGTCGAAGCCAGTGTCAATAGTATATCCTGTCTCATCATTTAATTAGGTCTCCTGGCCAGGTAGCCTATAATATGCTTCCAACACCATATGGTCTGTTTCTCCTTCCATGGATCTCCACCAAATTCCTCCTCTAGTTTGAAGATTTCCCCACAGGAAATATATTCGTAATATATTATGCTTCTCTATGGCCCTTTGATTCCAATCTGTTCCTTTTAAGTAAAGCATGACCTTCCATTGCTGTGTTCCAGTTAAGGATCTCATCCTACCAAGTCTCCTCTGAGGTTCAGTTTACATCCTTGCATTAGGAGCTCTAGTTCACTGCATTTATTGCCAATAGCCTTGTGGCCATCTGAGACATTTGAGACCTCAAGTATCATTACTGCTCTTCTCCTGGACACGTTGTCTCTTACTGGGCATATCTATGGATATTCTTTTTGTTCCATATCTACTATTTTCTTTGTATCCAGCATTGTGGTTATATTTGGGCAGTTTTCTCTCTCCCCTTCTATTTCAGGTTTAAAACCCTCTTCAGCTCTAAAAGTCTCCAAGCAAATATATTCTTCCTGACTCTTGTTTGATACGATTTCTCCTTAGCCAATAACCTATCATTCCAGTATCTTAAGACCTCATTTGGAAATATAATTCCGAATTTCAGATAGTATCTTTCTAAGCAGCTGTTCCCTTCTCATATCCTTCATCTTCTTCTAAAGCTGCAACCTTCAATTAGCCACAGCGATGAAAA
This sequence comes from Monodelphis domestica, assembly GCF_027887165.1. Taxonomy (NCBI): domain Eukaryota; kingdom Metazoa; phylum Chordata; class Mammalia; order Didelphimorphia; family Didelphidae; genus Monodelphis; species Monodelphis domestica. The sequence goes on from NC_077235.1 coordinate 30,914,499, forward strand.
CACCACCTGTGCCCCTAAGGTCTTCAGTTTCTTGCTTGGGACTTCGTAATCCCTAGCAGTGCTTTCTAGGTTCCTTCTGGCAGGATCACCCCCAAAGGGTAGTTAGTGATGGTCAGGCCTGGTAAGTTTGGGGAGGCTCCCTCCTATGTCCTGGATAAAGTCTATCAGAAGCTAGAATGTCTCCCAGTCACTTGTTCACGTTGGCATTTGGCTTGGTAAGTATGTCATTGTGTAGATTCTTTCTAAAGTATGAGTTGAACTAAATAGCCACTGAGATCCCTTTTAAATCTGAGTTTCTGTGATTGTGGGACTTGCTCCCCACTCCTGAACAATGTCTCCCACCAAAACTCGTCTCGATAGCCATCCCTTGTGAAGATGACTCTGTAGATCCCAAGAACCTGCTTTCACCTCAGACAGTCTATGGGAAGAACCTCCTACATGTCACAGAGCTCCCAAGTGGCCTTTCTTCTCTGGGTGACAACCTTTTAACTGGATAGCAAGCCTCTTGGACTCCTCCCAGTCTTTTTCTTCTTTGATTTCCTCTGGAAACATTTCTTCCATATTTTTCAGGCAACACTTTCTTCCCCCCAATAATCTGGAAAGTAGAAAGGCATTCTCCAGCTATTGTGGGCTAGGCCTGACTCTGGCCAGCCCCCTGTTCATTGAGGTCTGATAGTAGAACCAAAGGCAATTAACAAAAGGAGATTAACTTTTCCGTGGCAGGGGTATATGGAGCCAGGACACTGAGCAAAGTTCCCCTGCCTCTGGTTTGGTGATGGTGATCTGCCAGTCAAATGTAAGAGAAAGGCAGGGACTCCTTGTGATTGATCTGTACTCAAGGGACCAGAAAGCAATAATAACGTCAAGCCTTCGGCTCCTGATCCAATTCAGTCTCAAGGATGATTTCAGTACCTTTTAAGGAATTGCCTAACTTGTGATGGAGACTTTGAGGAGGGCCAGGCAAGAAGATTGTTCCTGCCACCAGTCTTCTCACCTCCTCTAGGAGGTCAAGCTACATTTTGCACATACTTCTGGATTACAGGACCAGTTGTACTGTAGAAGCATAATCTCTCTCGGTTTTGGTTGGACACAATGGCACCTGGAGTTCTTCCAAATTGGCAGTCTGGTTATTCTGTTTTTTCTTCCCTTCTCTGAGCATTCCAATTGAGCCTCAATGGTCAGAGCCATGTTGTAGAGGGCTTTGCAAGCCAGGCTAAGGAATTTGGATTTTATGAAGGGAACAATGGAGAATATTGGACAGTAGAGAGATGTTCTAAGACCTGTGCCTGAGGAAGATAACTCTGGCAGCTCTATGGAGGCACAGGCATGCAGAGTGTGAGCTGGGACAAGCACTGCCAATGGCCTTTCCCTGGGAGGGGACAGTCTTAATTAGAATGGCCATACCATTTCTGATATTCTATAGTCTGTTTTGTCCAGCTCTGACATTCTTTGTTCTAAGCTAAGGTCCCTTCATGTGGACATTTTCTGTTCTGAGACGCCTACCAGCTCTGACATTCTCTGCTTGAAGGTCTGACTTTCTTTGCTATCTATTCTGATATCCCTTCCAGTCTATGTTCTGTGGCCTTTCCTAGCTCTAACATTCCTTAGAGAAGGGCCCCAGAGGAATGAACAATAGTAATGGCTGCCCTGTGGTGTGCCAATGTACTTTGGTCGCACTCTATGCATGCCTAAATGTGGAAGATGGATTTCCAAGGGGAGAGAATTGCAACAGAGAAGGTAAGAGGATCCTAAGATGGTAGCAGTGGGGAGGAGGTAAGAGATGGATTTGAGAGACTCTCCTGAAGTACATTTGGCAGGGCTTAAAAACCAATTTGACATGAGGAGTTTGGGAGAGGAAGGATTCTAAAGTAACTTCAAGATGTCAAGCCTGGTAGACCAGTAGTCTACCGGGTAGATAGTATCACTAACAAAGAAAGAAGTCAGCATTGGATTAAAAACTAGATCTAGATCTGGAAAGGATCTCAGAAACCATCAAGTCCAAACTGCTCATTTTACAGAGCAGGAGATTGAAGCCCAGGGAAGTAAAGTGACTTGTCCAAGGTTACACAGGTAGTAAGCTTTGTAAGAGGGATTTGAGCCCATGTAAGTCCCTTGCTCTTTAAGTTTTCTTTCAGCTCTGACCTTCTCCAAGCCGGAGGTTTCATTTTATGTTTAAGGAGGCTCTGCCTAGTGCTCCTGCATTCCCCTCTAGCAACACAGATGTGACTGTGTCACTCTCTTGCTCAAGAAGCAGCTGTGACTCTCTTTTACCTCTAGGTACAAACTCCTCTGTTGGGCATTTGAAGCCTCAGTCTACTTTTCAAATTTTTTATATATCACTCTTCTTTATCTACTCTACATTCCAACCAAATTGGCCTGCTTGCTGTTTTCTTCATGTGACGTTACATCTCCCATTTTCGTACCTTTTCACAGGTTATTCCCTATGCCTTGAACATTCTTTCCCTTCACCCCTCAACTTTCCAAAACCCCTAGCTCCTTTGAGGACATATGGTCTTCTCTGCTTGCCTCTAAATGCATACACCTAGGAAAGAGAAAGCACAGAAAACAAATTATAGGTCAATGTTGTCCATGAACGTTGACTCCAACCAACATTTTTATCTGAAACCTGTCAAACAGATTTCAGCAATTTATCCAATAAACCATTCATTGTGACCAAGCCGGACTTAGTGTTGCATATTAGGAAAACAATTAACACAATTAATCATTTCAAAAATCAAAACCTCCAAAACCACATGATCATCTCAGTAGATACAGAAAGAGCCTTTGACAAAGCATAAAACACTGTTTTAATGCTAAAAACTCTACAAAGTACAGGCATAGAAGAATCTTGATTTTTTAATATCTGAAAAAAACATCTATTTAAAACCAAAAGCAAGCTGCACGTGCAATAGAGAAAAACTAGAACCATTTCCAGTAAATATGGAAGTCAAGCAATGACGCTTAGTCACCTCACTGTTATTTGATATAGTTCTGGAAAGGCGAACACCAGAAATAAGACATGAGAAAGAAATTCTAGGTCTAAAGATAGGTAAAGGGGAGAGAAAACTGTCCCTACTTGCTTATGATACTTGGTTTATTTGGAAAATTCCAGTGGATCAGCACAGATACTAACTGAGATAAATTAATAACTTCAGCAAATTTACAGTCTACAAAATAAATACTCAAAAACCAATAGCATTTTACATACTGATAAGAAACCCCAAGAAATGTAATAAAAAGGAAACTGCATTCTAAGTAGCTACAAAATGCATACATACAGTTTCCTTAATATTAAAGATCATACTATTTTTTAAAAAATAGAGGAGAAGAAAATCATATATACCTCTCACAGCTATAGATAGGAGATCTATTCTTAACCAAACAAGAGATAGAGGTAATTACAAAAGATAAGATAGATAACTTTGATTACATGAAACTAAAAAGCTTCTGAACAGAAAAAAAATTATATACTTATAAAAGGAAGGGAAGTGGTTGAATAGGAAAAATCTTTGTATCAAATTGATCTGATAAGGGTTTTGGTTTCTAAGATATATAAACTATATTTGTGTATATGTATATGTAAAAATAGACACACACATACATACACATGTATGACTAATAGCCATTCCCAAAAGATAACTGGTCAAAGGACATGAACAAACAATTCTCATAAGAATACAAAATATGCACAATCACATAAAAATGCTCCAAATCTCTAATAAGAGAAAATGCACATGAAAGCAACTGACACATTGAAAATTGACAAAAATGGCAAAAATTAAAAATAGTCAATGTTGAAATCATTGAGGAATGATAGGCAAACTAATATATTGTTGGCAGATCTGTGAAATTGAACAACTATTTTAGAAAGCATTTTGGAATTATACAAATATAGTAACTAAAATGTCCATACCTTTGAACCAGAGACTCCATTACTTGGCTTATGTCCCAAGGAAGCCCCAGTAGAATCTAAAATATTTATAGCATTACTTTTTTTGTGATAGCTAAGAATTGGGTTACTTTCATTTCTTTTTCCCATTTTTCTTCAATCTGTCTTATTTGAAATTTGAATTCCTTTTTGAGTTCTGTCAGTTCCTGAGACCAATTCCCATTTTTCTTCGAAGTTTTACATGTGGTTGCTTGAATCTTACCATTCCCTGTTGGTTCTGTGCTTTGTTCTTTGTCTCCATGCAAATTTTCTAGATTTAGGTGTTTCTTTTGCTATTTGTTCATTTTCCCAGCCTTTTTTGCCTGTGAACTGGGAGTTATGAGTTCTTCCAGACTCTGTGTCCAATCTATATTTTTCTTTTAGACTTTGTGTGTGCTTCCTTTGCTTTCACTGTCCCCTTCTGTGGCTGTACCTTGCTCTTTGTCTCCATATAAATTCTTCAGTTAGGTTCTTTTTTTGTTGTTTGCTCATTTCCCCTATCTAATTATAGGTAGGCTCTGTTTTCTGGGAAGTTGGGGTACCCTTTTAAACTTCAGTCCTTCCTTGATGCTATTTTTGGCTTATTTTCTTGGTTGTTACTAGTTTACCAGATGGTCTGAGGGCTGAGAGCTCTGAGAGCCACCTCCCCCTGCTGATTCAATTGATTCTTGAGATAATGATAGCTTAAAGATTTTCCTCAGGCATGGTTATAAACTTTTGATCTCACTCTGAACTTGATCAGGTCAGGGGCTGATCAAATTCTAGCCCCAGGCTTAGGCTCAAGTTTTTGGTCTCCAGGTGTTCTTCATTCAATCAGGCACTCCCTTGATTGACCTGTCCTGGAGCTCCACCCTTAGTTTTGGGCAAAAAGATCCCTGCGAGGCTTCCCCTGAGAATTGTGTCCTCATCCCAAACCCAGCCTGGGATTCCTGGCTTCACCTTGGGTCCACAGGGATTGGCCTCTTCTGCCCAGATTGCCCTCAGCTGGGACTCTGGACTTCTCTACAGGTTTGAAATTTCAAGGGGTGTGGGTTGGCTTGGACTACTGTTTGCCCCAGCAGGATCTCGGGGTCTGACTATTATCTTGATATTAAATTTGGAACCTGTGAGAGCAGATGTGGGGTGGGGGTGGAATGGAGGGGTTGTGGTTTACTGTTGGCTTGCTCTTCACTCCCTGTTATAGTCTGCTAGCTCTGCTCCCCTCTCACTTGAGTTCCCCAGATGATCTCTGACTACTTTGTGGGTTTTTCTTTTCTTGAAGGTTATTTCATTCTGTTTCCTTGTTGGTTCTTCCTCTCCTGTATTCATTTTGGGGTGATATTTTAATCTTCCTCAGAGAGGATTTTTGTGGGGAAACAGTGCTGCTGCCCTAGTTACTCCTCCATCTTGGCTCTGCCCCTGGAAGTCTGAAATGGGAGTTCTAAAAGCTGCTGATTCTGTCTCCTCTGCTCATGGCTTACAGGTCTCCTCACTCCAAGCTCTTTTGCCCTAGGCTAAGGGCTTCACCACAGCACAGGCTTGAAAGGGCCAAGCACTATGAATTTCCAGGCCTTACTATGTGATAGCCAAGAATTGGAAATAAAGTAGACGCCCATCAATTTGGGAATGGCTAAACAAATTGTGATACATTAATGTAATGGAATATTATGCTGTAAGAAATGATGAATGTGATAACTACAGAGAAGCATGGAATGATCTTCATGAACTGATACAGAGTAAAGTAAGCAGAGCCAAGAAAACTCTATGCCTAGTAACAACAGCAATGTAAATGGAAAAAATAAAAATTAAACATAACAGAATTATAAAAATTAAGCAGGTGAAGAGCTATGAGAGAAGGTATTACACATTGCACATATCTTCAGACTTTTTCAATATATTGATCATTTGTGCCAATTTTTTGCTCTCTAAAAATTACTATTTGTTATATGGAATGGACCTCTGGCAGGGGGAGGAAGAGTGATACTATTGAGAATGATGGTAATATATGAAGCAGAAGATATCAGTAAGAAGTGTTTTCTTTTTAAGGATTAGAAGAGCCAGAAGGAACTGGGATCAAGAGGTTGGTTTTTATAAGTACAGATGCCTTTGCCTCTGAGATAGGAAGGAAGGAAAAGAAGATAGTACTGAAAGTATAGAGGGATTCTGAAATGAGGGAACTAAAGGTGCTCCAAGTCAGATAGTCTCCATCTCCTCTGTACACTGGGAAGCCAGGTCATCTGCTGAAAACAAGGTGGGGCTCATTTGAGCTTGGGAATTTGAGAAGTGAGGAAAAGCTTTGCAACAGCCACTATGGGGAAAGTCACAAGAAGTCCATAAGGGATTAATTAAAGGATTACCATTCAACAATCTGGACCTAGCTGAGGTCAGATAGCATGAATTTGAAGTCAGTGTGGTTTTCTGACTTTCTCCAACAGCTAACTCTTGGCAACAGTAGAGTAGGAGTGGAAATAATCAGAGGGTGTGAGTTGTCCAGGGTTAGGGATTAACAAGGTGAAAATGGCAGAAGGGAATGGCGAGGGTTTTTTTGGGTGGTGGCTAATTAGTCACTGACCAGATCCAGACTAGTGGGGGGATGGTGAATGGCAGTGATAGACTAGGACTACAAATATGTAGGAGATCCTAGGATCATTAAGTCTTCCCATGTTTTCCTGTATTTATCATATTCATAATATTTTAAGGTGCAGCTCTGCTCTATTCTGTTATTTTCATATAATAGTTTGTTTAACCATTTCCAAATTAGTGGGCAACAAGGCTTGTGTGTGTTTTTTTTACATAAATGAAAGTTATATTTTTTTCAAAGTTTTTTTTATGCCTATTAATATAATAACATGAAAGTTTTTAAATCAATATTTAGTTATGCTTAGAACTGATGGGGACCTTAAAAACCATCCTTCATTTGAATCATTGAATCAACCCCTTCATTTTCATGAAGAAGAAAGTGATGCCCAAAGAAGGGAAGTGAGAGACCCTAGGTCCCACAGGTGACAGAGCAGCAGTCAAGATTTGACCTGAGGTCTTCTGATTCCATATGCAGTGTTCTTTTTATTTGTAGCACAGGAAGGTCTCAATAAGGACAAAGACACAGGATCAGTAGGACTGAGGGTGTGGGAGAGGTGGAAAGACAGAAATGTAGCGTCATACAGAGGAATTTCAGAGTTCATGCTCTTGGAGGTGGAGCCATTCCAAATGATGTTGAAGTTTGAGGTGTGGCTACCCCTGTGGGTGGCTAAAGGAGAATAGAGATGGAAGTCATAGTTTCTGAAAGTTTGAGGCCAATGTTTTAGAATATCAGCCAGGATATTCAATTTTCTCAGCAATGATTCCCCCCTCAAATATTTTGTCTACTATAAATAATTTCTATCATTCTTAGTTATTAGGCCACTCTAAATTTGGGATGGGGCTCGATCTGTGATTTGATCACTTTAGGGAAATTCCAATGAGAAAACTTCCTCTGTCAATGGTGATATGTACCTTCTCTGTAAATTAGAGTGTCAGAAAGTTGCCCAGGGCACTGAGAAGTTAGCTAATTTGCCCTGACACACACAGCCAGGTTATATCGAAGGGAATTCTGGAACCATGGTCTTCCTGGCTCAGAGGTCAATTCTCCTTCTACTACTCCATGTAATGTCTTGAAATTGGGGATACCAGTGATAAAAGATATACAATTAATGAGAAAAGATGTTTTCAGCAAGGTAGTATAGTCTAGAACACTGCCCCAAGGCAGAAATTGGGAGGCCTGAGCTTAAATTCAGGCTATGCCACTGGCTCACGGTGTCATCTAAGGCAAATTCCGGCCGCTCCCTGGCCCCAATTTCCTTCTTTGTAAAATTTAGGGGATTCATCTATCAAAGTGATCTTCCTAAAGCCCAAATCTGATTGTCAATGAACTCCTGTGACTCCCTGTTATCTCCAGGATACAATACAGGAATAAATACAAAATGCTGTGTCTTATAAACTTTCCTAAGCTGGTCCTTTTCTACCTTTCCAGCCTTCTTCTACCTTACTCCCCACCGTGATCCAGTAACACATCCTGTCTCCCAACTCTGAGCATTTTCACTGGCTATCCCCCATTCATGGAATCCTCTCCCCACCTCATCTCCACTTTCTAGATTCTCTGCCTTCTTTCAAGTCGTAGCAAAAATCCATCTTCTGCAAGAAGCCCTGCCCAGTGCTCCTTAATCTTGAGCCTTTCCTCTAGGATTGCCTCCAATGTGTCCTTTATAGATAATTTGTTTGTACATAGTTGGTTGTTGCATACTGTCTCTCCCTTTTGACTGCGAACTCCTCCAGAGTTGACTATCTTCATCTTTCTTTCTATCTCTAGAACTTAGAACAGTGCCTGGCATATAGTAGGCAATGACAGGATGCTAGTTGACCAAGTGTTGTCATATAAAAGTGTATGATCCCATTGATTCCTGGGGAAAGGGTTGTGCTATTTCTGAGGTGGGTCCTAACTGCACTTTGTTTGAAGGTCTCAGTGGAGCACTAGAGACTAGACGAGCTCCTGAGACCCCCCTGATTCTCAGGGAAGTCTTCTGCAAAGGAATACAAGGTGTACCAAGTAGGAGAGGCAGGACAGACCCTGAAAATGGGTGGGTGTATATGGGAAATTATGAGATACAGCATACCATACTGGAAAGAGTCCTAGTCATGGAGTCATGGGTGTGAATCCTAGCTCTGATACTTACCAGGGCAAATCACTTCCTTTCCTTAAGCCTCTGTTTCCTTCTCAGTAGACCGAACACTATGATTCTAGGACTCCCTGTTTTGGACAGTTGCTATGAGGGAAGCACTTTCTAACTTTATAGGCCCAAAGAACTGTGATTTGTTTTTAGTATTGGAAGAGCACATGATAAAAAAAAGTGTTGATAACTTGCAGTCTGTTTCAGTAGAAGACTACCAAGTCATCTGTATGCTGATGAAAACTGTAGTGATGATAATTCACCCCGTGGCTTCTTTTTGGGGGGGGAGTAGAAAAGGGGGCCACCATAGCCTTGTACCTTATACCTTAAGGTACTTAAACTTTAGTCCTATCTAAGCCTACAACCTCAGAGTATGGTATCCAGCCATCTATACCTCACTGTCCAAGTTGGAGCTTGGGCATGATGAAAAATGATGAAAACCCAGAACTTCCCACAAGGCCCATGTTTCCATTCCTAAGCAAGACCTCTCATGAAACTCCAAATGCCCTCCAATTGTCCCCAGTGGCTCCCTGGGTTGTCGACCCCTCAGCCACACCACAGAACTTGGGACAGCCTGGACGCTAGCCCCAGGTCACTGGCTCAGCAACGTCCATTTTCCAGCTCTGGGTCCCTTGCCAAGACACAGCAACGCCAGTGATGTGTTCCCAGCCTGGGCCGTTGGCCTCCTTCCTGTTCCCAGAGTCCTGCCAATATACGTGCGCCTTGGTATTTGGGGTATGAGTGGCTGGGGAGCTGAAAGCAGGACAGAAGCTTTGAAAGCAAGGCCATGTTAGTGTGCTAAACGACGTTAGTTCATAAAGTGAAGTAATTAGTCCGCCCAGTTCACTAGTCCCCTCTGTTTTGGGCTATAAACGGTTCCTGAGCTGACTGGAGTCGAGCCCGGGTGATGGCCTGCTCACTATGAGGTTACCGTAAACACCAGTGGCCACATGGGGCCTTCTTCTTGGGTCGCCCCATCTCCCACGACTATTGAACCTGGGCTCCTCTGATGCTTTGCCCTCACTCTTAACATCCTCTCTGGGCTTCCTAGGGTAAGATGGAGCTCCCATGTGCTGGGAGTTTTGGAGATTCATGTCAAGTCTTATGGACAGCTGTCCCTGACAGCCTCCCCCCGCCCAGCTCCCGGTTGCCTTGGCAGGGCTAGGCAGAACAGAAGTGAGCCCGAGGGCTGGGACCTTTGAAGTCGGTTGGGTGATGTGATATTATTCTTGGCTCCAGTCACTCTGGAAAATACACTATAGTCCAGGCCTCCTCCTTGCTGAAGTGTGCAGAGCTGTTCTGGCCTGAGAAAGAGTGACTTTAGCATTACTTTCAACTGAGGAGACACCTCAACCAGACTCTGGGCAAAATCACTTTCCTTCTCTGGGTCTCAGTTTCCACCTCCATGTTGTACTCAGTGACTGGCAAGATTCCTTCCCTCATCCTATCACAGAGTTGGAAGGGACCTCAGAGATCACCTGGTACAATTCTTGCAGTTTAGAGAGGAAGAAACTAGTTTCCAGAAAAGGCTTGGGATTTCCCCAAGGTATCAGGTAGGGAGTGGACCAGGGCTGGATGTTCTGTCTGACTCCAAGGCCAGAACTCATCCCATTACATCTTGCTCACCTCTCCCTACAATTCAGTTCAATTTGACAGACACTTATTGAATAACCTCAGACATTGGGCTTGGTATAAAGCTGGAAAATGGTCCAGCCCTTGCCCTCAAGGAAATGCCAGCCCACTGGAGAATGAGGACATGATATGGCTAAACCAGGCACATGAACATAAATATGATATAAGGTAGGGAAGGGAAGGAGACCAAAATGGAAGTCCCCTTCCAGCTAGAGGCCATAGGGAAGACTTTAAAGTTACAAGAATAGAGATAAAGAGGTAGACACAAAGAGGAAAGAAGTTCCAAGCATGGAGGACAGCCAGGCTAAAAGTATGGAGGCAGGAGATGGCAGATTGAGGTTGTGAAATAGCAAGAAGTCTAGTTTGTCTGAAATATGATATGTACATTATACACTCTTGGGGGAGCTATGAATTGGTCTAGCCATTCTCAAAAGTAATTTGGAACTATTTCCCAGAAGTCACTAGCCTGTGCATTCCCTATGACCCAGCTATATCACTACTAGATTCATACTACCCAACCAAATCAAAGAAAGAGGAAATAGACCACAATGGACAAAAATATTTATAGCAGCTGTTTTTGTGGTAGCAAAGAATTAGAAACAGAGGGTGCCCATCAGTTAGTGAATGGCTGAACAAAATATGGCATATGAATGAAGTAGAATATTTTTGTGCCATAGGAAATGATGAAAAAGGCACAGTCAGAGAAAACAGGGAAGATTTACAAGAACTGATACAGAGTGTAGTGAACAGAACCAAGAGAACAATTTAACATTGTATGGACAAATACATTTGAAAGACTAAGTATATTGACCAGTATAATGACCACCCATGATTTTAGAAGTGATAGTTCCACTGTACTCCATCTTGATCAAGCCACATCTGGTATATCACACTCCATTCTGGAATCCACATCTTAAGAAAGACTGATAAACTGGAGAGTGTCCAGAGGAGGACAATTAGGTGATGAAGGTCCTAAGTTCAGAAAATAGGAATGTCAGCTGAAGGAATTAAAGTTGTTTAACCCAGAAGAAGAGAAGACTCAGGGGCAGCACTGACCACTTTCCTTGAGTATTTGAAGGGCTGTCATGTGGAAGAGAGCACTGATTTTACTTGGATTCAGAGGACAGAAATAGGATCAAGAAATGGAAGTTGCAAAAAGGTCAATTTAGGCTCAGTGCCATGAAACACTCCCCAGTGATTAGAGCTGTCCCAGTGTAGAATGGGCTGTGTCTCTAGTTTCTTCTCAGTGGAGGACTTCGAGCAAAGACCAGATGATCTATTAGCAGACATGTTGTGGAGGGGAGTCTTGATCAAGGATGGTTGACCACTAAAGTTCCTTCTAACTCTGAGATCCTCTGAAATTCTGGAGTTTTCCTGCCTTTTAAGTTGCATTCCTTTGGCCATATTAAGACAAGACCCTTTCCTTCCTATGCTTGGGATTTGTTTGTTGTATTGTCACCCACACTTTCTAGTTTACCTTTCCCCTCTCTTCTCCCTGAGGAACTTATAACAAAGAATAAAAAAGATGAAAAAAAGATTCAGTTCACAAAAACTAACCAACATACAAATTAAATCCAACATTATACTTGGTATGCTATGCCTGTAGTCCCCTACCACTGAAAAGAAGGGGAAAGTACATTCTCATATTTCTTTTGGGGGGATGAGCTTGTTCATAGCATTCAGTTTTAATTGTTTTTGTGATGGTGTTTTTTCTGTTGACATTGTTGTAATCATTGTGCATTTTGTTTTCCTGGTTCTAGTTACTCAATTTTGTACCAGTTCATTGTCTTCCCATGGTTCTCCATATTTATCATATCCATAATCTTAAGGTGCAGCAATATTCTGTTATGCTCATATGACACAGTTTGTTTAGCCATTATTATTTGATTTTTAAATCAATGTTTAATTATGCTAATTGTGTTCTTAATGTTGAACCATCCTTATATTCTTGATATGATTCCAACTTAGTTATAATATTGACCTTTTTCTATTCTTCTTTAAGTGATTTTTATTGTTTTCCTTACAGAAGTCCAATATCCTTTCATTTTTCTTTTGAGCTCCTAAACCATTATAGAGTCTCTTGAAATTGTTCTTTTCCCTATTCTTATAGTATTATTGTTAAAGTATTATTCTTTTTTCCTGGGCATTTCTTTTTGCCTTCTATTTTCATTATATTAGTCTCCTTTTCTCTTGCTTATTCATATCTTTGATCCTTCTCTTTCTCTTTCTCTTAATTTTCTTTCTAAGGAGTTCTTTCCTTTCCCTTGCTTGAAACAGTAGTCCTTTTAGTTTATTTGTTTCAAGTGGTAATATTTTGAGGTGATGGAGGAGAGCTGAGCTTAGGCACAAATGCTTCATTCAGCCATCTTGCCAGAAATTACACTCCCAACAAATAAATTTTTCAAAGCTTATTTGCTGCGCAGATACCCACCTCATGATTTCATAGAATATATCACATTTTTTGAGCAGATAATCCTGGGTTCATGGCCTATGAATCTCATTTTTGTGAATGTATTCAAATTTCTCTAATCATCCCTAGTCTTCCATGAAATCTGCTTTGATCCTCATTATTGGTACTTGGAAACTGATTTCAACACTTTTCTGGCAGCTTATAAAATTTTTCCTCATTGGAGTTTAACCATGATGTGTCTAGGCATCTTAAATATTGAGTTCTTTATTGTTGGTGTCCAATGGATTCTTGATAGCTGTATTTTTTTCCTTTTGTTTTTGCCAATTCTGGGAATTTTTATTTGACAATTTCCTGAAATATAGCATTCAGATTCTTTTTTAAAATTCTCTGGGATGTCAGTAATCCTGAGATTTCTCTGTTGTGATCAGTTCTATCCAAGTCTATCACTTGATTCTGTATATTTTCCAAATAGTTTAGATAATTCAGTGATTTTTTTTGAGCCTATATTTCCAGATGCTCTTCTCTCCATGCAATTCCATTTTCCACCAAAGTATATCTGTTATTGTTGCCATGGATTTTTAAAGGTATTTTACTATATTATCCATATGAGTTTTTTTCTTCATGATTTCTTTTCAATCTTTTTAAGCATTCAAAAAATTTTAGTTTGATTTACTCCAGTGTTTTTTCCCTTTTTCAATCTTATTTTAAATTTGGTTTTGTGATTTTCTTACCAACAGTAATTCTTACCAAATTTCTCTGAATATATCTATATTATGTAATATCCACACTTCACCTCAACTCTCTTTGGATTTTTTTTCCGTTTTGCCTTCCTCCTCACCCCAGGCAAGTACCCTTCCTTACCTTCCTCCTCTTTCCAGCTCCATTTTATGTGTTGTCTTTCTTCATTAAAATGTAAGATCTTTTAGGGTAAGGATTGTCTTGTTTGCCAGTATTTGTATCTCTAGATCTTAACTCAGTGCCTGTCATATAGTATTCATCTAATAAATACTATATACAAATATATAGGTACATATCTATCTGTCATCTAGGTATTCGAAGACCTCTCTCCAGATATCGTGTGTGTGTGTGTGTGTGTGTGTGTGTGTGTGTGTGTGTGTGTGTGTGTTTGTGTGTTCCATCTCCATTCTTCTGATATTATAACTAATTTGGTTTTTCTTTAGTATTTTTGAGGGGGGATTAATCCTTCTTAGCCTTGTTCACTTATTTTGGTAAATTTTTTACCCCTAAGTATATATGTTTAGCCCACTTTTCTTCTCTTTGCTGTCTATCTTTGTTGCTGGGTCATGTTTGTTTTGAGTTTTATATTTTTGTAGAGGGTGGGGTGGCAAGGGGACCTGTTTTTCTTTGATCTCATTCCTACCTCCTCCAGGCCACTCTTTTATATTAATTTTCCAATTACTTGCTTCCATTTCCCATCAATATCTTTTAAGAATCCAACTTATCACCACTACCTTCCCCCCCCACACACACACACTCTAGCCACCCATCTGGGCTGCTTGACTGTTCATACTACTTGGATAAGATGAGAGTTGTCAGCTCTATTCCTTCTGATGACAGGAAGGACCATCAGGCTTGCAACATGACTTGCAACAGCATCATAAGTTTATCCATGACTTACCATCTGTATTGCTTCTTTATCTTCCAAACCCCAGTATCCTAAGAACCACAAGCTTTGCTATCCACACCACTGCTATACTATAAGGGCTAGTGAACCTTTCCAACCATTCTGTAGCTGAACTCTCTTATATGTGGTACCTCACCAAATAAAGTAGGAACTCTTTGAGAATAGGACTGTTTTGCTTTTTCCTTTTTGTATCCTCAGTGATCAGCATAGTTCTTGTCCAATAAGAAGCACTTCAGTCTCTGTAGAAAAACCTTCCTCCTTTTTCCTTATCAAATCATTTGTGTTTGTGTTTTCAGAATTTCATTCTTTTTTCTTTTTAATTTTATTTTTATGTCATCTAAAACACACTTTCATATTGGTCACTGTTGTAGGAGTTTACTTATACATAACCAAAACCCCAAAATAAAGCCATAAATACACTGATGTGAAAGACAACTCCAACAGTTTGTTCTCTGGAGGTGGCTAGCATTCTCCATCATAAGTCTTTCAGGATTGTCCCAGATCAGTGATGGCAAACCTATGGCATGGGTGCCAAAATGGCACCCAGAGTGCTCTCTGTGGACACACAGCTGCTCCCCACCAGATTTTGTTACTAGAAAGGCAGAAGGACACAGGCAGAGCTGATCTCCTCCCCTTCTCCACCACGCCTGATGACATTTTTTCACATCCCCTGCCTCTCTGCCCAGCAGCCCAGTGGGAATGCACATGGGGTAAGGTAGGTGGTTCACAGGTGACAGAGCTAGAGGGAAGTAGAGCACTTGAGCCATTCCCTTCTCCTTCTCTATACTTGCTGAGGACATTCCTCATTTCATCCTCCCCTCCATCCAGCAGCCCAATGGAAGTGTTTTCTCCCTTCCCTGTGTGGGGTAAAAAGGAGGTAGCATACCCAGCATGTGGTGACAGGGGCATGGCATGTGGTCTGGGGGGGGGTGCAGAGCACTGGGTCTGGGGGGGGGGGCCAGGGCCCAGCGCCCAGCACTTCATTTCTAAAAGGTTCACCATCTCTGTCCTAGATCATTGCATTGCTGAGAGTAGCTAAGTTTTCACAGATAATCATCATACAATATTGCTGTTACTATATACAATGTTCTCCCAGGTCTGTGTATTTTGCTTATCATCAGTTCCTATAGATCTTTCCTGCTTTTTCTGAAATCATCCTGCTCATCATTTCTTATTGCCCAATAGTATTCCATTACCAACATGTACCACAATTTGTTCAGCCATTCCCCAGTTGATGGATATCCCCTCAATTTCCAAAAGAACTTCATTCTTGAGAACATCATCAGATGACCTTTTGACCTTTCACCCAATGACAAAATTTTAAGCATTGGAATCCTGATTGTCCATTCTCTGAACATTTTTAATGAATCATTATAGACTGGTTTAACAGGATTTTGTTTAAAATTTTGGAGTCAATATTAATTAATGACATTGTTCTATAGTTTTCTTGCTCTGTGGTATCTTTCCCTGGTTTACGTATCAGAATTAAATCTCTTTCATAAAATGATACTGGGAAGGTGCTTTTTTCTTTATTTTTGAGAATAATTTATGAATTTTTTATACTATTCTTTAAAAGTTTGATAGAATTTTCCTGGAAATCCATCAGGACAAAGGGTTTTTTTCCTTTGGTAGTTCCTTTATAGCTAGATCTATTTCATTTACTGATATTAAATTATTTAAAATTTCTATCTGGTCTTCTGATAGTCTGTATATTTCATGTTTTTGAAGGTATTCTTCTATTTCTTTTGTATTTTCAGTTTTGTCAGCCTCTAACTCCATACATATTCAGATTTTTAAATTTTCTCCTAGTTTTACTGGTTTCACCTCACTGCTTTGCTAGTTTTATTGAATTGATTTTCTGTTCTTTTCTTTTTAATCAGATTAACTATGGGTTTATCAATTTTATTCATCTTTTCAAAGAACCAGCTTTTATTGTAATTTATCATTTCTATGGGAGGTTATTTCCATTCAATCTTTTTTCCTGTCTAATTTTTATATCTTTCCTTCTGTGTTTATTTGTTGGCTTTCCAGTTATATAAAACGCATGCCCAGTTCATTGTTAATCTTTTTCTCTCTTTTTTTAAATATGCGTTTGTAAACATATGATTTTACTCCTAAGAACTGTTCTTGATACATCCCAGAAATTTTGGTAAGTTGTTTCAGCATTATCATTTTCTTTCCCATAATTATTATTTGTTTCAATGTTTTGTTCTTTGACCCACTCATTATTTAGGATTTCATTGTTAGCTGTCTATTTGGGTCTGTATCTTTTGTTTGTATGTGGTCCCTCAACCAATTATTATTTTTATTGCATTATGATCTGTAAAGTATGTATTAACTATTCCTGCCTTTTTACATTTATTTACATTATCTCTGTACCCTCATGCATGGTCAATTTTTATAAAAGTTCTATGTTTTTATATATATATATATTTATTTATACACATATATATACATATGTGCTTTTGCTATCATATTTAGAAGATACTGTGAGTCTTTTCATTCTAAGTTACTTTGGCAATTTGCTCAGTTCCACAATTTTCTTTTTGTTTATCTATCTATTAGACTTATCCACAACTGAGGGAAGGATATAAAAGTCTTCTATCACTATTGTGTTATTGTCTGTGTCTTCTTATAGCTCAGATAATGTTTCCTTTCTGAATTTGGATTCTAAAGCATTTGGAACATATGAATTTATTACTGATGTAGGTTATCCTTTTTAGCATGATATAGTTTTCTTGTTTATCCCTTTTTACTTTTTGAATGTTTATTTTTGCTTTCTCAAATAGCAGAGTTGTTAACTCCTACATTTTTTGATTCACTTGATATAGTAAATTTTCCCCCATCCTCTGTTTTACTTTCCATATGTCTTTGTTTTTTAAATGTATTTCTCGAAAGCAACAGATTGTAAGGTTTTGTTTTCTTAGTCAGTCTGTCATTCTTTCTTATTGTATCGTATTGTTTTAATCCATTCACATTTAAAATTATGAGAGTTAGATTTCTATTTTCCTCTAGCTGTCTCAAGTTATGATATTTTCTGTCTTCTGTTGCAATCACAGTGCTATGTGGTGGCAAATAATTTGAAATTGAGGGGATCCCCTCAATTGTGAATGGCTGAATAAGTTGTAGTATATGATTGTGAAGGGATATTATTGTGCTATAAGAAATGATGAGGGGGATGGTTTCATAAAAACCTGGGAATACAGATATAAACAGATGCAAAGTGAAATGAGCAGAACCAGGAAATCATTGTACACATTAACAGCAACAGTGTGAGGACAATCAACTGTGAAAAATTTAGCAACTCTGACAATGATCCAAGACAGTTTCAAAGGACTCTTGATGCTATTCCCCTCCAAAGGATCTTATGAACTTTGAATGCAAAATGAAGCATATTTTGTTAACTTTATTTTTCTTGCTTTTTATGACATAGCTAATATGGAAATATGTTTTACATGATTTCACATATATGAATGATATATTGTCTTGTCTTCTCAAGCATGGTGGAAGGGCAAGCAGGTAGAAGCAAATTTGAACCTTAACATTTAACAAAAAGATTGTTAAAAATAAATAAAAAATTTAGGATACATTTTATTTAAAAGAAAAGAAGAATGAGTTCATCACTAAAATTATTTCCAAAACTTAGTTATTACTGGTTTTGCTTTTAGGAAAGAGAGAACCAGCAGATGTTTGGATAGTCGAAGTCTCATGTCACTCCTATATCATGCCTCTTTGACTACTTTATGATGGCTTCTGGAATTCATCATCCATTTCCTTCTTCTGGCCAGGCAGTTCATATTATATTTCCTGCATAATATCTTATTTTTTCCTTCATTGATCACTACCCAAATATTTTCCACTATGCTTGCCCTCTCTGATTCATGGTTTTCTTTCTAGGAGTATATCTCTTAGATATATTATATTACTACATCACACCTTTTATCTAATACCTATTATTATTATTATTAATATATTGCTTTTGAATAAGACATTGCCTTCCTTTGCCATTTCTGTGATACATACATGGTTGATTTTGCCTCATCATATCTCTAGTTCACCATCTTATCCATATTCTACACATTTGCATCAGCCAGCAGTGCTATTACTGTGCCTCTAGACATTGTCTCCTGATAATTACTGTTTTTTCTACTGATACCCTTCTTACTCTCAGTACCACAGATACTCCCTGTGCTATCAACCTTGATGACTGTGTATGTACTTTCTTCTCCTCCTCTATTCCCAATTTAGAGCTGTCTTGATCAATTTCCCCTAGGCTTGAAACAAATATTTTACTGGCTTTTATTTAATTCCATTGCACCCGTGACCAAAATCCCATCATTTCTATAGCTTAAGTTGTGTCTTAGAAATATGACTTCTATTCTCAGGCACCATATTCTTAACCATCTGTTCCAAATGTGTCTCACATCAGTCAATAGCAGTGATGGAAATACCACCTGTGATGCTAAAGCCTTTGGTCTGTTTTCCAGTTTCCATGTGGCCCATGATTTACCCTCACATAAATCACCAAAACTTGGTATTCGTTATCAGGTTTGAGAAGTCTTAGAAGCTTTCTGTCACATTTTAGACATATACCCCAGCCCATCTTCCAGTTTTTCTTTATAAGAGTGACATATAGCGGTACTAGGAAGATTAGTGCTATGTCTACTTCCAAGGGAAATCTCTGAATCTCTGAGCTTCAGGAGGAACCAGATGTGACCAAGTCACTATCGCAACTACTACCATGTCTGGTCTTCATCTCTTATATCTTTCTAGCTAAGGGCTGGGTTTGTGATTCATCTCTGCTAAGTATTGGCTATGTGGTCTTGGGTCAATCACTTAAATTCTCTGGGTCTTGGGTCCTTTGTAAAATGAAATATAATTTCTGAAGTCCCTTCCAACTCTGTTCTATAATCTGAAGCACTCTATCTCTCTGATCATCAGTTTCCTTATCTGTAAAATGGAAATAATCATACTTGCCTCATTGGGCTTTAGTCAGGCTCAAATGAGAATGGGAGAGTCTATATGGGATAAGAGAAGCATTGAGAGTCATAAGTCATGTACCCATCACATGCCCATTACATAGGCACTTCATTTCCCATCTACGAGTTTCAATATCTTCTTTAAAATTAGAAGACTGGAGTAGATCCAGTAGATCGAGCTCTGAAGCCGAGGATCATAGTCATTGAACACCGAAGGTCCCCCAAGAGAGGCTTCATGTTAGTGAAGCCACCAGCAGCATGGTGCCCTGTGTATCTCTTCTTGATGAGACCTGACCAGAGACCTCACATCTCCTCAGAAATCAAAGTTTCCACCCAACTGCCACAACGCTAACCAGGCTGCATAGAACTTCCCCATGGCAAAGTATCTTCTCTCAAAGACCAGAACTTGGACAGTCCTTTTCTCTGGCCTCGCTTCAGGCTGATTTCAGGATATATTCAGAAAAGAAATATTTCCGCTTTGAACTGAAATGCGATTTCAAGAGGCCCTTTGGGAAAGCCCTTGTATTTATCCATGAAGGTAATCAAAAGGAGAAAGCGAAGCCTCGCAAGCATATTTGCCTTTTCCAAGGAAACGGGGATCCATTCTTTAGGAAATAATGCCTGATTCAGAAAAGGTCTCCCACTGGGTCCCCTTTGAAGCATGCTGCTGAGTTGTGTTGAGGTTCCAATGGGCTCTTGTAGGGATAAGTCAGAAAAGCAACCAAAACCAGACCTTTGCATCACCGGGCCTCACTGACGAGGACACGAATTCAACCTCAAGGACTGCTGAAGCGCCCATGCATTTTGGAGGCCCCCAGACAAGCTAAGGCTCCCGTAGACGATGGCCATCTGGTGAGCTGCTTCATGGCATTGTAACACAGATCTATGGTATCATTTCTTGGAACTCTGTGCAGGTACTGAGTGGAGATGACAACTCTCCCTGTCTTTTATTGGTTGATGGAGGGGAGCTCTAGGATTGTGATGCCTACTTGCCCTGCTGTTTCTCATCCCTCCTCCTGCCCCACCAGACAGTGTAATTCAGCATACTTCTATAAAGTGTTTGCTATGTACAAAGGAAAGTGTGGTATTTGAGAATCACACGGAGGGGAATGGAGAGGTGCTTGGTGAGTAGGAGTCGGCTAGAGCATATAGCAAGCCAGGAATGGCAAAGAAGACTAGGGGAAATATTTCATCAGAAAAGATGGCCTGGCCATAGGATGAGAGGAAGGAGTAATTAACGGAGAGCTACTAGTTCTCCTCCTTCAGTAGGATGTCCTGGCGTGAACTTAAGGGAGAACATGGGCAAGGGTCATGCAAGACAAGTAGGCACAAATGGGCTGCAGGCTGCATCATCAGAGGAAATGCCTATGTCCTGGAGATCATAGAGCCATTTGACTATGGCAGGGGACTTTCCTGGGCTCTAGGGATACAAAGGTGAGAACCAGACTCTCCTGCCATGCAGCCCCCAAAGCAAAGCTAGGACATACTAGTCATTTGGAAATATCTCTGGGCAGCACTGGAAAGGGTAATCCTTCAAGAAGGCAAGAGGAGGCTAGGAAGAGGAAATGCAAAAAGCTAGGCCAGGCTAAGGCATTGAAGTGACTGCTAGGTGCTAACCTCCAAGGCTTAAGCCAATGGGATGATTCCATTATAGGTCAGAGTTCAAAAACTAAAATAATTTATCAGAGGTTAAGAATTCAAAACAGAGGCTATGTAGAGAGATATCACTTTGTCTGAACTCATACTGCTTCTCAGAAGCTTCATTCTTTTTATTTAGAAGATGCTGGCATGTGTGCCCTGTTCTAGGAGAATGCTAATAATGCCCATCCTGCATAATAGAAGCAACCCTTGCTGACTCAGTCATGCACCCTGAATTGCTGGCCCTTTCTTTGAGCTGCCCTCAAGGAGTTTGCCCCCTTCAAGAGGAGTAGGTGGACATAAAACCCATTTATAAGTAAGTATAGCATAAGGTAGAATGTGATGAGGGCATCAGAGAAATTACTCAATAAAAATCTGAGGAAGAGAACCTTCCTTATTTCCTTCCTTCCTTCCTTCCTTCCTTCCTTCCTTCCTTCCTTCCTTCCTTCCTTCCTTCCTTCCTTCCTTCCTTCCTTCCTTCCTTCCTTCCTTCCTTCCTTCCTTCCTTCCTTCCTTCCTTCCTTCCTTCCTTCCTTCCTTCCTTCCTTCCTTCCTTCCTTCCTTCCTTCCTTCCTTCCTTCCTCCCTTCCTTCCCTTCCTTCCCTTCCTTCCCTTCCTTCCCTTCCTTCCCTTCCTTCTCTTCCTTCTCTTCCTTCTCTTCCTTCTCTTCCTTCTCTTCCTTCCTTCTCTTCCTACTCTTCCTACTCTTCCTCTGCCCTCACTTGTATTGAGAGAAAGTTGGACTAAGTGTTCTCTAAGGCCCCTTCCAGCTCAAAATTGCATGATCCTAAGTCATTTAACCTGTCTGAGCCTCAGATTTCTCCTGGGGACAATAATACTTATACTACCTAGTTCACAAAGTGGTTATGAGAAAAGTGCTTTTTAAACCTTAAGCATCAGAGAAATGTGAGCAGTTATCTCGGAATAACTGGGGGAGGGAGACCTGTAATTTCATCAGTGTGGAGAACTCCCTATCAGCCAGTCAACAAGTGTTTTCTCTCTATAGAGCTCTGGGAATAGAATCACAAGTGAAAAGAAAGTTATATGTTGCCCTCAAGGCACTTCTTTTCTAAAAGAAAACAACAGGGAAAAGGGAGCTGGAAGGCAGAGGAGAGGAAAAAGTGCACCCAGACCACCCCAATAGTAAGAGCCGTCATAGAGAGCGAGAAGGCATGGTCAATCAGAAGCAGAGCTGACCAGAGCACTTCCTCCAAGTGGAAGAACTCATCGGTGGAAGGAGGCACCCTGAGGGTCTGATGGGTCTTTAAGGGTGAGGAGGGATAGTCTCACTATGGGAGCTCCCTCACTGAAGCAGGTTAGGAAATGGTCTATAACCTTTTCTGCTAATAAGTGTCAGAACCTGACTTGACGCCTTCCTGACTCCATGAACAGTTCCTTATCCACTGGGCCCATTCTCACTACTTTATTAGGACATTTCTAGTGCATCAGTGCATCGTGGGAGTAGCATCCTTGGATAGGAGGACCCATGCTGCTCTAATGGACCCATATCAGGGTCATCTGAGCCTTTGTAGCTATTAATCATGGTTATAAGAGCAGCTGCTACACATACACAGTCTTTTGGATATCATTGGCCCCCCCCCCCCACTTTAGAAGTGAAGAGGCTCGTGCCAGGAGCAAGATAACTAGGCAGGAGGAAGCGAGTGGAGGCTCATGGATTCAATGAAGTGACCAGTTCAATGAATAATGAATGAAATAATGGTTTGGAAAGGCTTCAGGATTCCCATGGAACTGAAATCGAGTTTTAACCATTCCCCACAACCAAAAACAACAAGGCTATGCTACATGAGACATGGAAGACCCCATTATGAATAAGAGAAGGTTGGAGTGGGGTGGAAGAAAGATGGCTATGTGTTGGGTATAAAGGAGTGAAGAGGATCCGAGTAAATATTGAGAGCTAAGAGGAGCCTGAGAACATTGGAATGTCAGAGCTGATGGGCACCTTAGAACCGAGAATGTCAGAGATCTAAGGAGAGTTTGAGCTCCCCAGTCCATTGTCCTCATTGAAGAGGTGCCAATAGCTGCCACCGATGTTGTTCTCTAAAGCTCCGAAAGTGCTTTACTGTCATGTGAGCCTCACAACAACCTTTTAGGGATAGCAAAGAACTAGAAATAAAGTAGCCATCAGCTGGGGATTGGCTAAACAAACTGTGGTGCATGAATATAATGGAATATTACTGCCCTTCAAGAAAGGATGCATGTGGAGAATACAGGGGAGCGTGGGAGCAGAGCCAAGAAAACAACATGCATGGCAACTATGACAACGTAAATGTAGGGCACCCCCAATCCAAAGTAAATAGAGCAAAATGCCAAAGAGCAACGGAAGATTCAAAGAATGTACTAAGAGAAGACACCCCCGACCTATCCCTTCATGAAGATGAGAGGTCCACAGGTGTTGCACATTGCACAGGTTTGGGGACTTTCTCAATGTATTAATCACTTGTGCTGGCTTTCTTTTCCCCTCTTAAAATGCTGTTTGTCATATGGGATGGTTCTCAGAGAGGGGAAAAGGGAGAGAGGATTGGCAGGAAATATCAATGAAAATTATTTTTAAAAAATGAATGATAAAAGGCCATATTCCTTTAACAGTGTGCAAAACACTTTCCTCATAACCACCATATGAGGTAGGTAGGACCAATATTATTTTTTTTAATATATTTTATTTGATCATTTCCAAGCATTATTCGTTAAAGACATAGATCATTTTTTTTCCTCCCCCCCACCCCCATAGCCGACGCGTAAGTCCACTGGGCATTACATGTTTTCTTGATTTGAACCCATTGCTTTGTTGATAATATTTGCATTAGAGTGTTCATTTAGAGTCTCTCCTCTGTCATGTCCCCTCAACCACTGTATTCTGAGGACCAATATTATTAATTCCTCTTCACTTTGGGGGCAACTGAGGCATGGGGAGGTTAAAAATAATTTGTCCAAGATCACACAACTATCATGTAATAAAGCCAAGAATTGAATCCAGGTCTTTCTCATTCCAAATCCAGTGCTCTTTTCACTGTTCTATGCTACCTTCTAACCTTTGCCTTGGGGAAGAATTTCCCCCCAGGAATGTGTGGAGATGGGAAGTAACTTGCCCAGGGTCATACAGCTGCTTAGTGTCAGAGGTGTGATTTGAATTCAGATCTTCCTGACTCTGTGCCCTAAGTTACCATGCCGTGCTGGTTCCAGGTGAGGAAACTTCATGTGAAAGGGAGGAGGGAGGATTGCGAGGCTCCCTTTGGGAAACTTTTCTTGGCAAAAAGGGGGTTCATGAATGTGGAGTTGGTGGGAAGAACATTGGACTTAGAGTCAAAACGCTCAAACTTGGGTTTTCTGGCCATTTCTCCTCTCTGGGCCTCAGTTTCTTTTTTTGCTAGACAATAATTCATTCATTAAACCCCTATTGTTCTATGGACCAGGCACAAGAGGTACAAAGATATGAATGAACAGACCCTACCCTCAAGGAGCTTCCATTCTCTTCAGAAAAACAACATGTATATATGCATAATGGGAGTTTGGTGCATGCACAGAGTACCTTAAATGGGATTACATGTGGAGATCACCAAGGAGAAAGGGATGTAGCTCCATATGAAGAGAGCTGCTTCCAGGATATCTGTGATAACATATAAGGGAAGAGTCTTTGAGAGAGTCTAGGGAGCATGCATCAGCCTTCTGTCACTGGTTCTAATCTGCTAACCACATGTGGAAGAGGAAGCTCTTTGATTGGCTGCAAAGGTATCGGTTTCACCTGTCTCTGCCCCATTTGACTCTGGGAGATCTTGGTGACTCCAGTCAATCATGACATCTAGTGAACAGAATGGTCTCCAACCATGGGAATCTTGGAAAGAGAGTGTGCCCTCGGAATCTGGGAGTCTGAGGCCAGGCTGGTTTGCTCAGCCAGCCGAGTATTGGTGTCCCGAGGAAGAAGGAATGACTTTGGGGCGTGAACTTTAAGATCCCAGCCTAGAGGCAGCTAAGAAACAAACTCACCTAGTGGTCACAAATTTGGTGAGTCTTGTAGGAAATGAGCTAAGCTTCAAGCCTACAAATACAAAGGTGGTATAAGATAGATAGAGCATGTCTCCCGTGTTTTGGGAGAGAGGAAGTTATATTTGTAAGTTTGTCATTGCTATAGCTTTGAAGTAAATATTCCTTTGTAAAAGCTAATTTTATGTGGTGAAATGAAACTAGGAGTGCTAGTCACTAGGCCCCTAACAAATGAGGGAATATAGCCACCCATTGGGATTTGAGCCAATGGCATTGAGAAAAAGATATCCACAAACCATTTAAAGCAGGGGTCCCCAAACTATGGCCTGTGGGCCACATGCAGCCCCCCAAGGCCATGTATCTGGCCCCCACTGCACTTTTGGAAGGGGCACCTCTTTCATTGGAAGTCAATGAGAGGAGCACTGTATGTGGTGATGCCGCAAAGTGCTGTGTTGCTCACATACAGTACTACTTCTGGTGACAGAATCCTTTGCATGGTGTCTTAGAACAAGGTCCCACGCAAAGGATTATGTGGCTGCACAATGGAAGACGTCAGCATGGTGAGCGGCAATCTGGGGGAGGGGATTCCACACTGTGTATACTGCTGCCCGGTTAGGGTTAGGGTTGTTAGGATTAGGGTTAGGTTTTTATAGACCAGCCCTCCAACGGTCTGAGGGACAGTGAACTGAACCTCTCTGTAAAAGTTTGGGGATCCCTGCCTTAAAGCATCTTGGGCCCCCTAACTCACCTGGCTCTGAGAGCCCACATGGGCTCCATATTTGTGGGTCCCAATAGCTGTGGAACATAAACAAATTTAATACTTTTCAAGGTAGTTTGGGGAGAAAGGCTTTGTGCAGAAGCACTATGCTTTCAAGGAAATGAGGGATTCTCGGAGGAAGAGGTGAAGAGGAAATCCATTGTGGACAGAAGGGACAGCCAGTGCAAAGGCATGGCAATAAGGGAAAGATGAAGACTGTGTGTGAAGAAGAGCAAGAAACCTAGAGGGAACATTAAGGGGAATAAGATAGAAGGTGAGAAAGGTAGATTGGAGCCAGACTGGGAAGGACAGCAGATGTGAAACCCAAGAGTTTGTGTTTGACCCTAGAAGTAGGAAGGAGCTCCTGGAGTTTACAAATGCAGAAGGAAGTGGTTTCGGGAATATGGATGATGATGATAATGATGATGTTAAAAGCTGGCGTTTCTCTGGCACTTCCTACGTGTTATCTCATGCAGTCCTCATAACATGCCTGTGAGGCAGGTGCTTTTATTGTCCTTCTTTACAGATGAGGAAACTGAGACCGAGAGAGAGTAAGTGACCTGCCCGGGGTCACACAGCTGATAAATATGAGGCAGGGTCTTCGTGACTTCCAGTCCAACACTCAATCTGCTTGCCATTTAGCTGCCATAATGATGGGCACTGAGCTCTAAAACACCTTGTAATTCTGGCATTCTGCAGTTCTGAGTGGCAGCCCAGATTAGGTTGGGAGTAGGACATGTGATTGCATGGGTATCGGGAACCACTGGTGAGGAAGCCTCCTCTGCCATGAAAGTCATGCAGTAATTTGCTATCTTAGAGTTGTCTAGAGCACTAAGAGTTCAAGTGACTTGCCCAGCATGTACAAGAGGCAGGACTTGAATTCACATCTTTCTAGATCCAAGGTCTGCTTTCTGTCCCCTATACCATGCTTTCTCCCTTTAGTGAAAGCCTGTTGGGCCTGCTGTTACGAGGCAGTCTACCATCTAGTGGCAAAAGTGAACTGCGGAGGAATAACATGGTCAAACCATCCAAGGACTGACCAGGCCTGACCCTGTAGAGCCCCCGAGAGCCAATCAGACCAGGTGCATTCAGCAGGGTATGACTGTAGATAACCCATGGGAATACATGGAAGCTCTGTGCTATCGGGAAGGGAAGAAAGGGCCATGGAAAGCCCCTAAGCTCTCCAGGCTGATTTGCAATGGTCACAAAGGTGACTGAGCCGGAACCTAACGTGGGTTTCCGAGAAACTTGGCCCCAAGCATTTATGGCTTTGGAGATTGATTAGACTGCACACCTGGAGTCCTACTGCGAGCAGACAGGTGGCTGCCCTGGACAGCAAAGAGCAGTCCTTGGAAGGGCCGGGTTCCCAGGGGATAAGAAGGAGGAAACACACCTGGGGCTGGCAAGGGGAAAACCCTATCTGGAGAGGGCCCTAGAAATCGGAGGCCTTTCACTGACATCAATAAGGGGTGTGCCAGAGCCCCAGGGAAGGAAGGCACCCTAGGAAGGCAAGTGTGAGTTATCTGGGTTCCTGGGCAAGATAAGGTCCTAAGACTGAGAATCCAGCCTTCCCTTGTCTTACAGAGGAGGACCCTTAGGCCTAGAGAAGTGTGGCAGAATGTCACACAGTAGAACTGGAACTGAACTCTAAGTGTCTTAATTCCAAGGGCAGTACTCTAACCACTGTGCAACCCTATCCTAGCCCCAAGGCAGATACAGAGCTACTATAGGAGATACACCGTGCAGAAACATAGAGAACAGAGGAGGCTAGATGGGAGTGGTAAACAGTGGTCAGTCTGACTGGACCATAGAGTTCATGAAGGGTTGTGCTGTGAAATAAGGATGGAAAGGTTGAGAGGAGTCAGACCAAGAATATCCTCACATGCCTGGCTGACATGTTTCTATTTTATCCCACAGATGGTAGGGAACTCCTGAGGGCTAAACTACTATACCATTGGATAGACAACTTCCAGTTCACCATTTTGATTCTGGACATGAGGGTATAAAAAATGGCTGAGGATAGATGGAGAGTAGAATGATGTAATAGAAGGGCTCCTGGTCTGAACTCGAGGTCTACTTAGATCCAAATTCCAGCTCCAGTACTTATGAACTATGGCACCATGGGAACGTTACTTAAATTTCTGACCCTCAGTATCCCCGTTTGTAAATTGGAGGTCATATTTGTGCTCCTTATTGCACCAGAAAACATGAAAGCCCTAAAGAAAAGTGTGTCGTTGTTGAAATACCCTCAGAAACCTCAGATCTTCCAGGTTGTGCCTCTGGTCCTTTCATACATGCCATATGGGCTCTAAGGTGACCTTGTGAGTGGCCATAGAAGGTGTAGTTGGAAAGAACCTTTGAGCTCACCTAAGTAGCCCAAACCCTTGATTTTACAGAGGAGGGCACTGAGATGCTGAGTAGACTCTTCTAAGAAAGTCTGGTAGATGGAGATGTAAATGGACATTAAGTAGCTAGGAGGCCTCTACAGCCCGAGAGAAATAGCTGGCCTAAAGTACACCAAAAGGAGCTTTATACAAATAACTGCCCTCTTGCCAGAAGTGGTCCCCCCACCCTCCAGCAGAGACCCAGGAAATGGGCAGGAGCCAAAAGGTGATCTTCTTTGAGGCTATCATTGAACCAACAAGAACAAGTCAGAAGTAGGGCTTAAGGTGGGAGGCAGAGGTAGGCTGTCCTCAGTGGGGCAGTAAGTCCTAAGGTTTGCCCCTGTAGTTTGCTCTAGCTCCAGATCATGGGCCAACCCCCCACCCCCAAACCACTGAGCTCCATCTCAGGATGGTCATTGGATAGAAGCAAGTCAAGCTGAATGGGGAACCACAGCTCACCCACTCATCCATTGACTGAATCCAAAGGAATCTCATTCTAGAAAAGAGGAAACCGAGGCCCAAAGAAGGAAAGATACTTATCCAGGGTTATTGGCATCAAACTAGTAACAGAGCCAGAATTTAAAAGGGCTCTTTCCTCTACCCACCTTGGCACTTCCAATTTTGAATTTCCAGTGGACCATGTACCCGCTCTTGATGGAGATATTCTCCCCCCCCCCCCAGGCTTTGGTGGGAGGAGAGTGGGGTTCATGGGTGGGAGGAAACCCAGAGTTCCAAGAAAGCCATTCACATTCTGCCCATGCCGCCCAAGGCTCCTAAGTAGACTTTGTCAATAACATGATGACCTTTAAATATGGCAGAAAGGAAACTGGGAAGGCGGAATTAACTACCGAGGAGAGACTTCCCCAAAGCAGATTTCTGCTTCCAAGCTATGGAGTATTTATTCACTTGGACCAGGATGTGTTCTTCATTTTGAAATTTTAGCTAGAGATCTAAGAAGAAAAAAAGAAAGAAATCAAAGGACTCCACCCTCTGTGAGGATAGCTGCATTGCTCACCAGGGGCTGGATTTTAGCAACGGGAGTGCATCTGTGTGCACACAGACACACACACACACACACACACACAGACACAGACACACCTTGACAGCTGGTGCTCTGATCATTTCCCTTTAAGGGTCGTTGCCGAACAGTACCAGCTACAGCTCTAGCATTGCATTTTATGAAAGGGCCAGGCTGCCTTGCTCCTTAGCCTCCCTTCCAAAATCTCCACTTGCTTATGCATTCCCAGAAGGTATTTTTCCTTCTGTAGAAAGGTCAAGCAGAAACATTGATGTAAGGCCTGTTTATGGCGAGGCAGGGTGATTTCCAACACTTACAATGGAACATCGTTATAACTGAAATATGTTTTCCTCTAGAGGGATACCATTAGTCAAAATATGTTTTCTCATACTTCCAGAGCACAAACACAAATACGGCTGGAGGAGACTGCTTAGTGGTTTGAAGGCCCTTCAGAATCGCATCTCAAGGATGCAGGAATGGCAGGTGGGATTGGAGAAGGGGAATATTGTAGAAGGGACCTCAGATACCATCTGCTCCAACCCCTTCATTTTACAGAGGAGGAGACTGAGGCCTATAGAGGTGGAGTGATTTGCCCCATGGTCACATACATAAGATCACAGCGTTAGAACGGGAAAAGTCCTCAGAGGGAATCTATTCATATCACCTCATTTACGAAGAAGGAAACTGAGGCCCAGAGAGGTGAAGTAACTTACTCAAGGATAGCACAGCAGCCCCAAAATGGTCACCCTCTCCACAGGCCCTGAATATGCTGCATTCAGGGTCACCCAAAGACCCAAACACTTCAAAACATGCCCTGGAATTTCCACCACACCATGGATTGCCTTGAGAAAGAACCAATAGCACTGGTTCAAAATGAAGGCATATTAAGTACTGTGAACAGGTCCCTTCCCTTCTCTGGACTGTGGTTGTTTTCTTTTGCAGACTGAGAAGGTTGTATCAAATGATCTCAAAGTTCCCTTCCAGCTCTAAGACTGATGATTACAGAACTAGAAAAGATCTCAGTGGCCACCACCTAGTAAAACTCATTGCTGAGAAAAGATTCTCGTCTACACCATGCCTTTCCTTGAAGGCCTCAAAGGAGGTAGAACTCTGGAACTCAGTGTCTCCCAAGTGCCCAAGTACCCCAGTGCATTTTCATATAGCTCTCATTGTTAGCAAGTTTTAACATCAAGCTTTACTGGGCCTTTTTGTAACTTCCATCCATCACTCCTTTGAGGCCAAGCAGAATGAGCCGTATCCCTTTTGCATATACCAGTCTTTCCTTAGGCTAAACATCCCTACTTCTTTCAGCTGATCCTCATGTGGCATAGCTCTAGTCCCTCATCATTCCCCTCCTAGTCACCCCCTCCCCCTTTGGATTCTCTCCATTTTATCAATGTCCTTTCTGAAATGTGATGCTCAGAACTCATCATAGTGCTACTGATATGGTCTGACGTCAGCAGAGGACAGAAGGACTACCACTTCCGTATTCCTAGAAGCAACACTTTTCCTAATGTAGTCCAGGGTCCTTCCTCCCCAGTTAATATTGGCCCACTAACAACAACTCTTAGGGTCTGACCATTTGGAATCCCTCTAGTTATACTTACATTTTGACTGCATCTCCCTATCTTTTCTACAAGAGCATGAACTACTTTATCAAAGACTTTGCTCAGATCTAGCTAAAGTATATTTATAGCAGCTCTCTGATCTACAAGTTTAGTAACCCTGGTAAAAATGGAAATAAGGTTAGTGTGGCATGACCTGCTCTTGAAGCCAATGTTGGCTCCTGGGGATCACAGCCTTCCTTTCCAGCTGTATGCCATTTGTTCCTTTAATTAATAAGTTCTACAATCTTGCTAGGAATAGAAGTCATGCTGATGATTGTGATACTAGGGAAGCTGGAGAATAGGGCTGCTAAATGATACTGGCTTTGGCTCTGGGTTAAGGCCATTAGAATCTCCAGGAAAGTCTTCTTTGCTCAGCATTCAGTGGCCTTCCCAGGTCATTTAAAAACATCCTCTCCAACTTTATTGACAACGCCCCCTCGACATAAATCCATCATTTCAGCCGGACTAGTCTCCTCACTTTCCTTCAGGCGCTCCATAAATCTTCTTGCCTCCTCACCTTTGCTCATCTTTTGAGGCTCAGCTCAAGTCCCATTGTCTCTCTAAAGTCTTTCTTGAGCACCTCCCCAACCATGACTCCACCCTCCAAACAGTCTGGGTACCATATTTGGAATCATTCTTTAGAATGTTTCTGGAATTGTTGTTTTGCATCGACTCTTAAACATGGCTAAATTCTGTCACACACACAACTAAAGTATAAATTCTCTGAGGACAAAGACTGAGTTCCCCTTTTCCAGTATCCCTCACAGTGCCTAGCACAGTGCTGAATTGGTATCTATTAAGTGTCCAGTAACAGCTAGAATGGTAGAGGGAAAAGGGCACTAGATATCACCAAACTCCAACCCCAGCCCTGCATCTACTACGATGGTACTTTATTCCTCTGAGCTTTGGTTTCCCCCTCTGCAAAAGGAAAGTGCTAATACTCCAGCTCATCTGATGGTTGTAAGGAAAGTGCTTTGGAAATATGCATTGTTATTATGAGCTTATGAGACCCCGAAAGTGAGGTGAAGCCTGGAATGGGAAGTTTCTCTTTGATTTTGTAGCAGAAATGGAAAGTCTAGTTTGGTAACCTTGTTACTACCCCCATCCTAAAAGGGTACTATCTGGTTCCCATCTGAGAATGCACAAATGAGGAGTCAGAGGGTAGGTGGCATCATCAACAAGCATTTCTTTTTCTTTTTTTAATTTAAAAAATTCTTTCATTAATTAATTAATTAAGAATATTTTCCATGGTGACATGATTTATGTTCTTTCCCTCCTTTCCTCCCCCTTCCCTCCCCTGAATCCAACATGCTGTTCCCCTGGGTTTTACATGTGTCATTGATCCAGACCTATTTCCATATTGTTAATATTTGCACGAGGGTGATCGCTTAGAGTCTACATCCCCAATCATATCCCCATCAACCAGCATTTCTTAACCAGTTACTGTTTGCAAGGCACTAGTACTAGGACAAAAATCAAAAAGCCCTGCTCTCACCGAGCCCCCGGTCTCTTGGGGAAGCAACAGGTATACCTATAAGCAGATACAAAAGACGTAGAAAATATGGACTAGATCATTTCAAAGGGGAAGCACTAGCCACTGGGGCCATTGGGCATGGTATGCTTTGCTAGGGCATTGCTTAAGCTGGGTTTCAAAGGACGCTGGAATTCTAGAAGGTGCAGGTGAGAAGGGAATACATTACAGGCACAATCTGGGACAGTCTAGGCAAAGGCATGGAAACCGGAAATGGCATTATGTTGGTACAGGGAAGAGCAAGTAGGCCTTTGAGGCTGGAATGAAGGAAAGCTTCTAGTTCAAAGTTCAATAAGCCTAGAGAGGGGAGGTAGAATCTGACAGCATGGTACTTGGAATGGCCCACATTTGTATCTGATTTGCCACACACTGTATTCGATCCAAGCAATCACAGGGAGCCACTGACACTTATTGAGTGGGGGAGTGACTGGGTTGGACCTGTGCTTTAGAACCATCACCTTAGCGACGTTGTGGAGTTGACAATGAGAGCATTTCTTTTTTTTTGGATTGAAAAATTTCATGGAAGCCCAGAGAGGGGATGGTACTTGCTTATAGCCACAGTGGCAGAATTGCTACTAGAATTCTCTTCTCCAAGCCCACCACTCCACCACCTTCCTCATTTAGTCCTTACCCTCCCTGGGAGCAAGTCAGATATTTGTTGTATGAAAAAACACTTTGTAAACTAAAGGATACAGCGTATTGGTTATTATTGTTGTTGGCTAGAAGGTCAGACCTTGTTTCAGTCTTTTTCACAGCCTATAGAGATCTGGAGAATGGAAGGCATTTTAAAAGGCAGTTTGTCAGAGCTGGAAGGGGCTTAAGAACATTTTATAAGTGGCAGAAGGGATCGCAGAACACAGATTATCATTGCAGAAAGGGAAATGGTCTTTTAATCCAATTCTCTCGTACAGAATCAAAAACTAAGGCCAAGAGAGGGGAAGCGAGTTACCCAAGGTCTACATGGTTAGTTCATATCCCAGCTAGAACCCAAGTCCAGGCCCCCTGACTTCCAATCCTGGGTATCTTCTACGCCTCCGCCTCAGTTCTTCCCTGGTGTGCAGAGTAGAACATCCCCTCTTCAGCCACTGCGATCAGTCTTGCAGGGGAAAATGTATGGAAGACCCCAAGGGCCTGACTCAACTCAACTATCTTACCAGCCCAAACGGCTTTGTCCCATCCCTCTCTTCAGGCTTTGGATGTTCACGGGTGTGTTTGTAAGGGATTCTTTTGTAAGAGATGCTGATAACAAATCGACAGGGTCGGGTTCTTGGGAACACGTTGGCCTGGAGCACACACGATCCACTCTGCTAGCTCCAAGTTTACACAGCCTGAGGATTTGGACACATCCTTGTACAAGCACAAACCATGGAGCTCTGAGAATTACAGTCATAAAGCAAGGGAGGTAATTAAACGCTTTGGGGCTAGGGCTGGCAAAAGCCCCCACCCAACTCTTCCAAAGCCTGGACAAGAAAGCAGGCCTTCCCATCTGACAAGCAGCAATTGGCCTCCATAGGTACAGACAGGGTTCTGGCTCAGTGCTGGGCTTCGCGGAAAGAGGGAGCCCATCTTCCCCCAGACAGGCAGGGTCTGGGACTCAGCCTTCCCCTTCCCCCACCCCCTGGCATGCTCCCCTGTGCCCAACTGTGCATATGAGCTAGCCAGGCAAAGAGGACAAGAAGAGGGAATTTTCAGGAGCAGAACCCCAGCCGGCTGCGATCCTGGGCGTTGTTACCCAGCGTACATTAATAAAACGAACTCCATCCTAATGGGGATAAGCGTTAGCCAAGCCGAGCTTAACAGAATCTGCCAATACATCTGAGGGCTCCTGGGTCTCATCAGTATTATGGGGAAAAGAGAAAACGTGGGAGCCTTCTGAGTTCTGTTATGTCTTAAGGCTTCTCAGCCAAAACTTATTGTCGACTTGGGGCTTGACAGAACTCTCCCTCCCTGGCTCGATCTTTATTGTGATGATCATTATTAATCCTCCAGTAATATCTTCCTCTAATGGCTCCTTGTGGCGTAGGCATCATGCTGGTTTTTCAAAGTCCATGCCCATGCATTGAAAGCTTTCGTAGATCCTGGCAAGCTAAAATCGGCTTTGATTATGGGCCCAGACATAGAACCGTGCTCAGGATTTATAGCTGGAAGGCATCATTTAAGTCCAGCTGTCTCATTTTGTAGAGGAGGAAGACCAGGCTCATGGTGGCTAAGTGACTGAACTAAGGTCACACAGGCCAGTCAGTCCAGCTATGTGTGGAGAGGGTCATGGCTACAAGGTTAGCTGTGAATTTAGGAATCGTGTGTGTGTGTGTTTGGGGGTATGAGGGTAGAGTGAATCACAGGAGCGGGATGTACAGTCACACCAGGAAGACTTCCCATCTGCTGGGATATTGAAGGCTGATAGCAGTGTGGTAATGACGATGATGAAGAAGCAGCAAATGTCTTCCCGTGACAACATGGCGGGTCTCTACCCCTTTGCTGAGGTTCTGCTACGAGGCCTCATCATGTGTAGAGATGTCCTTGAGTTCTTAGTGGCTGCCATCCATGGCAGAACTGCCCTTTATGATTAATTGAGACAACTCATGCTTTGCTAGTGGCTTTAGTCCACAGAACACTTTCTTCACAAGAAGTCTATAAAATTGGCAAAGATTTGGAAAGCAGAACAGTTGGGGAGTGGCCGAACGGGGTCTCCTGCCCCGAGATATTGACTGTTAGGTGGGGGTTGAGGGAAAGGCCTGACTTCCTGCTTACAACTGGATTGGGACATTGCTAGGTTAGTACATTTCTTTTGGTTGCTTTTCCCCCTAGCCATTAGGAAGTGTCTGCCAATCAGAACAGCCAGGCAGTCTGGGTAAATGGAGCTCACGGCAACTAAGGCTCTTATCACCTTTTGGGGAGATTCCATCGTAAAGACACTGGTATCATCTATCACAGATCGAGTTCTGCTATGGATGCTAGAAGCACAGGGAGGTAGGAATAATATGCTAAGCCTCGATTCCATGCTAGGGAAGCCATTTTCTTTCAAAGGTATGGAGTCTTGGTTGACTCAGGCTGTTGATATCACTTCTTTGTCACTCAAGAACAAAGCAGCCAGGGACCCCCAGCTCCCTGGTGCTTGATTGGGAGACCATGAGGGGGCATCTCTGGCAAGGGACATTCACTCTGTCCACTTAAGGTGTCCTCAAGGCCTCTCCTTGTTGAATATCTTCTCTTGTTGTGGCTAAGTAAATCCTATGACCAGTATATGTGTTACTTCCCTCCCAGTAAAATGGAAGCACACTGAGGGCAAGGACTATTTCATTTTTGTTTCTGTGTCCCTAGTGCCTAGTCTAGTGCTTGGCGCACATTAGGCACTTGCCGATTAATTAAAGGAAATGAACTAGATTATCTCTAAGGCCTCTTGCAGCTATAACAGTCTATGCTCTAAGTCACCTACTGATTCCAATATTTTCTCTTTTCGGTTCTTAGTTCCCTAACAGCCCTGCTGTTCTTTCTCCCGAGGTTGCTTCCAGCTCTAACATGTGGGGTGACATTCAGTTGTATGTTCTATGGTCTCTTTAAGCTCTAGCATTCTATGCTCTGTAGTCTTTTTCATCATTAACACGCCATATTCTATTCTTGTTGAACCTGGGTAGATGATACTGAACTATGTGATCTCTCTGAGTGAGGGGGCCAGTTCTTAGAACTATTCAAAATGTCCTGTGTTTCTTAGTAGGCATGTGCCCATTCACTAGACAGGAATTTAGCCATTGGATATACAGTGATGACCATCTCAGGTCATCAGTTGGTGGGGGTTAGGAAAGAATAAGAGAACACGCAAGAGACTTCAGAATCATCTTTTTTATATATGATGCTTCCCTTCCATCTTGGAATCAATATTGTATATTGGCTCCAAGGCAGAAGAAAGTAAGGGCTGGGCAACAGGGATCAAGTGACTTGCCCAGGGTCACCCAGCTAGGAGGTGTCTGAGGCCAGATTTGAACCCAGGACCTCCCGTCTCTAGACCTGACTCTCAATCCACTGAGCCATCCAGCTGCCCCAGATAGATCTCTTGCCTGGCAGATTTCATAATCAACCCTGGGTTCAGCCAAACTCTCTGTCTTATCCACCTTTGTGTCTCACTTCCATTGCAAGCCCCTGGCTGGAGTCCCTGATTAGAGTTCTTCAGAGACAAGTGAAGCCTACTGACTAGAGTGGAGAAGGAAAAGGCTATGTCGGAACCCTTGCCCACTGAAAGATTTCGACTGACCTCACTAACAAATGACTAGACTCCAGTCCTTGGAGATCAAAGGATTTCACAATTCTTGAGCAATGAGGGACATGGAGGTTCAGATTCGGGGTAGAAGGTGTGGCTATGAAAAATCATCTGGAGAGATTAAGGTGATATTCAAATAAGCCATAGAGGAGGCACAAAGGGAACAAAAGAGAACCATGTGGAAACCAGACTGAGCTTGAAGGGACACAGAGCATACATGGAAATTGTGGGGACATTATTGGCCTTTCCTCTAAACGTTAATGCCAGCCATGGAAAAGGGGCCAGCTAGAGGCAGTGAGGTGGCCCGGTGATTAGAGAGCTGGCTCTGGAGTCATGCATGAAGACCTATGTTCAAACCTGACATCAGATCCTGGGCAAATCTCTTCACTGCTGTCTGCCTCAGTTTCTTCATCTATAAAATGGGTATCATAATAGTACCTACTTCCCAGAGTGTTGTGAGGATCAAATGAGATAGCATTTGTCGAGTGCTTTGCAAATGGTAACTTTTATTAAAAGAAGTGAGAGAAGAATCATGTAAGGGCCTGTAATGTCCCCGAAGTATTCGATCACTCAGTCACTTCATGAATCAGATATAAAGGTAGAGCAGTAGAAATAGCCCCTGAGAGCTAGGAGTCAGAAGGCCTGGATTTGAGGCCTAGATTGGCCACAAATTCACAGTGAGTGCCACAATAGGCACCTTCCTTCCCTCCTCTCAAGCTCACTTCTCA
The DNA here is from genome assembly GCF_027887165.1 of Monodelphis domestica. Classification (NCBI taxonomy): domain Eukaryota; kingdom Metazoa; phylum Chordata; class Mammalia; order Didelphimorphia; family Didelphidae; genus Monodelphis; species Monodelphis domestica. The sequence goes on from NC_077235.1 coordinate 30,951,692, forward strand.
CATATGATGGCTCTAGGGTTAGAAGGGACCTCATAAGCTACCTAGACCAGCCCCTTCATTTAATAGGTCAGGAAACTGAGGCTGAGAGAGGACAATGACTTGTCTAAAGTCACTCTGGTAGTAATTGACAGAGGCAATATTTGAACCCAGGTCCCCTGATGTCCAAATCAAGCAGTGCCTTTTCCACTGCACCATGCTTCCAACTCCAATAGAATGAGTAGTTTTAGTTAGATGATCTCTAAGGTCTTGACAGCCTGTGTTATACGCTGTAAGGTCTGTTCACGACCCAATATTCTATGTTCTGAAGTGCCTTACAAGCCTGACAATCTATAGTGTCTGCTCTAAGAGCCCTTCCAGATCTGATAAGCTATGTTCTAGGTGTGCTTCCAGGTCTGATGTTCTATGTTCCAAGGGCTCTTCCAGTTCCAATATTTTATTGTATGTTCTTCCAGTTCTAACACATGCTCTAAGATTTCTTCCAGCTTCAATTATTATTTACATATGCATGTGTGTAGCAAATACATTTGTGTAGTATACTCTTTGGCATATACCTTAGAGAAAGAGGAAAGAGATGAGGAATTAGGTAAACAGGTCACATGTCAGGCACAAAAGAAGAATATACTGGAGGTAAGGAACTTCAACATGTTAAGTCTCTCTAAGTTTCTGCCCCTCCCTCCTCCTCCTTTTCCTTCCTCCTCCTCTTTTCCTTCTTCCTCTCCTCCTCTTCCTTCTCCTCTTTTCCTTCTCCTCCTCCTCTTTTCTTACTCCCCCTCCTTCCTCCTTCTCTTTTTCCTCCCTCCTCCTCTACTCCTCCAATTCCTTCCTTCTCCTCCTCCACCTTCCTCCTCCTCTTCTCCTTCTCTTCCTTCTCCTCCCTCCTCCTCTACTCCTCCTACTCCTTCCTTCTCCTCCTTCTTCCTCCTCCTCTTCTCCTCTTCCTTCCTCCTCCTCCTCCTTCTCCTCCTCATCCCTCCTCCTCTTCTCCTTCTTTTCCTCCTCATTTCTTTCTCTCTCTCTCTCTCTCTCTCTCTCTCTCTCTCTCTGTCTTTCTCTCTCTCTCCCTCCCCCCATTCCCCCCCAAAATGACAGAACAACTCTTAACTTCTAGGCTAGTTTAATGGTAATTTCATCTTTCAGAAGGTAGAGGAAACAACAAAATGAAATTCAGTTCTGGGACTGATTCTCACTAACAGAGAGGAATTGGTTGCTCCAGTAGAAATCATGGTTACCTTGTGGGTTACCAGTACAGGACTTTTTTATCTTCCTACTTCAAAGCATACAGAGGTATTCTCTATTTCCTGTCAGCTTCCTGTGTGGTGATAGAAAACCTTTTAATTGACTGATGAGCTAGAGTTGAACAAGAATACAAAAGACTTGAATGAATGGAAGAATTGTTTCTTCTCTGGCAGCTTTCAGATGAGGAGGAAGAAGAAGAAATGGAATAAAGCCCCACATGGCAGGCCAGTTATAGTGGCCTATTACATGTCATTCGCTGCCCTCTCTTACCATCCACCTGCCATGTGGCCATCAAGATATGATTTTGCCATGAGTAGCTGGTTGGATCAGTGGATTGAGAGTCAGGCCTAGAAACAGGAGGTCCTGGGTTCCAATCTGATCTCAGCCACTTCCCAGCTGTGTGACCCTGGGCAAGTCACTTGACCCCCATTGCTTAGCCCTGACCACTCTTCTGCCTTGGAGCCAATACACAGTATTGATTCTAAGACAGAAGGTGAAAGCTTTTTTTTAAGATATGGTGTTGCCCCATTTGCCGTCTCCTTTGGCCATATTCTTCTCTGATTTGAGGTGAGTGAGTATCAAGACAGACCATGTTATGATCCTGTAAGCTTCAGAAGACCAGAAGAATAGCCAGAAGTCAAGCATAGGCTGTAGCCAAGTCTAGTAGAAGCAACACAGCCAAACCTGATGAGACCAGCCATGAGAAATGGTGACCTGCTTGGCCCACTCCAGCAGGATATTGTCCAGCAAGCATGGGAAGGACTTGTTGGATATGCAACCCCCAGTGGTGAATTGGTGAAGAAGTGAAGTAGTGAAGATGGTGGTTGCCATCATACTTCCACTTTCTCTTGGGGCCAATTACAAAGAGGAGAGAGTTTTCAGGAGACTGTTATTGTCATTCAGGTGTTGCTATACATTTTCAATGAGTATTTCTTTGTCAAAATTAATGGATATTAGTTGGTTAACTGATATTCAGGAAATATCACTTGATCAAATGATATTGAGCTAGTAATCACTGGTGATCAATATTGGGGGAAACACACTGGATGTGGTCTCTTGAATTATACTATTAGCTAAAGGTCCCCCTCAATCCTTTCGTATTACCTCTAGAGCCCTGAAGGGAGATGTAGTAGTCTCATTCTCGGGACCTGTCTTGCCAATGGAGTAGGGATTACAAGAGTGAACTCAGATTCTATGTGCAAAGGAGAGCGATCTCTAGATTATAAAGAAAGACAACTGGCAGTCTGAAGAAGTAGTACAGCCCAGCTCCTTTGTCTAACTATTCCATCTAAGACTGAGGAAAAGTATAAGACTCAGTGGTGATAGGGAAATGCAGACCCAACACAAGGTTGAGGAACAGAACAGGGGTGAGCCTGCGGTTCAGTCATTCTGACTAGGAACCTTTCAAAGTATGGACAGGGGTAGGGCCAGAAGCTGTCTACTGGAGCTCAGACCAGGGACAAGCAGGAAGCTGTGTCACCCAAACCTCAATCCAAAGTTGGAAACCTACAAAGCTCATGCCAGGAGGTCAATGAACAGACTCCATCCTCACCTCAGGGTTGCTCAGAACACTAAAATTTTGCAGCTCACTGACCTGAATTTTCCCTGAGATCCTTGAAGAACACAGTACTCAATACCCAAAGGATACATCTATAGGACCCCATATAATATAAATAAGAATCAAACAAGTCCCCAACATTCCTTTCAGAATGAAGCTGGTTCCAACAGTTCAGTAAATAATACTGAAAAAATAATAAACAGAAGAAGTAATTGATTATAGAAAAATGTTATGGATCCAGGGATGCCCCAAACAGAAACCCAGAAGAGAATAACTCTATAACATCTAGAAACAACGCCTCAAACGATGTCACAGTTTGGCTATGAGGTAAACTAGAATTCCCAGAAGAAATGAAGCTAGAGATTAAAAAGTTATATTATAAATGAAATGAGAACTCTCCTGGAAAAAGTGGTCACCTCCTAAAAAAATCCCCCAAATAGAAACTTTGAGGAGCATCATAGCAAAACTCTAGAACTTCCAGGTCAATGAAAAAATACTTCTAGAAGCCAGAAAAGAAAGAATTCGTGTATCAAAGAGCCACAGAAGACATCCCATAAGACTTGGCAACTACCATTCTAAAGAGAAAGAGAGCTTAGGATATAATATTCCAGAAGGCAAAATAAAAAGGTTTACAAACAAAAATAGTTTACCTGGCACAAGTAGCTATGTCCTAGCAAAAGAAAAGGGATCTTAAATCAGATAGAGGATTTCCAATAATTTGTATGAAAAGACCAGAGCTGAGTAGAAAGTTTGAAATCCAAACACAAGAGTAAAGAGAAACTTTAAAAATAAATACATTTGAGCAGTTGGAAGAGACTATACAAGGATGAAGTATTTACATTCTTCTAATTGGGGTCAAATAAATAAGTGTCCCTTTAGAATCCTAATGTAATAATGGGTTGTAGAGGAAATTAAATAAACCAGAGGGCATGAGAATAATTTATAATGTTTTGATGATCTTAAGAGAAGAAAGAAAAGAGAAGGGAAGAGGCATTCACTAGGGAAGAAAGAGGAGGAAGAGGTTAGAACTTATTATTATTTCATATAATTAGAGTATGCAAGAATAGTACACAAACATAATCTCCCTGTGAGGAATGAGGAGAGGAGAGAGAACATACAAACACACATACGCTATACACAAAGAGTTTGGTGAAGAAATACCTCAGGGAAACAGGAGGGAATTGGATAAAAGGAAAAGGAGGAATTAGTCATAAGCAAAACAAACTCCAACCTTGGAGAGTAAACCATTAAAGGGGTTTTAAATGATTTTAAAGGGGGGAAAAGGTTAATAGGAAGTTGATGCCCAGCATAAATAAGAAGATAATAAGAAATCATCTAGCTGCTTCTGATGAATTCAAGTTACTCAGTTCAGGTAAACGACATACATTCTTGGTTATTGCAAGAACTAGCAAATATTATTACTGAACTATTGTTAGTGATATTTGAAAGATTCTGGAATAAAAGAGAAATATAGCAGAGCTGAAGAAGGGTAAATATTATCCCAATTTTCCATAAAAGGCAAGTGAATAAAATTGGCAACCTCTAGACCAATAAAGTAGACTTTGATTTCTGGAAAAATTATAGCTCATATTATTAAAGAGATGTTTAGTGAACATCTCCAAGAAGAAGTGATCACAAAAGCAGGCCATGCCAATGAGATTGGCCTTATTCCCTTTTCAGACAGGGTTATTAAACTGGTGGTTTAGGGGAATGCTGTCAATTTCATTTATCCAGATTTTAACAAAGTAATAAGATAAAATATTTCATGCTATTCCTATGAAAAAGATAAAGGATTATGGGACTATATAATAATAAAATTAGATGACTTCACAACTGGTTGAATGGAAGAGCTCAAAGAATCTAATGTTAACTTGGATTGAGGTCTCCAGTGGAGGGCCCCAGTAATCTGTGCTAGGCTATTTGACTTCCTTTTAATGACTTGGATCTTCAAATGACACAAAGCCATAGAGGGATTGCTAACATCCAGGACAACAGATTCCGAATCCACAATGATGCTGACAGGTTAGAATACTGGGACAAATCTAATAAGATGATATCCAATAGGGACAAATGTAAAATCTTTCATATGGGTAGGAAAAAAGTAACTTCCAAATACAAGATGGGGAGGAGTGGTAGCTGACAACCCCCCACCTATTGTGCCAGGTTCTAAGCCTGGGCATAGGCCAACTAATGGATCCCAGGACCCTGCCTACACCAACAACAGAGCACCCCACACCCATCCCTTGAATTCTCAATCCCCAGCACCAGCTCACAGTGAGGCCCAGAATTTCATAGTGCTTAACCCTTTCAAGCCTGCTCTGGGGTGAAGTCCTAGCCCCAGGGCAAAATAGCTCAGAGTGCTGAGTCCTATGAGACATCAGCAGAGGAGACAGAATCATCAGCTTTCCGAACTCCCAGTTCATAGGCAAAAAGGCTGGGAAAATGAGCAAACAGCACAAGAAACACTTAACCATAGAAAATCTCTATGGTGACAAAGAGCAAGGCACAGATTAAAATTGGGATGGTGAGATCTGAGTAACCACAAGCAAAACTTCAAAGAAGAATGGGAATTGGTCTTAGGTGCTGGAAGAACTCAGAAAGGAATTTTTAAAAAATCAAATAAGAGTGGTGGAAGAAAAATGGTAAAAAGAAATTAAAGTAATACAAAAAGAAAATTAAAGCTTAAAAAGCAAAATTGGTCAACTGGGAAAAGAGGCACAAAAATCCAATGAAGAAAAGAGTTCTATGAAAAGTAGAATGATCCAAATGGAAAAGGAGGATCAAAAGGTCATGGAAGTAATTCATTCTTTAAAAATTAGGATTAGACAAATAGAAGCTAATGACTTCACAAGACATCAAAAAACAATTAAACAGAATCAGAAGAATGAAAAATAGAAGAAAATATTAAATATCTCATTGAAAAAAACAACTGACCTGTAAAATAGATCCAGGAGAGACAACTTAAGAATTATTGGACTAACTGAAAGTCATGATCCAATGCAAGATAGAGGAAGGATAGCTGGGCAACAATTTGTCTGAAACCAATCTAGAGATTTTAGTAGACTATAAGCTCAGTATGAGTCAACAGTGTGATATAGCAGACCAAAATGCAAATGTGATTTTGGCTACATTCAGAGCTGTTGAAGTTTAAGAATTATAGAAATTTTAGATCAACCATTCTCTAGTAGGATTAGATTACATCTAAAACAATGAATCATTAGTTCTGGGTGTCATAAAGAGGATACTGATAAACTAGAGAGAATTCATGGGAGGGCAACCAGGATGGTGAAGGTCCTTAAGTCCATGCCACATAAGAATTGTCTGAAAGATTTGGGCATGTTTATACTGGAGAAGAGAAAACTGAAGGGATATGATAGTTATCTAAAATATATAAAGGATTGTCTCATGGAAGAGGGATTAGACTTGTTCTGCTTGGCCACAGAGGTAAAATTTCAGAAGACCAAGTAAGTTACAAAGAGGCAAATATAAGCTTGTTCTTATTGTAGCTATGCAAAGGCAGAATAAATGCCTCTGAAGGCAGGGAGTTCCCCCTCATTGTATATCTTCAGGCAGAAAATGGATGATGACTTTTTCAGGTATGTTGTAGTTAAATTTCTTTTAGGGGTATAGGTTGGACTAAGTGATTGCTGAGATCTCTTCCAATTCTGAAATTCTATGAATTTTTTTTTATTCTATATGCTACATTCTTAGGTTCTTTCCAGCTTTAACATTCTGTATTATGTCCAAGTCAATAAGGTAACATGTGTAAAATGCTTTGAAAACCTTAAAAGGTTATCAAAATATTCATCATTATAAGAGGCAGCCCAAGGATATTGGACAGAGAGCTGGTCTCAGAGCCAAGATCTTAGCCCTAGATTCAAGTGCGACTTCTGACACCTATTGGTTGTGTGATCCTTGGCAAGGTATTTAACCTTTCAGTGCTTTGGGCAAGTCTCTAAAAGGCTATATAGTAAAACTGTGGCCTCAGTATCTCTAAAGGAGATAGCTCTCTCTTGGTTCTCTAGGATACCCCTAAGAGATTGAACTTGTCTTTCTCTAATGTTATTAGTTCAGTCTACTATACTGATGTGTCATTACACACACACACACACACACACACACACACAATTAACCACCAGTGATTAGTACCCCTACTCCTCTGAACATCAATTAGCTTCTACAAATGAATATTTACTTTTAAGATACAGCAAAAATAGAAGTACAAACATTTCCTCCGATGTTGTTATTGTTGAGTAGATTCAACTGTGTCCTACTCTTTGTGATCCCATTTAGGGGTTTTTTTGGGGGGCAAAGATTATGGAGTTTCTTTCTCCAGATCATTTTACAGAAGACGAAACTAAGGCAAATGTAGTGAAATGACTTACCCAGGATCACATAGCTAGTAAGTGTCTGAGACCAGATTTGAACTGAAGAATTTGAGTCTTCCTGATTTTAGTCCCAACACTCCATCCACTGTACCATCTAGCTGCTCCATAGCCTTGGAAACCTTGGGACATATTCTCTACCTTATACCACCTTAGTCCCTGGGGCAAATGGGCTGAGACTTAATGCAATTTCTACATATCATTGTTCCCACCAAGTACAAGTTCAAATATGACATAGCTGTTGGATGAGTCTGAGCCTCTGCTACCTCTGGGTTGAACCTCTCAGGTCACTCCTCAAAGCCTCAATGTTGGATTGGCTAACCACAAAAGCCATTATAGACTCTACTCTCAAAGCTTGGGTGCCTTGTGTTCTTAACCTTTCAGAGTTCACTAGGTCATAGTCCTCTCAATTCTCCTTCATCTAAATGCAAGAATGGATCCAACAGCGACTGAGGCAACAGCAGAACTTACACCTTCTTCTCTTTATACCAGCTCCACCAGGTGAGAGAGGACCCAAGCCCAGAGCAGCAGATCCTCCTCCTCCTCCAGAGCCAGCAAGTCTGAAGAGTCTTTGCCAAGAGAGTGGCTTGGCTAATCAGTGCTATTTTGAGTGCATCCCAATTCTAGCTATAAAGCCAATCAAAAAGCTTCCTCTTTACCATGTGACCAGCAGCCTGGAACCAGTTCCTCAATGTCTCTGCATGCTTCAAAGTTAGCATGGAGATCGTCAGTTAAGCACTCTCAACTTGTTCATAAGGACTGGGCTCATTGGCCAGTCCCTCTGCCCCTTGCATATAAATTGGAGAAAAAGTGCTGACCCACTTGGGCAAAGTGGGCTCCCTATACCCATAAACCGTGGAAATCTAGTCCCTCTTGCTCTGATTACTTATTAGAAGCCCTTCCAATTTCAGCATCCCAATTGCTCTGCTTTAAGATCCCTTCCAGATCTGGCATCCCGTGTTTTATGTCCCAAAGGTCTTTCAGACCCTCACATTCTCTACTCTGTGTTCTAAGGTCTCTCCCAGTTCTCCCATTCTCTGGCTTTAAGACCTCCCTGCCCCAGCTCTTCCACTCTTGTTCTGAGGGCCCTCCCAGCTCTGACAGTCTCTGTCCGAGATTCCTCCCAGCTCTGCCATTCTTGTTCTCAGGACCCTCCCAGCTCTGATTCACTGTTCTCAAGTCTCTTTTCGAAGGATCCCAGCAGCTCTGCCATTCTTTGTTCTGAGGGCCCTCCCAGTTCTAACATTGTAGTCCGCCATTTTTCTAGGATTTCTTCTACCACTGCCCTTCTAAGGCGACTTTACTGGCCCTCTTGGAAGTCAAGTCCCCTTGGGTTGCCTCACCAGGGGTTATGGATGGATTGTGCTGAACCGTCACCACTCTCTCAGCTAATCCCTGTTGTGATAAACAGCGAAGTGGCCAGACATCTGGCCAGGGCTAGGAGGTGCAGCCTGGGACTGGAGAAAAGAGATGTGCTCAGTTTGAAATCATGACTCCGCAGGAATGTAATGTGATAAGCACCTCCAAGACCTGGCAGCATATCAACCCTGAGAAGGGAGCCCAGGGTCTTAGGGTGGTCCCAGGGAATCCGACCAGGAGTAATGGGATGAAATGAAGCAGAGGAAATTTTGGGCTCAGGAGCAGGAAAAATCCAGTACAAAGATCCATTAAACTGTAGAAAAGTCTCTCCCTGGGGAAGCGGTGGAAGCCCTGTGGCTTGAGTCATTTTAGATTGGCCTGGACCAAAGCAAAGCCGAATCGACTTTGGGGAGCAATCCTGAGCTGGCTGGGAAATGGACTGGATGAGCTAATAGAGCCTTTTGATCTGTCATGTCTCTGAGCTTGGGATGGATGGAAAGGTCTCCTGGCATGCACATCTGCCTGGATTCAGATCCAGCTGGGTATGATAAGGAAAGGATAAACACAAAAGCAAGCAAGACAAAGGAAAGTGAAGGAGAGAGGGAAACTGGAGGCTAGGATGAACCGGGGAAGAGAGCATCAAGAAGAGAATAGAAAAAGAGAGGGAGGAAGGAGTCAATTGAAAAATTGAGCTGAAAGGGACCTTGCAACCTTTCGTGTCAGAGCTGGAAGGGGCCCAAGAGCCCATCTAGTCCAACTCCCTCATTGATCAAAGGGGGAAATCGAGGAGACAACTGGGTGGTTCAGTGGATTGAGAGCCAGGCCTGAAGACAGGAGGTCTGGGGTTCCAATCTGGCCTTAGACACTTCCCAGCTGTGTGACCCTGGGCAAGTCACTTGACCCCCACTGCCTAGCCCTTACCACTCTTCTGCCTTGGAACCAATACACAGTATTGATTCCAAGATGGAAGATGAGGGTTTAAAAAAAGCGGGGGGGGGGGGGAGGACTGAGGCTCAGAGAAGGGACCAGATCAGGATAAATGAGGGTTAAGAGACAGACAGATGCAAGGCACCAGAGAATGAGGGCTGGAGCGTGGGACCTGCCATGGCAGCACCCAGAAAGAGATGCTGCTAGCCTCTAATTGATAACCCCCACTGTGTCTTGAGGACCCAAGCCACCACTCCCCATAAAACGGTTCCTAGGAGCTGATAAATAAACAAGGCCAGAGCCACAGGCAGACAGAGACAATTTTTTTTGATAAAAGGAACATCTTTTTTCTTCCTCTTTTCTTCAAATGCTAAACAATGCTGGTTTCCCAGCAACAGCTGTGAGGTGTGGGAGGAAAAGAGCAGTGGTCCCCGCCAGCCTCAGAGTTCATCCTGGGGATCCGGTTCCCTAGCTCCTCGCAGTGGTTCTCTGGCCAGCCCAGTGCAGGCTTGAAACCCCAATCATGCCAAAGAATAAATATGGGGATTCCATGGCCCCCTGCGCTGGGCGCTGGCCCTTACCCTAAGCAAGTAGCCCTTAAGGGCTTTGTATCCTCTGTGCCTCAAAGGGATACAGGCCTTCATCCCACACTCACTCCATTCAACAAATGTTTCTTAAATACCTATATGGAAAGTCAGTTGGCAAGCACTGATTAAGCCCTTACCATGTGCCTAGGACCGTGCTAAGGCTGGGGACAGAAACAGGCAAAAAAAGATGAACAACACAGGCAGGGATGGGGGCTTGCAGTGCGGTTCTCTTTCCCCTGTACAGAGCTCCTCTGGAGACTGAAGCCTCCTGGTGGGAAGGGCCTGATCCGCTGACTGTCAGGCTGTGCGCCTTGGAAATGAAGAAAAGAGTCCTTGGCTCCTCCATTTTTTTTGCCTGGATTGTTCGAGGGAAGATTGCCTTTGGATATCTGAGCAATGGGGGTTCTTACTTACTCTGTTGTGGCCAGCCAAAGGGCTTTGAGTCGCTGAAGCCTTGGCCTTTGCCAGGTAATGACCTGCTGACCGTGGAGTTCTTGGATCCTCCTAGCCTCGCACTCCTTTGGCTTTTAAGACTGGCCAATGGCCTCGCTTCTTCAGGGAGCCAAGCAATGTCTGTGGGGAGCAGGAAAGAACACTGGTTCCGGGGTCCTGACTCTGAGGCTCACTACCTCGGTGACCTTGGACAAGTGGATTCCCATCCCTGCATGCCAGTTTCCTACCCTGCAAAATGAGATGGAGGGAGGTTGGACCAGTTGGCCTCTGAGGCCCCAAGCAGCTCTGGCTAGTTGTCTATTGTAACAAAGGCCTTCCTTTTTAGCGTGAGATGAAAAGGAAGCATCCTACACCTTAGGCAGGCAGGCAGTGTACACTGAAGAAGCCATTCCAGTGGGCCAGAGGGGAGAAGCACACACGTCCATGACTGTACCTGTGAGATATATACAGTAGGAAAGGGCAGTCAGCTCAACGGAAAAGCACTAGCAGTGGGGGAGGGCCTGGGAAAGGCCGCCTGCAGAAGGTATGATTTGAGCTGGGTTTTTTTCATGTTTCCCAATCACTTTTTTTCCTTTTGAGATTTACTGCCTAATTTTTGTACAAGTATTTTTTCCCTTCAAGTCCCCCCTCCTGACATTCTACAGTTAAAAAGAAAACCCTCATTATAAATATGCTTAGGGGGGCAGCTGGGTAGCTCAGTGGATTGAGGGCCAGGCCTAGAGACAGGAGGTCCTGGGTTCAAATCTGGATTTAGACACTTCCCAGCTGTATGACCCTGGACAAGTCACTGGACCCCCATTGCTTAGTCCTTACCACTCTTCTGCCTTGGAACTAATATACAGTAATGATTCCAAGATGGAAGGTAAAGGTTAAAAAAAATAAAAAATAAATATGCGTAGTCTAGAAGACAAATTCTCACATTGACCGTGTCCAAAAATACAGGTCTCTCTATATCTGAAGTCCATCACCCCTCTGGCAGGAGATGGGTGATGTGTTTCATCTTCCACCCTCTAGACTTATGCTTTATCATTGCATTCATTAGAGCTCAAGCCTGTCCAATTTGTTTTTCTTCCTAAAATTCAAATAATCTAATGTTTCTCATTTTCTTTCTAAAATTGTCAGATACATCTCGTATCCCAATAACATAATTCTAAATAATATTCTTCTATTATTTCTGTCTAAACTGTTGCCTTAAGTTTTTGTTCATTTCACTCTGTATCAGTTCATAGAAATCTTCACGGTTTTCTTGGAAAATGTCCATTTTGTGACTTCTTATGGCACAGCAACATTTCATTACATTCCTGTCCCATAATCAGTGGGTACCTCCTTAGTTTCAAGTACCACAAAAAGAGCAGCTGGAAAGATTTTTGTCCCTCTGGATCCTTTTCTTCTTTCTTTGATCTCTTTGGGCTATGGGTTAGTTAGTAGTGATATAGCTGGGTCAGAGGATATGCACAGTCTAATAACTTTGGGGCGTAGTTCTGAACCACTTTCCAGAACAGCTGGACCATTTCCCAGCATCACCAACAAACGCTACATTAATATGCCTGTTTTCTTGCAGCTCCTCAAATATTTGTCCAGGCTTCTGGCTAAGAGGTGAAAGCTCAGGATTGCTTTAATTGCATTTCTCTAATTATTGGTGATTTGGAGCATTTTTTCATATGGTAGTTTTGATCATTTATCTCCTGGAGAATGGCTTGAACTGAGCCTTGAAGGAAGCCAGAGAACCAGACAATAAAGGGAAGGAGAAAGAGCACTCTGGCCATGTGGGACAGCTAATGAAAAGGCACAGGGTAGGAAGATGGAGCCAGAGTGTCTTGTGTGAGGTATAACAGTAAGTAGCCTGATACAGCTGGACCATAGTGGGGAGTGGGAAGTAAGTGTAAGAAGACTGGAAAGGCAGAAGGGCTTTTAATGCCCAATGGAGCATTTCATATTTGATCTTGGAGGTAATAGGGAGCCATTGGAGTTTAAGGAATCAGGGGAGTGATCTGGTCAGATTTATGCATGTACAAGAGATGTTATGAAGGTAGAAATAACAGTACTTGGCAACAGATTGGCTGTGTGCAAGGAGTGTAAGAGACCTAAATAGTAATAATGAAGTTAGGAAGAGGTAAGGATGTGGAGGGGAAAGATGATGCCTTCCGTTTCGGGCATGTTGAGTTTTGGATGTCCAAAAGACTTCCAGTTCGAGAAGTACAAAAGGGAGATTAGAGAGGCTAATCAGGATGCAAATATTTGGGCATCACCTATATAGGGGATATTGTACCCAGGGATGATGAGATCCCCAAGCAAGATAGTAGTAGTCTCTCGGTAACCGAGGATGACGATTGTCTTTGTGCGTTTTCATCTATGGTGTATAGATGAGTGTGCACAAAAACACTTGTGCGTGAAGGAGATTTAAGTGGAAAAGTTGTTGCACAGAGACAGTCCCACTCTCTCGGTGTTGGAAGCCTGGGTCCAGTGGCACGAAAAGTCGTTACACCTGGAGACTTCCTCAGCTGCATTGGATGGCCGTGTTGTCTTTTGTGCTCCAACACGCCCTAAGCACTCCACAGTGCTTTGCTGCATCGCCATCTCAGCCATTGAACCTTCTTATTGGTTTCTTCCGTCTGTTTGGCTGAAGCAGTTTTCACATGCTGTATGAGCAAAGCCCTGGTTCACCAGGGGTCGACGTCGACCCGATGGCTACCCTCACAAGGTTTGGCCGGCCTGTCGAAGCCGTTGCCCGGGGTGTGGCCACTGCCGCATGCTAGCAGCTACCGGGAGCCACAAGTGAGAGCTGGGTGTCAGGTGGGGGTCAGAGGCTGGAGAGCTGCCCTAGGAGGGCATGACAAGCCCTCCATACCAGAGATACTACCCCTCCCTGAACACCCCATAATATAGAGCGAGAAAAGAGTCCAAGACAGAACAGTGGGGGACACTCTCAGTTAATAAGTGTATCCTAGAAGAAGAGCTGGCAAAGGACATTTTAGAGGGCGTAGTTAGACAGAGAAGAAGCTGAAGAAATTAGTGTCAGGAGAGGAGAAGCAGGAGAGATGAATATGATAAAAAGGAGTGTCCAAGAGAAAAAAATATCAGCAGTATCAAAGACCACAGAGAGGTCGAGAAGAATAAGGAATGGAAAAAGGTCCTTAGATCTGGCGATTTTAAGAGCTCATCAGAAGATGAGGTCAGAAGCCAGACTGTAGAGGGTTTAAAAGAGAGTGAGAGAAAAGAAAATGGAGGTGGTGGGTATACATGACTTTCTCAAGGATTTTAGCCTAGAAGGTTAGGATGGCACCTAGTAGGATCTAGTGTCTGGATCAAATGAGGCTTCTTTTAAGGATGGGCAAGACATGGTGGTGTTCGTAGGCAGCAGGGAAGATGCCAGTAGACGAGGAGAGATTGAAGATTACGCAGTGAGGGTGAGCATGAAGAATGCTTGCTGGAGAAGACTGAAGGGAGTAAAATCACTTGTGTGTGTGTGTGGATAGCAAAGAGGAAGGCCACCTCTTCATGTGGGACAGGGGCAAAGGAAGAGACAGTAGAGGAAGGCATCTGAGTGATGGGAGATGAGGAGGATGGGAGAAGAGGGGACACTTTTTTCAATGAAATGTGGAGCAAGATCCTCAGCTAATGGTGGAGAGAAGGGAAGTTATGGGAGTTTGGGGTTTGAGAAGGGATGAAAACATTTGGAAAACTGCTCTGGCGAATGAGACAGGGGAAGGATTAGGGAATTGTAAAAGGATTGCCTTGCCATGGTGAGGGCCCGGTGGAGATTTTACAGCACACATTTGTAGTGGATTCTGTCATTATCATTTCATTATTTTCTCCAGCTTTGTTTGCAAACATGAATAGGCATGATCCAGGGCTGGGGACTGGGAAGACAATATGAACAATAGGACAAGGATAAGGTGGGCAAGAGATTCCAGAGAAGGCAGGGTAGAGTTGAACTGATTCACCAAGGGGCCAAGATAGGGATGGGAAGAGAGTATAGCCAATGCTGGGGTGATGGCCTGGGGAAGAATGAAGGGCTTGAAGGTCTGGGAGACAAAGAACTGGGTTAGAGGTTGTAAAGAAGGAGAAAATGAAATGCCAAAAGATAAAGAAATGTCTACCACTGTAAACGTGGAAGTGGAACACTTGAAGGCGATATATCAGGAAGCTTAAGGGCCATTGAGCTTCTGGCCATCTCTGTGTGTAGCTGAGGTGGGGTGGAGGAACAATCGTGGAAGATAAGTAAAGTGAGGAACTGGGAAGCTATTTGAGGCAGTATCAACCTTAGAAAGGAACAGAGGCTGGAATAGATTATACTTCATATGAAGAAGCCAGCAACATGATGAACTTGTCTAGGGCACAGACTGTTTCAACCGTCAAGTCATGCCAGTGAGCATTTATGGGGTGGAATTGCTGGGTGCTATAGGTGGGGAGGACTGGGAGCTATGAAGAAACCTCCTCCTTTCTCCTCGTTCAGGCCTCTGGCTTTTCCTCTTCAGACAAATACTGACCATCTCCCAGGAGGCTCCAGGAAATCAGGCAATGAGCCTAAAAGCAATGGAACCTCCTTTTGAATCTAGGCGTGCCAGGTTTCCATGGGACTCTGGGGCTGTGGGGGAGTCAGTTGGAGGAGCAGCCAGAGCAGGTGGGGAAGGTCTAAGGAGGACACTCAATAGGAATGTGGGGCTGGAGGGAGTACAAACGTTCTGGCCAAAGAGAACTTGGGAAGAGCTGCCTAAGTGCTGGGGGCCTGCAGAGCATCTCTCTTGATCATCCCAGCTTCCAATGGGCACCGTCTCCCCAAAAGGTCCCTCCCAAGGACTCAGAGTCAAGACATACATGCCCTGGTGGCACGAGTTAGTTCTATACAGTCTTGTATTAGTCACTATGGGGGCAACTAGGTGGCGCTGCAGTGGCTAGAGAGCCAGGCCTGAAGGCAGGAAGACTTCATCTTCCAGAGTTCA
This sequence comes from Monodelphis domestica, assembly GCF_027887165.1. Lineage (NCBI taxonomy): Eukaryota > Metazoa > Chordata > Mammalia > Didelphimorphia > Didelphidae > Monodelphis > Monodelphis domestica. Next base: position 30,967,140 of record NC_077235.1, read on the forward strand.
AATCTGACTTCCGACACTTACTAGCAGCATGACCCAGAGCAAGTCCGGTTCCTCATCTCTAAAATGAGCTGGAGAAGGGAATGGCAAACCACTGCCAAGAAAACCCCAAAATGGGGCATGAAGAGTCAGACAAGATGGAAACAACTGACAACTACCAGTCACTGTGGTTCGATGTGTGTAGAATGGAAGAAATATAATTTCCCCATTTGTAAAATGAGAGGGTGGGATCAGGAGATCCCATGAGGCCCCCTCCAGCTCTGACCTCCTCCATCCTGCATTCTCAGGCCCCCCACCATCCTGCCCAGACAATGTCCGGTCTATGCGGTAGGCAGGAAGAGCGACAGATTTGGAGGAAGAGGACTTGGATCCAAATGATCACTCTGCAAGCTGCTTAACCTCCCTGGGCCTCGGTGGACTCCTCTGTAAAGTGAAGGCGTGTCTTTATGTGACTTCAAATAGAACTTGCAGCTCCGAATCCTGTGATTCCTCACCACAAGGTTCTTGTATAGAAAGTGCACTGCAAATGTGAGCTTTCATCCTAATTAGACCTCCCAGGAGAGCTGGCATTTTCAAAGATGAATAATCTCCAAAGAGAGAGGGATCTGTTGCTAGGGAACGTTGCAGGCTTCCGTGGGAGAAGGATTTGGGGGAAGAAAGTTCTTCTTCTTGAGTCCTGAAATTGTGTTACTGTGAGAGGGAGGCAGGGGAGCAGAGTGAAGGCTGCTGCATTTGGAACAAGAGGACCTGGGTTCAAATCTGTCTCCGTTGAAACACTGAGCACCCTGTGGACCTCTTATTAATCAGCGAGCTACTTTGGAAACAAGCATTGGAACCTCTTAAGAGATTTATGGTGGAAACTCTCTAGCCAGGCTCCTGCTAAGGATTGGCCTAGAGGAAGAAGATCTCCTTGGCCTCAGCCTTGATCTCTTCCTCCCCCACCCCACCCCTGAGAGGACCTTGGAAAGTCAGGAGAGGCTGGAGGACTAGCATTGTTCCCAGGACACAGGCACTGATAGAGAGGCCGATTTAAGGCCCTCTAAGGAGTCAGTCCATCTGAAAAGGAACCGTTTTGCCAGATGTGCTATCTAAACTTGAGCCCCTGCACTCGATGGGAGAGTATATCACAGAGTTTGGGGGAAATGTATGCACCCACTCTACCACCATAATAAATGCCCATTCCTAAAAGTGAACTTGATCTAATTTGTGTCAACTGATAATCATGGAGGGAAGAACACTAGTGGGAAGGGAATTCATGAGCTACATGCTTAGAAAATCATTTCCGGCCTCTCAGATGAACCTTAGGACCTTTAGGAGACCTAGTAGCTGTATAGTTGGAAAATCTTGAACTCCTAAAACTACATTACCCAGAATGCTTTTCCCTTTGTGTGCGTTGTGTCTTCACATAATTGCTTATAAGTTCTGTGGTTTCTCCCTATCGGGCTCTTCTCTCCCGACTGGGACTGGGTTAGTTGGCTTTTTTACTTTAGTTATTATTAATAAACTTTAAAAATATAATAGTTCTTGGATATTAATTTTAATCTTTACATAGCTAAGCTCTGGGAACCCACCCACTGGTTAGTGATACTTGGGAAAATAACACCAGAGTGTGGGTAGCCCTGGATATTGTGATCCCTCTCAAATTACACCTTCATTTGAAGGCTGAGAAAATTAGGGTTCCCATAATTCTAGAATGAGACAGCATCTAATCTAAGTCCCTTGGGGGGCTGTTTTCAAAAGGCTTGTGATATAGACGTCACTGGGTGATTATCTCCATTTTATTGATAAGGAAATAGAGGCAGAGAGAGGTAAAGGCATATAGCTAATAAGCGTATAAATTGGAATTTGGGGGCCATTTCCCACACTGTGAAAAAGGCAGTGACAGACAATGAATAGTTCAGGACTTTCAATTATTGCCCGAGAGAGTCCGTTACTAGAATTAAAACATTTTGGCCAAATGGAGAGCCCTCTCTGCGCCTTGAACAAGCTCAGCTAACCAAGTCCTGTCCCCTCTGGGCCCTGGGAATTTCTCAGACCCAAGAGAATTGGGGAAAACCAGAGTGGGGCAGCAAGGAGGGGGGACATCACTGAATCAGCATGGATTTGGGCTCAGAGGCTCTGGAACCAAATCCCAGCTCCACCACCAAGTCCCTGGGTCAGCCTCCCCAAGGCACCTCAGGAAAATGACAAAGTTGGACCAAGTGGTCACTGAATTCCCTTCCGGCTCTGCCACTTTGGGGGCTGCAGTCCTATAAACATAGTGCTGTGGTGCACTCTAGTGGAAATGCTTAGCCCCAGCCAGCTTACTGACCAGATAAGTAGCCCAGGCTGCTTAGTGAGGGAACTAGTGGCAGCATCTCCTACCTCTGCAGCCTTGCAGCATGGGCCCTAACCCCAAGCTGGCCACTAAGCATTCTGGAGCCAAACACCCCTCCTCTTTAGGGCTGCTACCTTGGCTCTAAAACTGTGCGCGGCAGAGGAGGAGAGGAGAATGGGGAGAAGCTCCAAAGGTCTCTGAGCTCTGAAGTGCTGAGGCTTTAAATAGTTTAATGCAGTTACCCTCCACAAAGACCTGTTCTGATGCCTCAACATGACATAGACGTTACCCTGGGTTCTTTTTTTTTTCTTTTGGTATTCATTTTTTAAATTATATTTTATTTGATCATTTCCAAGCATTATTCATTAAAGACATAGATCATTTTCTTTTCCTCCCCCCACCACCCATAGCCGACACGTAAATCCACTGGGCATTACATGTTTTCTTGATTTGAACCCATTGCTTTGTTGATAATATTTGCATTAGAGTGTTCATTTAGAGTCTCTCCTCTGTCATGTCCCCTCAACCGCTGTATTCAGGCAGTTGCTTTTCCTCGGTGTTTCCACTCCCTTAGTTTATCCTTTGCTTATGAATAGTGTTTTTTTCTCCTGGATCCCTGAAAGTTGTTCAGGGACATTACACCGCCACTAATGGAGAAGTCCATTATGTTCGATTGTACCACAGTGTATTAGTCTCTGTGTACAATGTTCTCCTGGTTCTGCTCCTCTCGCTCTGCATCACTTCCTGGAGGTTGTTCCAGTCTCCATGGAACTCCTCCACTTTATTATTCTTTTGAGCACAATAGTATTCCATCACCAACATATACCACAATTTGCTCAGCCATTCCCCAATTGATGGGCATCTCCTCATTTTCCAGTTTTTGGCTACTACAAAGAGCGCAGCTATGAATATTCTTGTACAAGTCATTTTCCTTATTATCTCTTTGGGGTACAAACCCAGCAGTGCTATGGCTGGATCAAAGGGTAGATATTCTTTTGTCGCCCTTTGGGCATAGTTCCAAATTGCCCTCCAAAATGGTTGGATCAATCACAACTCCACCAGCAATGAATTAATGTCCCTACTTTGCCACATCCCCTCCAGCATTCATTACTTTCCTTTGCTGTTATGTTAGCCAATCTGCTAGGTGTGAGGTGATACCTCAGAGTTGTTTTGATTTGCATCTCTCTGATTATAAGAGATTTAGAACACTTCTTCATGTGCTTATTAATAGTTTTGATTTCTTTATCTGAGAACTGCCTATCCATGTCCCTTGCCCATTTATCAATTGGAGAATGGCTTGATTTTTTGTACAATTGATTTAGCTCTTTATAAATATGAGTAATTAAACCTTTGTCAGAGGTTTCTATGAAGATTTTTTCCCAATTTGTTGTTTCCCTTCTGATTTTAGTTACATTGGTTTTGTTTGTACAAAAGCTTTTTAATTTGATGTAGTCAAAATTCTTTATTTTACATTTTGTGATTCTTTCTATGTCTTGCTTGGTTTTAAAGTCTTTCCTTTCCCACAGATCTGACAAGTATACTATTCTGTGTTCACCTAATTTGCTTATAGTTTCCTTCTTTATGTTTAAGTCACTCACCCATTTTGAATTTATCTTGGTGTAGGGTGTGAGGTGTTGATCTAGTCCAAGTCTCTCCCACACTGTCTTCCAATTTTCCCAGCAGTTTTTATTGAATAGTGGATTTTTGTCCCACAAGCTGGGATCTTTGGGTTTATCGTATACTGTCTTGCTGAGGTCGCTTTCCCCCAGTCTATTTCACTGATCTTCCTTTCTGTTTCTTAGCCAGTACCAAATTGTTTTGATGACTGCTGCTTTGTAATATAGTTTAAGGTCAGGGACTGCAAGGCCCCCATCATATGTGTTTTTTTTTTCATTATTTCCCTGGATATCCTTGATCTTTTGTTCTTCCAAATGAACTTTGTTATGGTTTTTTCTAAATCAGTGAAGAAGTATTTTGGTAGTTCAATGGGTATGGCAATAAATAGATAAATAAGTTTGGGTAGGATGGTCATTTTTATTATATTGGCTCGTCCTATCCATGAGCAGTTAATGTTTTTCCAATTGCTCAAGTCTAATTTTAGTTGTGTGGAGAGTGTTTTGTAGTTGTATTCATATAGTTCCTGTGTTTGTCTCGGGAGGTAGATTCCTAGGTATTTTATTTTGTCTAAGGTGATTTTGAATGGGATTTCTCTTTCTAGTTCTTGCTGCTGAGCTGTGTTGTAGATATATAGAAAAGCTGATGATTTATGTGGGTTTATTTTGTATCCTGCAACTTTGCTAAAGTTGTTGATTATTTCAATTAGCTTTTTGGTTGAATCTCTAGGATTCTTTAAGTAGACCATCATGTCATCTGCAAAGAGTGATAACTTGGTCTCCTCCTTGCCTATTTTGATGCCTTCAATTTCTTTTTCTTTTCTAATTGCTACTGCTAGTGTTTCTAGTACAATGTCAAATAGTAGAGGTGATAATGGGCATCCTTGTTTCACTCCTGATCTTATTGGGAATGCATCTAGTTTATCCCCATTGCAGATGATATTAGCTGATGGTTTTAGATATATACTGATTATTATTTTTAGGAATGACCCTTCTATTCCTATGCTTTCTAGTAGGAATGGGTGTTGTATTTTATCAAATGCTTTTTCTGCGTCTATTGAGATAATCATGTGGTTCTTGCTGGTTTGCTTGTTGATGTGGTCAATTATGTGGATGGTTTTCCTAATGTTGAACCAGCCCTGCATCCCTGGTATAAATCCTACTTGATCATGGTGAATGATCCTTCTGATCACTTGCTGGAGTCTTTTTGCTAGTATCCTATTTAAGATTTTTGCATCTATATTCATTAGGGAGATTGGTCTATAGTTTTCTTTCTCTGTTTTTGACCTGCCTGGTTTTAGAATCAGTACCATGTTTGTGTCGTAAAAGGAGTTTGGTAGAACTCCCTCTTTGCTTATTATGTCAAATAGTTTGTATAGTATTGGGATTAACTGTTCTCTGAATGTTTGATAGAATTCACTGGTGAATCCATCAGGCCCTGGGGATTTTTTCTTAGGAAGTTCTTTGATGGCTTGTTGGATTTCATTTTCTGATATGGGATCATTTAAGAATTCTATTTCCTCTTCTGTTAGTCTAGGCAGTTTCTATTTTTGTATATATTCATCCATTATCTCCTAAATTGGTGTATTTATTGCCATATAATTGGGCAAAGTAATTTCTAATGATTGCCTTAATTTCCTCTTCATCGGAGGTGCTGTCCCCCTTTTCATCTTTAATGCTGTTAATTTGCTTTTCTTCCTTCCTTTTTTTAATTAGATTGACCAGTACTTTGTCTATTTTGTTTGTTTTTTCAAAGTACTAGCTTTTTGTCTTATTTATTAAATCAATAGTTCTATCACTTTCGATTTTATTAATTTCTCCCTTAATTTTTAGGATTTCTAGTTTGGTTTTCTGCTGGGGGGTTTTAATTTGATCGCTTTTGAGTTTTTTCATTTGCATTTCCAATTGATTGATCTCTGCTCTCCCTAGTTTGTTAATATAAGCATTCAGGGATATGAATTTACCTCTGATTACCGCTTTGGCTGCATCCCAAAAGGTTTGAAAGGATGTCTCGCCATTGTCATTTTCCTCGATGAAATTATTAATTGTTTCTATGATTTCTTCTTTAACTAAACGGTTTTGGAGTATCATTGTTTAATTTCCAATTGGTTTTAGATTTGGTTTTCCATGTACCATTACTAATCATTATTTTTATTGCCTTGTGATCTGAGAAGGCTGCATTCATTATTTCTGCTTTTCTGCATTTGTGTGCTATGTTTCTGTGACCTAATGTGTGGTCAGTCTTTGTGAATGTGCCATGTGGTGCTGAGAAGAAGGTGTATTCCTTTTTATCCCTATTTTTTTTCTCTATATGTCTATTAATTCTAATTTTTCTAAGATTTCATTCACTTCTTTTACCTCTTATTTATTTTTTGATTTGATTTATCTAAATTTGATAATGGTTGGTTTAAGTCTCCCACTAATATGGTTTTACTGTCTATTTCTTCCCTCAATTCTCCTAGTTTCTCCATTAGAAATTTGGGTGCTATATTATTTGGTGCATACATGTTGATTAATGATATTTCCTCATTGTCTAAAGTCCCTTTTAACAAAATATAATTACCTTCCCTATCCCTTTTGATCAGGTCTATTTTTGCTTTGGCTTTATCAGATATCATGATTACCACTCCTACCTTCTTTCTGTCAGTTGAGGCCCAGAAGGTCTTACTCCATCCTTTAATTCTGACCTTGTGGGTGTCAACCCGCCTCATGTGTGTTTCTTGAAGACAACATATGGTAGGGTTTTGGATTCTAATCCATTCTGCTATTCGTCTCCGTTTTATGGGTGAGTTCATCCCATTCATGTTCAAAGTTATGATTGTCATTTGTGGACTCCCTGGCATTTTGATAGCCTTCCCTAATTCTAACCTTTTCTTCTTGGGCTCTACCTTTTAGTCCAGTGATTTACTTTGAATCAGTCCCCCTTGTTCCCCTCCCTTGATGTTTCCCTTTTTAGTCCCTCCCTTTTTGTTCCCTCCCCCTCCCTCCTCTCTTTCCCTCCCTTTTTGTTTTCCCTCTCCCCCTCCCCCCCTTGGTTTTCCCTTCTCCCTACCATTGTTGGGTAAGATAGAATTCAAGATCCCAATGGATCTGGATGTTTTTCCCTCTCAGAGTTGATTTCCCTGAGATTAAGGTTTAAGTAAAAAACCCTCACTTTCTCTCCTTATAGGAGTTTTCTTCCCCTCCCCTTCCCATGTGAATCTTTGTGTGAGAAAGATTATTCTATTTGGTCTTTCTTTACCCCCTATTTATACATTACATTTTCCCCACATATTAGTATACATAGATTCATATAAATGTAGTCCTTATAGAAGAGAGTTTGAGTAAAAGAAGAAGATAACATTTTTCCCCTTTCCTTAATAATTACCTTTTCAGGTTTTCCTTGCTCTTTGTTTTTCGGTATCAAACTTTCCACAGAGCTCTGGTCTTTTCTTTGCAAAAAGTTGGAAGTCTTCTATTTTGTTGAATGCCCATACTTTCCCTTGGAAGTATATAGTCAGTTTTCCTGGGTAGCTGATTCTTGGTTGAAGACCCAGCTCTCTTGCCTTTCTGAAGATCATGTTCCATGCCTTACAGTCATTCAGAGTAGAACTTGCAAGGTCTTGTGTGACCCTGATTGGCATTCCTTTATATCTAAATTGTCTTTTTATGGCTTCCTGTAGGATTTTTTCTTTTGTTTGAGAGCTTTGGAATTTGGCAATTACATTCCTGGGAGTTGTCTTTTGGGGGTTTAGTGTAGAAGGTGTTCTGTGCGCTCTGTCAGTGGCTGTATTACCCCCTTGTTCTAGAATCTCTGGGCAATTTTCTTTGATTATATCTTGTATCACGATGTCGAGTTTGGTGTTTATTTCTGGCTTTTCTGGAAGTCCAATTATTCTTAAATTATCTCTTCTCCCTCTATTTTCCAGATCTGTCACCTTGTTGGTGAGATATTTTATGTTCTCTTCTAATTTCTTGGTATTTTGACTTTGCTTTATTAATTCTTGCTCTTTTACACGATCATTGTCTTCCAGCTGCCTGATTCTGGCCTTTAAAGCCTGGTTTTCCTTTTCACTTTGGTCAAACTGGTATTGTAGATGCGTGAATTTCTTTTGCATTATTTCCCACTTTTCCTCCCAGAAGGCTTCCATCTTTTTGGTCATTTCTGATTCAAATTCTTCATGTGTTTGTGGAGAGTTTCCATTTCCTTTGGAAGGTTTCGGAGCATTTTCTTGTGCATCATCTTCTATCTCCTCTGTATTTTGTATTTTGGTTCCATAGAATGTGTCCAAAGTCACCCCTTTATTCTTATTTTTCTTGGGATTTGGGGGCTTCTGTGCTTCTGTGGAGTTTGCCATCTCTGAATGGGGAGGATTGGCTTTTCTTATCTCTGTCTGGTGTTCAGAGGCTTTAGTCCTGGGCAGATTGTCGGTTCTATGAGCTTTCCCTGGGTTAAATTGAGTATGTCTTCTGGCAATGACTTTCACTGGAACTGGAATGGAAGGGTCGGACCAGGGGGCCACACTCTCCCCCGGCTCTATCTGCTTTCCTGCTGCTAAGGTGCCCCCTCGACTGGACTGGGTGGGGTTGCTTTCCGGAAGTTGCCTTCAGGATAGCTGGCCGTGAGGCTGATTTGTCGACCCTGAGGGTTGCTGTTGTTTCAGATGACCCTGCTCTCTGAGCGGGGCGGAGCCGCGGCTTCCCAGAGCCTTGGACTCTGCACTCCTACCCCTTAGGTCCGAGTGATCTCGGGTTCTGGCTTTTGAGGGGGGCCGTACCTTTTGATCCAGGTCCAGGTCCAGGAGGAGGATTCCCAGGGTCTATGCTGTTGATCGTTTTGAATTTTGGCGCCTTAGGAGCTTATAGTTTGAGATTGGTCAGGAAGGGTTTTCCGGAGATCTGAACTTTAGCTTTCTCTAAGCTGCCATCTTGACCGGAAGTCCGACTTGTATTCATCCCTGGGTTCTTTTTTAAAATACATTTTTGTTTTTTTATCATCAGCCATTCTTAATTCTTTCCACCTCCCCATACCCACTAGAAGGGACAAAAGAAGAAGGAGATAATGAAGGAAGGAAGGAAGGAAGGAAGGAAGGAAGGAAGGAAGGAAGGAAGGAAGGAAGGAAGGAAGGAAGGAAGGAAGGAAGGAAGGAAGGAAGGAAGGAAGGAAGGAAGGAAGGAAGGAAGGAAGGAAGGAAGGAAGGAAGGAAGGAAGGAAAAGGAAGAAAGAAAGAAAGAAAGAAAATCACATAAGCATAGTCTAGTAAAATAAATTCTCATTTTGAATATCCAAAAATGCATTTCTTATTCCGAATATTAGTTTTTAACCTCTATAACATGAAATGAACAGTATTCTTTTTCATCAGTCCTTTAGAATCATGGTTAATCACTGCATTGATAATAATAATAACAATAGCACTTACTATATGCCAGGCGCTGTGCTAAGTGCTCTAAAAACATTTCCTTTGATCTTCATAACAACCCTGGGAAGGCAGTGTTATTATCCCCATTTTACAGATGAGGAAACTTAAACAAACAGAGGTTAAGTGACTCACCCAAGGTCCCACAGCTAGGAAATATTGAGATCACATTTGAACTCAGGTCTTCCTGATTTCAGACCGAGCACTCTATCCAGTGGGCCACCTACCTGCTGCTATTTTGATTAGAGATCTTAAGTCTTTCATTATTGTTCATTTTTATGGTATTGATGGTATGGTATAAATTGTTCTCCTGGTTCTACTCACTTTACTCTGCACCAATTTATGCAAGTGAGAGAGCTTCCTAGCTCTCTGAAACTCTTCATTTCTTATAGCACAGTAATATTCATTTATATTCAAATACTGTAACATATATGGCCATTTCCCAGTAGATGGATAACCCTCTAGTTTTCAGTTAATTGCTGTCAGAAAGAGTTGTCATAACTATTTTCATACATATGGGACCTTTGCTTCTTTCTTTGCTCTCTTTGAGCCATGGGTCCACTAAGGGTAGCTTTAAGTCAAAAGTTACAGCTTAGTAACTTTCTGGACACAACTGCAAATTGCTTTCCAAAATGACTTCACTTCCCAACAGTGTCTCAGCGTGTCTGCTTTCCCTCAGTCCCTCCAACATTTTTCTTTTCTTCTTTTTGACAGCTCTGCCAATCCGATGGGTGAGAGGTGGACCCTCGGAGTTGGTTTAATTTTGTTTTACTCATTATTAGTGATTTGGAGAATTTTTTCATTTGGCCAAAAATAGGTAGTTTCTTTCCTTGAAAACCGCCTGTTCATATCCTTAGATCATTTGTCAAGTGAGGAATGGCTCTTATTCTTTTGAATTTGAATCCATTCCTTATATATAATTGAAGGTATCTATGAGAGAAACTTGCTGCAGGGATTTTTGCCAGTTAATTATTTTCCTTCTAATCGTAAATGTATTGGATTTGTGTGAAACCTTTTTAGTTTTGATTAAAATCGTCCATTTTATCTTTTGTGATCCTTTCTACTCCTTACTTGTTATCCTGGATTTGTCAGGTTCCATCATGTTGTATAGGCTTCACTTACAGCTCTGGTAACAGCCAGAGTCTGCTTTTCAAGGACTAGCCTAGATTTTCCCCAGTAGATCAAATACTCGAAGATAAATTCTTTGAACATGGTACCATGGACAGCCCTGACTCAGGGCAGTCTCCTCATAATTTAGGTACCATATTAGAATTAAATGAGATGGCTCCTAAGTCATTCCAAAGATGACAAAAAGAGGTTTACTTCTCAAACAAGGATACTGTAGTACTTAGCTTGGGTAGACACAATCTTCTTCCCTTCCTTATGTAAGTCCATCTGGTCATCAGAACAGGGAGTGGAGACTAGAGTGGATGTAGGACATCCACTAAGTTTTGGGGGTTTTTTTAACCCTTATCTTCCATCTTGGAATCAATACTATGTATTGGTTCTGAGGCAGAAGAATGGTAAGGGCTAGGTAATGGGGGTCAAGTGACTTGCCCAGGGTCACACAGCTGGGAAGTGTCTGAGGTAACATTTGAACCCAGGACCTCCTGTCTCTAGGCCTGGATCTTGTAAAAATCGACTGGAATCCAGGACTTCAATCCCCAGAAGTCCTTGCTCCACTTCCCCAAAATGCTTTGTAACATCGCTGAATTCTCACCTGGGCCAAGAGCAAATCATTATTTAAAGGTTCTCCGCCCACAGCAGGTTCTTCTTCTCTTCCTGTCTCTGCTGGCAAACAGACGGGTCTCATGATGTGAGTGAAATTTGGGTGGGCCTCATGGCCCACCTAGCACGTGCTTCTCTTGCTTGTATTTTCTTTAATCCTTAACCTTTAATAAACCTCATAAAAATAATACTCGAGAGAAACTAATTTCCACCTCTGCCTCAGTTTCCCTAAATTTTAATCTTTACAATCTCAATACACTGAGCTACCAAGCTGCCCTCCATCCACTAAGTTTTAAGGGTCCCAACTCCATGTGGATGGACCTATTTTTCCCTTTGGGTGATCAGTAAAGTCAGAGGCCACCAGGAAACTGTGTCAGTGAAAGCCATTGTGGCTTGAGCCTTAGCCCCCTAGGTTAATCAAATCCCCAGAATAGAAGCCCTGGTTGATACTAATCCTGTCACACATGGGAAACCACAAGATGACATCAGTTCAGCCCCATTACAATGGAAGCTATTTTTTAAAGATATTTTATTTTTATTTGAATATTATTTAATTGTAATTAAATCAAAATTACACATAATAACAATTTTTCACATACATTTTTTGAACTTACAAGATCCAAATTGTCTCCCTCTCTCCCCCCTCCCAGAGACGTTAAGCAATTTAATCTGAGTTATACATGTATTTTCATGCAAAACATGCTTCCATATTTGGTCATTGTGGTAAACAAATACTCATATAGAACCAAAACCCCCAAATAAAAACGTAAATAAACAAATGTGAAAAATAATATGCTTTGATCTGCATTCTAACTCCAACAGCCCTTTCTCTGGCAGTGCATTGCATCCTTTGTCCTAAATCCTTCAGAACTGTCCTGGATTATTGTATTGCTGAGAGTAGCTAAGACTTTCAGAGTTGATCATTGTATAATATTGCTGTCACTATGTACATGCTCTTCTGATTCTCCTTATTTCACTCTGTATCAGTTCACGTGGCTCTTTCCAGTCCTTTCTGAAATCATCCTGTTCATTATTCCTTACAGCACAATAGTATTCCATCGCCATCATATACCACAATTTGTTTAGCCATTCCCCAAGTGATCGGTATCCCCTCAATTTCCAATCCTTTCCTACCACAAAAAGAGCTACTATAAATATTTGTGTACAAATAGGTCCTCTCCCCGTTTTCTGGTCTTTTTGGATACAGATCCAGTAGGAGCAAAGGGTATGCACAGTTTTAGCATCCTTTGGGCATAGTTCCAAATTGTTCTCCAGGATGGTTAGATCAGTTCACAATTCCACCAGCAATGCATTAGTGTTCCAACTTGACCACATCTCCAATATTTATCACTTTCCTTTACTGGCATACTGACCAATCTAATATGCATGAGGTAGTACCTCAGAGTTCTTTTAATTGCATTTCTATATTCAAGAGTGATTAAGAACATTTTTTCATATGATTATTGATAGCTTTGATTTCTTCATCTGAAAACTGCTTGTTCCTATCCCCTGATGATTTGTTAATTGGGGAATAACTTGTACTATTATTAATTTGACTTCATTCTCCATAAATTTGAGAAATTAGACCTTTATCAGAGATATTTACTATAAAAATTTCCCCCCAGTTTATTGTTTCTCTTCTGATCTTGGTTCCATTGGTTTTGTTTGTCCAAAACCTTTTAAATGTAATATAATCAAAATTATTCCTTTTACATCTTATAATTCTCTCTATCTCTTATTTGGTCATAAATTCTTCCCTTCTCCACAGATCTGCCAGGTAAACTATTCTATGTTCCCAGAATTTGCTTATGGTATCATCCTTTATGTCTAAACGATATACCCATTTGGACCTTACCTTGCTATCAAGTGTGAGATATTGCTCTTTATCTAGTTTCTGTCATAATGTTTCCCATTTTTCCCAGCAGTTTTTGTCAGTGAGTTCTTATCCCAGAGGCTGGGGTCTTTGGATTTATCAAATACTAGATTGCTAACGTCACTTCCTCCTGTATATTGTGTATCTAATCTATTCCACTGATTTCATTTCTTAGCCATTACCATGATGATTACTACTTTATAATACAGTTTGAGATCTGGTACTGCTAGGTCACTTTCTCATTTTTTTCATTAATTCCCCTGATATTCTTTTTTTTTAAACCCTTACCTTCCATCTTGGAGTCAATACTATATATTGGCTCCAAGGCAGAAGAGTGGTAAGGGCTAGGCAATGGGAGTCAAGTGACTTTCCCAGGGTCACACAGCTGGGAAGTGTCTGAGGTCAGATTTGAACCTAGGACCTTCCATCTCTAGGCCTGGCTCTCAATCCACTGAGCCACCCAGCTGTCCCCAATTCCCCTGATATTCCTGACCTTTTGTTCTTCCAGTTGAATTTTGTTATTATTTTTTCTAGTTTCATAAAATAATTTTGGTAGTTTGATTGATATGGCACTGAGTAAGTAAATTAATTTGGGTAAAATTGTCATTTTTGTTATATTAGCTCAGCTTGTCCATGAGCAATTAATATATTTCCAATTCTTTAGGTCTGACTTTTGAGTGAAAAGTGTTTTGTAATTGTATTCCTATAGTTCCTATGTTTGTCTTGGCAGGAATTTTCTCAGATATTTTATATTGTCTACAGTTATTTCAAATGGAATTTCTTTCTATCTCTTGCTGCTGGACTTCGTTGGAAATATATAGAAATGCTGATGATTTATTTGGGTTTATTTTGTATCCTGCAACTTTGCCAATGTTATTAATTATTTCAACTAGTTTTTCATTGATTCTCTAGAATTCTCTAAGTATACTATCATATTATCTGCAAGGAGTGATAGTTTAGTTTCCCTGCTGCCTACTTTAACCCTTGTAACTTCTTTTTCTTCTCTTATAGCTAAAACCAGCATTTCTAGTACAATATTTAATAATAGTGGTGACCACGGGCATCCTTACTGGAAAGACTTCTAACATCCCCGTCGTAGATGACCTTGCTTATGGTTTTATTTTTTAATTGAACATTTTTATTTAATTAATTAATTTAGAATATTTTTCCATGGTTACCTGATTCATGTTCTTTGCCTCCCCTCCACCCCCACCATAGCCGACACACGATTCCACTGGGTTTTACTTGTTGCTTATGGTTTGGGATAGTTACTACTTATCATTTTAAGAAATGGCCCATTTATTCCTATGCTTTCTAGTGTTCTTAATAGCAATGGGTATTGTGTTGTATTGAAGTTTTTTCTGCATCTATTGAGATAATCATGTGATTTCTGTTAGTTTGGTTATTGATATGGTCAATTATGCTGATAGTTTTCCTAATAGTAAACCAGTCATTCATTCCTGCTATAAATCCCACCTAATCATAGTGAATGATCCTTGTGTAGTCCCCTTTATAATATTTTATTTAAATTTTTTGCATCTATATTCATTAATATAATTGGCCTATAATTTTCTTTCTGTGTTTTTGCTCTTCCTGGCTTAGGTATCAGCACCATATTTGCATCATAAAAAGAAATTCGTAGGACTCCTTCTTTGCCTATTTTCCCAAATAGTTTATATAGTATTGGGATTAATTGTTCTTTAAATGTTTGATAGAATTCACTTGTGAATCCATCTGGCCCTACGGGTATTTTCATAGGGAGTTCATTGATAGTTTGTTCAATTTCCTTTTCTGATATGGGATTTTTTTAACCCCTCACCTTCCATCTTAGAATCAATACTGTGTATTGGCTCCAAGACAGAAGAGTGGTAAGGGCTAGGCAATGGGGGTCAAGTGACTTGCCCAGGGTCACACAGCTGGGAAGTGTCTGAGGCCAGATTGGAACCCAGGACCTCCCATCTCTAGGCCTGGCTCTCAATCCACTGAGCCACCCAGCTGCCCCCTGATATGGGATTTTTAAAGTATTCAATTTCCTCTTTTGTTAATCTGGGTAACTTATATTTTTGTAAATATTCTTCCTTTTCACTTAGATTGTCAGATTTATTGGCATATATTGAACAAAAAAGCTCCTAATGATTGCTTTGATTTCATTGGAAGCAATTTTCCCCTTATCTAAAGATTTGACAGGTAAACTATTCCATCTCTCCCAATTTGCTCATGCTATTACTCTTATGTCTAAACCACGTATTCATTTTATCTTTATCTTGGTCTACAGTATGAGATATTAGTCTGTACCTAGCTTCTGCTATACTACTTTCCAGTTTTCCTAGCAGTTTTTATCAGATAGTGAATTCTTTTCCCCAAAGCTTGGATCTTTATGTTTATTAAACACTAGATAATTGTGGTCATTTATCACTGGGTATTGTGTACCAAATCTGTTCCACCAGTTCACCACTCTGCTTCTTAGCCAGGACCAGATTGTTTTGATGATTACTGCTTTATAATATTGCTTGAGACCTGATACCACTAGGCCATCTTTCTCCACACTTTTTCATTAATTCCCTTGATCTTCTTGACCTTTTGTTCATCCAGATGAATCTTGTCATTATTTTTTCTAACTCTATAAAATAACTTTTTGATAGTCTAATTGGTATGGCACTGAACAATTTAGGTAGAATTGTCATTGTTGTTATATTGACTTTACCTACCCATGAGTAATTAACAGTTTTCCAATTGGATAGGTCTGACTTTATTTGTATGAAAAGTATGTTGTCATTGTGTTCCTATTGTTCCTGGGTTAGACCCAGTATTATTAACCTTAAAGATTGCAGGGGGCGGGGGTGGCACTAACTGTGAAGGTTCAGGTCAGCACAGAAACCAGAGGATAGAACCAAACTGGGGAGACAAGTTCAGCAGAGGGCAGAGTCTGGTCCAAGCACAAAACTCCAATTCAGAAAGTAAAGTTGGAGAGATGATTAAATCAAGGAAAACACCACCAATATTTTAAAAATTATTATAGCTATAGAGGTCCCCAAAAGAAAGAATGAATAATTCTATAACTGTAAGCAGAAGCTCAAATAAAAAAGGACAACATGAATGCCTAGAAGAAATAAAACAAAATATTTTTTTAAAAAAAGAAAGAAAAGCTCTGAAAAAAAGAACTAGAAGGAGAATGAATAAGTAGCTTAAACAAGAAAGTGGTAAATCTTACCCGAGAAATGAACACCCTGAAAGCTGAAAAATAAGTCAGAAATCAATAACTCCATGAATGGCAAGAAATATTAGAACATAATTCAAGGATTAGAAAGAGAGAAGAAAATAAAATATATCTGATATAAAAAAAAAAACAACTGACCTGGGACAGAGCGAAGATGGCAGAGAAGGTACATTAACCCACCTGATCTCTACCAAATTACCCTCCAAACAATTTTGATATAACACTTCAAAACAAATTCTGGAGCAGCAGAACCCACAAAAGGATGGAGTGAAAGGTTTATCCCATCATTGTAGGAGGGAAGTGAAACCAATGCACTAAGGCAAGACTAAGCAGACCTTGAAGGTAGCTGAATCAGCAACAGTAGCAGCTTCCAGAGCTCTCAACCACAGATGATCAGACAATTGGTCAGAAGGAGATTATGATGGACTCTTTGCTGGCTCTGGGTGCAGGGCTGTTGCATTGCCCATATGCAGATGCAGGTTGTGGGCCTGAGGCACCATCCCTGAGCAAGGAGGAACACTAGCCTTTGTGGTCACAGGGAAGCAGAGTTCCCTAGTTCCTAGTTCCCAGAGTTTCCTAGTTCCAAAGTGGAAATGAGAGCTTGTAGTTACTCAAAGACCAGATCACAGACCTGGAGAGTATTAAATACATCTTTCCTCAAATCATACCATATTTGAAGAACTGAAAACTTATAGATCTCCAGTCTAGCTCTGAAGGCAATTACACAAACTACCTGAAGCTTAAGACAATGTACCCTACAAGGGGGATATGGTTGGGGATGGAGACTCTAAATGATCATCCTAGTGCAAACATCAACAACATGGAAATAGGTTCTGATCAAGGACACATGTAATACCCAGTGGAATTGTGCCTTGGCTACGGGAAGAGGTAGGGGGAGAATATGATTCTTGTAACCAAGGAATAATCTTCTAAATTGACTAATTAAATAAAAATTTCAAAAAAAGTGTACCCTACACCACAGAAACAGAGGCCAACATTAATACTTTTTTAAGTTAAAAAACAACAACAAGAAGAAAAAGGCTGGAAAATGAGTAAACAAAAAAAGAAACTTAACTTAGAAAATTATTTTGATGACAGGGAAGATCAAAACACAAACTCAGAAGAAAACAATAATATCAGTACTGCCATATTCAAAACCTCTAAGAAGTATATGAATTGGTCTCAAGCCCAAAAAGAATTAATGGAAGAAGGGCAGTTAGGTAGTTCAGTGATTAGAGGACCAGGCCTGGAGACAAGAGGTCCTGGGATAAAACATGGCCTCAGATACTTCCTTGCTATGTGATCCTTGGCAAATCAGTGAACCCAAGTTGCCTAGCTCTTACCACTCTTCTGACTTGGATTCAATACTTAGTATTGGTTCCAAGTCAGAAGGTAAGGGTTTATTTTTTTCAAGAAAGAATTAATGGAGGAGCTCAAAAAAAGATTTTAAAAATCAAATAAGAGGAGTAGAAGAAAAATTAGGAAAAGAAAAGTGATGCAGGAAAACATGGAAAAATAGTTGATAGTTTTGGTAAAGGAAGCACAAAAAATGCTGAAGAAAATAACTTCTTAAAAAACAAAAGAAGCCAACTGGTAAAAGAGATGCAAAAATCTACAGAAAAGAACTTAAAATACAGAGTTGACCATATGGAAAAGAAGGTAAAAAATTCATGGATGAAAAGAAATTAAAAAGTAGAATAGGCCAAATGCAAAAGGAGTACAGAAGCTCACTCAAGAAAATAATGATTTGAAATAATGATTCTAGAAGGCAAAGGAGCTAGAACTTTAACCAAGAATCATCTACCCAACAAAATTGAACATAATACTTTGGGGGGGGGGGGGATGGATATTTAGTAAAATAGAGCTTTCACACATTCCTGATAAAAGACCAGAGCTGAATGGAAAAGTTGACTCAAATATAAGACTCAAGAGAAGCATAAAATGGTAAACAGGAGATTAAAATACAGGAGGTGATCTGTGGATTCTTTCAATGTCCACTTTTCCCTCTTGTTCTAGAATGTTGGGGCAGTTTTCTTGGATAATTTCCTGTAGGACAATGTCCAGGCTTTTTCTTTTGTCGTGATCTTCTGGTAGACCAATGATTCTTAAGTTGTCTCTCCTGCAACAATTTTCTAAATCTTCTGTTTTGTGAATGAGGTGTTTCATATTTTCCTCAATTTCTTCATTCTTTTGATTTTGTTTTATAATTTCCTGCTGCCTTGTGAAGTCACTTGCTTCTAATTGTCTTCTGGTTTTAAAAACTGAATTTCATCTCTGGATTTTTGGTCATCCTTCTCCTTCTGATCTTTCATCTCCTTTGCCTCATTTTCAAGCTGATTAATTTTGGCTTTCAGGACACTATTTTCTGTTTCCAAATGACTTATCTTGCTTTTTAAGTTCTTTTCCCAGTTGTCTTCAGCCTCTCTTTATTGTTTTTTTTTTATTTTTTAAACCCTTACTTTCTGTCTTGGGATCAATACTGTGTATTGGTTCCAAGGAAGAAGAGTGGTAAGGGCTAGGCAATGGGGGTTAAGTGACTTGACCAGGGTCACACATCTGGGAAGTGTCTGAGGCCAGATTTGAACCTAGGACTTCCTGTATCTAGGCCTGCCTCTCAATCCACTGAGCTACCCAGCTGCCCCCTTCTTAATTGTGTTTTGAATTATATTTTGAATTCTTCCAAAGTCTGTGTCTAATTCGCTGGAATTTCTGTGTTTTTGCTTGGTGTTTCTTGATCCTCCTCTGTTACATTTGCTCTTTGTTCATTGTCTGGATAGAAGCTGTCGATTGTAATTTCTTTTTTCTTTTTCTGTTGTTTGCTCATATTTGTCCCTTCCTTTCCCCCTGTAGTTGCCTGTAGTCTTGCTCCTCTCATTATGTGCTGGATCTGTGGGTTTGAGCTTTTCTGTCAACCTTCTACCTTGGAGCTTAGCAAGGCTCTCAGAGCAGTCTGTGGGGGAGAAGTGTTGGAGCTTGAGCTTCCCTGCCCTCTTAAGGCTTGATAAGATTAAGCTCAGCAGAGTTGTTCTAGCAGAGCTGAATGTGCCCTGAGGCCAAAACCTCAGGAAGGGGAAGGACAAGGGCAATATGAAGTGTCTCAGTTGCGATTTGGCTGCCTTCTTTGAGGTTCTCCTCCAGTTGCCTCCCCACAACCTGTGATCAGGACCCTAAGTTTGGCACAGCTTTTCCCGCAAGGTACTCCCTCTAGACTAGGGCCCTTGCCTGCTCAGGGATTCCAGCTACTGCTGATGGCTTAGTACTGTAGGTGGGGGAAGGAACCTGGGATCTTCCTTCTTCCTTCCCCTTAAACCCTAAGTGTTCTCAAATTCAGGCTTTTGGGGGGTTTACCTTTTAAGTTGAGTCCAGCAGAAGGGTTCCTTAGCTCTATCCTGTTGTTAGATTTGGTTTTCAGTCCCCTAGGAGCATTTTGTTTTTAATTGGTGAGGAAAGGTTTTCAGAGGTCTGAACTTTCACTGCCTCTATGCTGCCATCTTGACTCCACCTCCAAAATGATAGACAGGAAAGAGAAATTTTTAAAAATTTAATGAGATTAAATATCCTTATATGGGGCAATAATTTTATTTGCCTAAGAACTTTACCATTATTAGGGCTATTAAAAGGAATATATAGAGAAGGAAAAGGTGTGGGTTGAATATGATGAGATGATATAAAAAATAAAATTAAGGATGAGAAAGAGAAATGCATTGGGAGAAGGGGGAAGGATGAAATAGGATGGGGTAGATTATCTCACAGAAAAGAAGCATGAAAGAACTTTTACAGTGGGGGGGGATGGGGGAGGTGGGGAGAGAAGCACTTGAACCTTATTCTCATTGGAATTGATTCAAAGAGGGAAGAACATACACAATCATTTGGGTATAGAAATCTATCTTACCCTATAGGAAAGTAAGAGGGGAAGGGGATAAGAGAAGTGAAGGACTAATAGAAAAGAGAGCAAATTATGTGATGTGGTAGTCAGAAGCTAAACACTTTTTAGGATAGACAGAATGAAAGGAAAGAGAAAAAAGATAAATGAGGGAAATAGAATGAAGAGTAATATACAGTAATCATAATGGTAAAAAAATTTTATAAGTCTCTCTAATAAAGGCTTTATTTTAAAAACGGACCCAAAAAACAAGCCAAGAAGGGATAATCTAAAAATCAGTGGACTCCCTTCTTTTTTTTTTAAAGAACCCTTACCTTCCACCTTAGAATCAATACTGTCTATTGGTTCTAAGGTAAAAGAGTGGTAAGGTCTAGCCAATGGGCAGTTAAGTGACTTGCCCAGGGTTACACAGCTAGGAAGTATTCGAGGTCGGATTTGAACAGAGGACCTCCCATCTCTAGGTTTGGCTCTCAATCCACTGAGTTACTCAGCTGCCCCTTATTGGACTCCCTTCTTTAAAAATAGAGCCTGATCTACCTCCAAAGAGAAAACTAATGGAGTCTTAGTGCTGATTGAAGCATAATTTTTTTTACTTTTTTTTACAACATGGCAAATTTACATGATTTCACATGTATAATTGATATCACATTGCTTACTTTCTCATTGGGTGGGGGAGGGTTGGGAAGGAGGTGAGAGAATTCATAACTCAAAACATTTAAAAATCAGTCTTTAAAATAAATAATATTTTAAAGAAATAAAGTCTTGACATTATATTTCAAAAAGTCATAAGTGAAAACTGCCCAGATCTATTGGAACCAAGAAGCAAAGTGAAGATAGAGAGAATCCACTGATCATCTCCAGAAAGAAATACTAAAAGAGGGGGCAGCTGGTAGCTCAGTGGATTGAGAGCTAGCCCTAGAGACGGGAGGTCCTAGGTTCAAATCTGGCCTCAGACACTTCCCAGCTGTGTGACCCTGGGCAAGTCACTTGACCCCCAATGCCTACCCTTACCACTCTTCTGCCTTGGAGCCAATACACAGTATTGACTCCAAGATGGAAGGTAAGGGTTTAAAAAAAAGAAATACTAAAAGGAAAAGATTTCACAATGTCATAGCCAAAACCCAAGTTTCCATCTTAAAGAAAAAAATTCTTTAAGCATCCAGAAAGAAACAGTTCAAGTATGAAGCAACTACAGTGAGGATCACATAAGACCTAGCAACTTCTATAATGAACAAGAGGAGATTTCCAAATATGTTATTCTAAAAAGCAAGCAATGTAAGCTTACAATCAAGAAAAACTTATCCTGCAGAGATGACAAAAATCTTACAAGGAGTAAAAATGATCTTTACTGGAATAGATGAGTTTTAACAACTGGCAAAGATTGGAATTACATAGGAATTTTGAAATATAAACACAAGTTGTAAATATATTTGAGTAATACAAATGATCTGTATGATGATATAGTGCTAACATTCTTTTAATATAATTTTATTTTTAAAATATTTTCCATGGTTACATGATTCATGTTCTCCCCCTCCCCTCTTTCCTCCCCCCTCCCAGAGCTGACAAGTATTTCCACTAGGCTATCCATGTATTATCATTAAAAACCCATTTCTCTATTATTTGTTTTTGTAATAGAATAATCTTTTAAAACCAAAACCCCAAATCATGTATATAAACAAGTGATAAATCATATGCTTTCCTTCTGCATTTCTACACCCACAGTTCTTTTTCTAGATGTGGACAGCATACTTTCTTATAAGTCCATCAGAATTGTCCTGAATCATTGTATTGCTATTAGTAGCAAAGACTATGACATTTGATCATCCCTCAATGTTTCATTTGCTGTGTATAATGTTCTCCTGGTTCTGCTCATTTCACTCCACATGAGTTCATGGAGACCTTCCCAGTTCTTTTAGAAATCAAGCAATTCACCATTCCTTATAGCACAATAGTATTCCATCATGTATAAGTGGAAATTTTGTATCCCTTGGACTTCATCCCCCAGAAGTCCTTCAGTATTTCCCAGAATTCCTCTCCTCTCTCCACCACCTTGTGTGGTCACATTTGTATTTAAGTTTTCTGTAAATTCTCCCTGACTTCTCTTTTTCTTTCTCATGGTTTAAGTGAGTTAGCTCCCTTTTAATTCTAATTTTTTATTTAATAAATCCTTTAAATATAATACTTGAGTTATTGTATATTAATTTTAATTCTCACAATCACCATCATATACCACACTTTGTTCAGCCATTTCCCAATTGAGGGACATCCCCTCATTTTCCAGTTCTTTGCCACCACAAAAAGCACAGCTATAAATATTTTTGTACAAACAGATCCTTTCCCTTTTAAAAAAATGGGACACTTCATGAACTTGCATATCATCCTTGTGCCAGGGCCATATTAATCTTCTCTGGATCGTTCCAATTTTAGTCTATGTGCTACCAAAGTGAGCACACATTCTTATAGGAGGAGAAGAAATAAGGGTCCCCGACAAACTTTAATATCTTCAAAGGGTGTTATTAAAGGAGTTAAAAACAGGTTCTGAGGGTGGATGAGGTCTATTCTGACAGTTCCAAGAGGGGAAAGAGAAGTAAAAGGAGGAAGACACACTCATATAGAAAGGAGGAAGAAAGGAGTAGAACTTACTGTTTCTTATAATTGGGGAGCATGAAAAGAGTATACAAATATGAAATCTGAAATGGACAAAGGAGAGTTGAACATACTCCCACATACAGTTTCATCTAGAAATACTTCAAATTCAACTGGGAAACAAATAGGGATAGTGAGGTTAAAAGGGAGAATAATACAAGGGAGGTAATAATCACAAGCAAAATTACCTTCCTTATTCTGATCAGGGGATTAAAAAAAGAAAAGGAAAAGGAATAAAAAACCCTAGAATCTAAGGGAGTGCTTTAGATTGCCTCCGACAATTGGGTAGCAGCTGAACAAATTGTTTTATATATATATATATATAAATATATATTTATATATATATATTTATATATATATATACACACATATGCATATATAATACCATAAGAAATGATGAAAGAAATAATTTCAGGGAAAACTGAGTAATATGCATTGGCACCGAGTGAAATGAGTAGAACCAGAAGAATATTTTATACAAAGACAGCAATATTCTAAAGAAAAATAACTTTGAGAGCCTTAAGAACTCTGATCTTAACAATGACCTGTGTTGTCTCCATGAGGACCTATTGATGAAGCATGCTACCTACATCCTGACCTAGAGGTGATGGATACAAGGCACAAAAAATGGTATACAGTTTTGGACAGGAAAAGCCAAAAGCAAATGGTATGCCAGTGTCCTTTCCTCCACCCATTTCCCATTTTTCAACATCGATAACTTGTTTGAATAGTTCAAGTTGGGGTTTTTACTTGCTCTACATAATTCTTTTTCACTTCGTTCCTAATTCTAGTCTTGCTTTCATTTTAATCCCTGTTCTAGCTATATGCAGACAACTGATTCATTACTGATGATGAATTGGTCATAAGTTATTTCCTGGCCATTAAGAAATAATTAGTTTTTTAAAAGTTAAACTGACATCATTTTAATGGACATGAAATTAGTTATTGATTTGGGAAGCATATTAGAACTGTCTGTGTGCAGGAAGTCCATTAACTGGTTAGAACAAAGGCCAAAATCAACATCAGATTAGAAGGGTAAGAATAAAAAGAAGACAAGAAGAAACTAAAAACAAATGCAACAGCTTCAGCCTGACATTCGGAATCATGGTGATGCCTGAAAATGGGAAACTGAAACAGGCAAAGATAAATGAACTTGATTGTCACCATTTTCTGCAAGAATTTAACTCATGTCAAGCAGTTGCCATAACAAAGAAACTAAAAAATCTCAGAAGCCACTGTGGCCTGAAAACTTGTGATCTTTTTGCCAGTCAGAGAGATAGCAGTTCTGCCCTTTGACCCAGGCATACCACTGCTGGATTTAACCTCAAAGAGGTAATAAGGAAAAAGAAATGTACAAAAATATTTACAGCCTTGCTCTTTATGGTGGCAAAAAATTGGAAAATGGTGAGCCCCTCAATTGGGGAATGGCTGAACAAATTGTGGTATCTGTTGGTGATGGAATACTATTGTGCTCAAAGGAATAATAAAGTAGAGGAATTCCATGGAGACTGGAACGACCT